>NW_023270418.1:15919433-16138126 GCF_011800145.1 Mirounga leonina | reverse complement strand
AGGAAGGAAGGAAGGAAGGAAGGAAGGAAGGAAGGAAGGAAGGAAGGGGGGAGGGAGGGAGGGAAGGAAGGATGGAAAGTGGATGGACGGACATGTCTGATAATTGCAAATACCTGGGCCATCTCACAGCCTATTTATATGAATACATTTTATGATAATGGATGAAATTTATTTCTTTATATGTCTAGAAAAACAACATAAACATATTTATCCTGAAAATCGTGGATGATATACCATAGGGAGTCCAGACTGTGTGTTGCTTTCTTTTAGAGGATGTTGACTTTTGATCTGCCTGTCAGAACAAAGTGACTGGCAGATGCCCTTGGCTTTATGTTTTGTCATGGCTGGTCTTTTTCGTTTCTGTTTTTGGACTTTACTCAACAGTTTGGTCTTTACTGATAAGGTGTATCCTTTCTAGGGTCTTAACTGAATGTCTCAGGTGCTCAGTAAGCAAGGCTTCCCTATATTGGCAGGGGTGAAACTCCAGTGCCCCCCAGCACTTCGCTACCTTGGATACCACCATTCAGCCCTCAGCTCCATGGCAGCCCCTCTCTGCTGGGTCTCTTGGAGCTGTGTCTTCTGTTAGCTCAGCACTTGCAGAGTGATCCTCAGGGAACCCACCAGGTTTCTGGGCCCCGCCTCCCTGCATAGCTTCTTCCCTTAGACTTCCCTGCTTTCCAAATTCCAGGTGCTCCAGTGGTCTAGAACGTCCCAATTCATCAAGACCTCCTTGCTCTTCTGGGATTTAGCCCACTACACAGTATTCCAGAAAAGTGCCCTCAGGCATCAGGTCAGGACACAGGTAGGGACTTCTCCCAAGGATCACCATATTGCATTGCCTGTTGTCCAAGGCCTGAAGAGAGCTGTCATACACTTTGGGCAGTTGTATAGTTCCTTATGGCAGAAGGGTAAATTTGGAACCAGTTACCCAACCATGGCCAGATGTGGAGTTTCTAAAGCATTGGGTTGAAGAACAAAAGTACCAACAAAAAAATTAGAAACAAACTAAACACTCATTAATATATAATTGGTTAAATAAATTCATGCTGCATGCTTACCTTTAAACTCTATCTTGCCTTTGAAAAGAATGACATGGAGAGATGTCTACGACACATTGGTAAAATAAAATTTTTTTTTAAAAAAACAGTGGTCGCAAAGCCACAAAACTCTGTGTGTATACATATATATGCAAAATACGGAATGAAAACTGCAAGGATAAACTTGAAATTGCTAATATGTGGTTACTTCAAAGAGTATAACTAAAAATAAATCTCACTGTCAGAATTTCTAGAAGCTGGAGAGAGACAACCTTAATTCAAGTCCTGGCTCTGTCAATCATCAGCTTTGCAACTTTAGTCAAGTTATTTAACTTCTTTGTGCACTTTGTTCTTTCTCATCAGTGAAATGGGGATAATGGTATCTATATTACAGGATAACTAAAAATAGCAGTGTATATATACTTTGTGTATTACATGTCTCTGTGGTATTTGTATCATTCACAATGTGAAGATGCAGTAATACTTTTTAAGATAAAATAATGAAGAAGACTTCATATTGGTTAATTACTTGGGACTCACTATGAACCTGTTTAACTCTTTGGTGAAATGCCTGCTGTAGCTTCAGAGTTAAAAAGCATCTGAAGTAACAAAAGTAGAAACCGGACACGTTTATAAAAATATGATTACTTTCCCGGCACTGCCTCCCTACCTTTCAATCTTGACACCCAATCTGTACAGCAGTATCTCCCACCCCTTCTGTGTTGTTAAGTGCTGCAGATCTGAAATGCTCTTTCCCTACTGTTACTGGAAACTGACATGAAGGGTCCACTCTCTCCTGCAAATCTGACATGCCAATTTTGAGAGAGGATTTGAGTAGGAAACACTTGTCACAATTTATTCCTTTTCCAATTGTGAGACTCAGAGTCTCCCACAGGCCCCCAATTTGAATAGCTGAAAACTACTTTTATGTCTTTCAAAATCCTGACAGGCATGTGGATTCAGAACATGCCAGCAATATGTCAAACAGCATCAGTCCCTCTGCCTCCAAGAATGATTGAGACTATCTTTTAGGATCAGTTCCCAAAGAGCGATTTGCTCAAAATCAGCTAGTTCAAACAAGAATTCTTTTCCTGAGAGTTCAAAAATCCATGGTAATTGGAACTGGAAATTACTTAGGTCAGCCAATCATGTCTCCACCTTCTACCTTTGTCCTCATCACCACTATTCTCTATAAAATCGGTCACACTCAGAACTAACAGTGTCCTTAATTAAACTATTGGGAATATAACACAGTCACTGGTAAATATTCCTATCAATATCAAAAATGTATTCTATATATTCCAATTTCACTTACCTTCATAAACATGTTATCATGTTGATAATTCAGAATAAATCTCACTGTCAGAATTTCTAGAAGCTGGAGAGAGACAACCTTAATTCAAGTCCTGGCTCTGTCAATCATCAGCTTTGCAACTTTAGTCAAGTTATTTAACTTCTTTGTGCACTTTGTTCTTTCTCATCAGTGAAATGGGGATAATGGTATCTATATTACAGGATTGTTTGAGAATTAAGTACCTTTTATTTAAAAGTACATAGGTCATAATAAATACTTAATAATATGTGTTAATTATCATCACCACCATCTTTACAGTCTTCATCATTAATATCATCTCCTAAATGATTAAATTATTATTCTTATAAACTAGTAATGGTTTTCCATAAATTGATTTCTTTTGTCTTTAAGGATTTTACCTTCTTTAAGCTGTGCCAAACCAACAGTAATTGCTTATTGCTGACATATGAATAATGGCTGTGTTGTCAAAAGAATGCGCCCAAACTCAAAGCAAGCACTCAGTGAATTTTTTTTTAATTTTTTTATTGTTATGTTAATCCCCATACATTACATCATTAGTTTTAGATGTAGTGTTCCATGATTCATTGTTTGTGCATAACACCCAGTGCTCCAATGCAGAACATGCCCTCCTCAATACCCATCACCAGGCTAACCCATCCTCCCACCACCCTCCCCTCTAGAACCTTCAGTTTGTTTTTCACAGTCCATCGTCTCTCATGGTTCGTCTACCCCTCTGATTTCCCCCCCTTCATTCTTCCCCTCCTGCTATCTTCTTCTTTTTTTTTTTTTCTTAACCTATATTGCATTATTTGTTTCAGAGGTACAGATCTGTGATTCAACAGTCTTGCACAATTCACAGCACGTACCAGAGCACATACCCTCTCCAGGGTCTATCACCCACCCCCCACTCCAGCAACCCTCATTTTGTTTCCTGAGATTAAGAATTCCTCATATCAGTGAGGTCATATGATACATGTCTTTCTCTGTTTGACTTATTTCGCTCAGCATAATACTCTCCAGTTCCATCCACGTCGTTGCAAATGGCAAGATCTCATTCCTTTTGATGGCTACATAATATTCCATTGTATATATATACCACATCTTCTTTATCCATTCATCTGTCGATGGACATCTTGCTCTTTCCATAGTTTGGCTATTGTGGACATTGCTGCTATAAACATTGGGGTGCACGTACCCTTTCGGATCCCTACTTTTGTATCTTTGGGGTAAATACCCAGTAGAAGCACTCAGTGAATTTTATTTGAGCTCAACCCCACTCACATTAGATTGTCACACAACAGTTTACCAATGTTTTAGAAGCCACGGGGGGTGCTCATCAAGTACTTATTCAATGGATGATGATTTCATGAAAAAATACATATATCATCATTTCCATTTGATATTAATGAGGCACTAGAGTTCATTGAACAGGTTAAGAACTTTATGTCTGATGATAGATAGATAGATAGATAGATAGATAGATAGATACATATGTGTGGATATAGATGGAGATGCATGTATAAATATATAAAATTATTCTTACCTACAACTGGGTCACTAGGCAGAGCCTTAAAGTTTTATACCCTGTTCTTTAGAAAGTAACTTTCACTAGGACAAGTGTCACCAACTACTCTCCGAGATTTGACCTTTACTGCACACCTGCTTCTACTCACTGACCTCTATCCCACATTTTCTTTGAGCTCTTCTTTCCAGCTTATCTCTTAACTCAGGAAAATACAACCTGAAACCACCCCTCCAGCACAGTAACTGCCCTGACAAAACCTCAAGCCAGCACAGACCACCCAGACCAGTTTGAGTGTAAGCCCCGATTCATGCCTGCGCAGATGGACTGCGGAGTGACTTCTAGAATGACCAACAACTACCTTTACCTCATTTATAATACTAAAATCTCCACCCAAGAAGAAGCACAAGCCTCATTTACATAATACAATGTATGTACAAGCATGTTTCCTTAAGGTACAAGTGTGTCCTTATGCCCTCCTCTACATATAATGACAAGGGTTACCTATCTAAATATTCATCCTAACCCTAAATAAAGGAGCCCATTCACCCTTGCTCAGGGAGTCATGGCATTAGAAGCCATTCCCATAATCCTCCTACTTGCTGCAAAAGCTCAACCTGGTGCAGTTTTCTGACTCACAAAGGAGCAAACTCACATTGATTTGGTTACACAAGGAGCTCCAATCATTAGTGCCAAGAAAACTGAAATTCAGATGTCTGCAACTATCCCACTAGACCCATACTACCAATACTTCCAAAGTGGTGGGACTATCCAATCCCACCTATTCCTTCCCCACCTTTTGTGATTATTTCCCACTTGTTCATTTTATTTATTTATTTTTTAAAGATTTTATTTATTTATTTATTTATTTATTTGACAGAGAGACACAGTGAGAGAGAGAACACAAGCAGGCGGAGTGGGAGAGGGAGAAGCAGGCTTCCTACTGAGCAGGGAGCCCAATGCAGGGCTCGATCCCAGGACCCTGGGAACATGACCTGAGCTGAAGGCAGACACCTAATGACTGAGCCACCCATGTGCTCCCCACTTGTTCATTTTAAACTGACTTCATTAATTCACAATGAGGAAGAACATCTGAGTCATGAGACAATGTGAGTTGTGTGGCCTACACAATCCCCTTCCAAGGATAATACAGAGACCTCAACTAAGAGACAATGTTGCCGGGCGCCTGGGTGGCTCAGTCGGTTAAGCGGCGGCCTTCGGCTTGGATCATGATCCCGGCGTCCTGGGAGCGGGGAGCCTGCTTCTCCCTCTCCCTCTGCCTACTTGTGTTCTCTCTCTATCTTTCTCTATCTCTCTGTCAAATAAATAAATAAAATCTTTAAAAAAAAAAAAAAAAGAGACAATGTTGCCATGGGAAAACCCTAGAGAAACACTTTACCCAGGCTGAGGCAAGACTATGGCTGAAATGTTTAAGGAACACCAAAAACAAAGTGTAACTCAAGAGTAAAGAAGGGAAAGAATGGCCTAAGATAGTGTCAACAAAGCAGCCAGAGACCAGGTTACAGAGGGTTTTGGAGGTTCTATCAGACATTTGGATTTTACTCTGAATGAGGCAGAATGCCACTGACAGGGTCCCAATATGGTAAGACATTATCTTTTTTGTGTTTAAGGTCTTTCTGCTGTTGTGTGTAGAACAGACAGAAGTGATCTCAGAACAGAACAAAAAAGATGAGAAGGCTGTGGAGGTGTCCACTCTTCTGTTCCCTTGTTTTATGGTTATTAACACCCATCACACTTCCCGTTCTATATAAAAATATTTATATAGCCTTGAGGTCAGGAACAATATCAGATTAATTTCTTTTTCTTTTACCTACTGCAATGCTTATCATATTCTCTTATTTTTCACAGTATTTCTTGGAAGTATTTCATAATAGTTATGAAAACAATTGAATTTCCAAGGTTTTTAATGCATTTCAATGAGGCAGTTTTTAATTATTGTTTTATTTTTAATTATTACAATTTTTCTATCATTTTGAATTGAAAGTCTTCCAGATTAGAGATACGGCATAACCGAAAGACTTGGCAGAGAAACCAAACTATCACCAATGCATTATAGTAGTGTAAAGAGGAATATTTATTAAATGGCCACTTGAACACATGGTTCTGTAGGAAAATATTCTTTCATTATCCATGTTGGCAATCTTTCATCAGCACTATATTTATAGCAGACTAACAGAATTTTGTAATGCTTCCAATGAACTAAATTTGCATGTTTGACATGCATAGGCTTTGTAAAAATCTGCACGGTATTTAAATCATTACATAATCTTACTCAATAGCTATGAGCAACAAGAAACACAAGCAACCTCTCAACTTTCTCTGATCAAAAATGTACTTCATTCCTTTGTAAACAGGAAAGTGCCTAGACTCATCTATTGTTGCTGAATTGATATGCATAACTTTGACTGATCTTATCTCCTGTTTGTAAATCTTCATGCAATGAGAAAGGGACACAACATAAGCCTGATGATTGTAAGTGGCATTAAGTAACTAGAAGCTACCTCAGTGTCATGGCAGGATGGCATGGCACATGCCATGGCAGGATGGCACACAGAATGTTAGATAAAATCTAAAGAGCTCCTCAGCTTCCAGAAAAGAATACAATTTGGATTGTTAAAATTATGTGACTCTCTGCTTCTCTCCCTTTTGATTAAGTCTTAACACAACACACATATAATTATGTTCCTTTAAAATCTAGAAATAAAAAAAGAGATGAAAAATTAACTGAGTGCATTTTATGATGAACAATTCAGTGAGTTTCTCAGATCCTAGAATTTATTTATTCTTATCTTTCACAGCATTATAAAAGCATCTATTTGTTATCTAGTGTTTGATCATTTTTTCCCTCTTTGATGCAAAGTCCAGCAAAACAAATGAAAAAGCTTGAAAATTAAGGATGGTCTTATAATGAAATTCTAAGAAGTAGAGAGTTTTTCCTGTTTTTTTTTTTTGAAAAGCCTAAATTCAAATAAGTTTATTTAGTGCCAATAATCTCTCTCTCTCATATTTCTAATCTCACCTTGACCCAATTACACAAACAATAGAAAAACCAAAGGACTTGATATTCCTGACCATTGTATTTTTTAAATTAAATCCTAATTGCCATAAGACAGCAATCCTCATTTAAATATTATTGGTTCATATTAACTCTCCTCTGTAAACACAATGTTTGGGAATCATATTAACTGTTCCACTTACTATTGCTGTGTAACAAAACCACCCCAAAATAATGATTAAAAAAATTAGGCTCGGGGCGCCTGGGTGGCTCAGTCATTAAGAATCTGCCTTCGGCTCAGGTCACGATCCCAGGGTCCTGGGATTAAGCCCCGCATCGGGCTCCTCGCTCTGCGGGAAGCCTGCTTCTCCCTCTCCCACTCCCCCCGCTTGTGTTCCCTCTCTCACTGTGTCTCTCTCTGTCAAGTAAATAAAATCTTTAAAAAAAAAAAAATGAGGCTCATGGATTTTGTGTGTCTGTAATGAATAGAGTAAAGCAAGGATGATTTGTGTCTGTCCCTTATCTGAAGCCTCAGCTAGAAAGGTGCAAAGGCTGAGGTGACTTGAACACAGGGGGCTAGGATTGTGTAAATGTGTCTGATAGTCAGTGCTAGCTATTGGCTGGAGCCAGAGACAGGGCAGTTGAGCAGAATACTTCACATGGCTTTTTCATGAGGCCTGCATTTCCTCACAGCATGGTCCCCTCAAGGGAGTCTTTACATCATTTCTCAGGGCTCCAAAGTTATGCTTCCCAGCTAACAAGCCAGAAATCGTGTTGCCTTTTATGACCAGGTCTTGAGAATCATGCTGCATCCCTTCCGCCAAATTTAATCGTTTACAAACTAACTTCAAGCCAGCTCAGATTCAAGAAGAGGGTAATTGGGGACCACATGTGGATGGTAGAGTGGTAAGGTTCAAAAAGGATAAGGGATGGGAGATACTATACAGCCACATTTGGAAAATAAAAAGTACTTCATCGACTTTCACATTCCTATGTTAACCAGAATGTACTTAGATGAAGGTCTTACACAAGCAACAGTAGCAACCCGAACAGACAACCTGTTATGTTAATATACCTTATTATGTTTAAGTGGGAGATTTCCTACTTCATCAATGGCTGAGTCCTCAAATACAGGAACTAAGTAAGAATACTTCTTATATATATTCTTTTTTTTTAAGATTTTATTTATTTATTTCAGAGAGAGAGAGAGCTAGCAAGCATGAGCAGGGGGAGGGGCAGAGGGAGAAGCAGACTCCCCGCTGAGCAGGGAGCCTGACACGGGACTAGATCCCAGGACCCTGGGATCATGACCTGAGCCAAAAGCAGATGCTGAGCCACCCAGGTGCCCTCTTACTCATATATTCTAAAGACATTTTGGAGACTATCTACAAAAGACTTGGCAAGTAGTAAACATAAACTAGTTTTACCATTTTTAGCTCACAACCTACTCCCAAAACACAAAATGATGAAATAGTGCTCAAAGCCAAATAGTAGTTAAAATAATTTGGGGGAACCCATTAAACTGAATGGACTTCTTATGGGAGAAGGAATTCCAGGAGAAGACATACATGTTCTGGAAATATAACATGAGGCCTCTGCCCATTGATAAGTTTCTCAGGCTAACAGAGCAGGACATAACTAATGATAGCTCCAACCTCCTGACTTCTGCCTGGTCTAAGCCACCCACTCTCTCACCTCCCTAAAGTCTCCATCTGATTCACTCCAACCCCTCCATCATAGCACGTAGAGTAGCTGCAAAAATCTAATCAGCTCATTCTTCTGCTTAAAATCCTTCAGTGGCTTCCCAGTTGTCAGGGTGCCTCTATGGAGGCCCTGCCCTTCTTTCATGCTTTCACCTCCTTGTGATGATCTTCCAGTGTCCAGCACCATGTCTAGTGCTTCCACCTGCCAGGTGTTCGGAACTTCCATCCCTCTCTGGAACTCCACAGCTTTTCTTAGACCTCACAACCTTGGCTGTGTCTTCCTGTTGACCAGATATCCCTCCAGCTTCATCACCTGCACAGAATGGTTAGTGTACCCCAACGCTGTTACAAGTTCCCTCTGCACCTTCTATGTCTCTTCTCCTAACACTCGTCAGACCTTATGAAAATTACTTGATTTTTATGTATTTCTATCTCCACAAAGTAAACGCCATGAAAACAGTGACTGAGTCTATCTTGACTGCCACAAAGCATCTAGAACAGCATTCAGCTCAAAATAAGAACTCATTAAGTATTCGCTGAAAGAACAGATTTTAAAAAATAATTTTCAACTTGCTTTTCAATTTCTTGACAGTGCGTTGCCAGAATTTCTAACATATATTTTATGTCATTATATGGTTTTAGGGGGTTTTTTCTCTTTAAAAGTTTTAAATAAGTAGAAAAATAAAAATAAAGCAGTAGGGCAAATCCTGGGTACTAAGAGTAATTCCACATATTTTCATCAGTTTCATCAATTGTTATCACTTGCCCAGGTGTACAGTTTTCTTATTCACTCTGTCCTATAGTATTATCAACCTTTTGCTTTAGAAATGCTTCACCTCCATAGTACCTTTCTTTCTTTAGAGCTATTAAGTTTTTGATCTCTAAAATTTTTTATACAATCATGTATAATCATTTATTTAGGGCATAGCTTCTCTTTGTCTCTCACACGCACACACTTTCTCTTTTTACTTACAATAATTAGAACTCTGAGCGTGAGACTATATTTTATAGCAGGATTGCAAATGAAACAGGCTGAGCTGATGCCATAACATAAAGAGAATTTTATAACGTTTCTTGAGGGCAATGAAAGCCCCATCTTGAAAATTTCTTAGGGCAAAAGGGCAGGTGATAGGCTATATATAAAAGGAGTTATATATCAAAATATGTAATTTATTTTTTTAAAAGATTTTATTTATTTATTTGACAGAGAGAGACACAGCGAGAGAGGGAACACAAGCAGGGGGAGTGGGAGAGGGAGAAGCAGGCTTCCCGCCGAGCAGGGAGCCCGACGCGGGGCTCGATCCCAGGACCCTGGGATCATGACCTGAGCTGAAGGTAGACGCTTAACAACTGAGCCACACAGGCACCCCTCAAAATATATAATTTAAAATGCATTTGTGGAGGGGAACTACTTCCTGGAGTTTAGTAGAAAGTGGTACTCGCTTGGCCTAGTTCATAGCACAATTCTTCAAAATCTATGATTACACCAAAGGCACAGTCATTACCTTAATGGAGGGGAAGCTCAAGAAGAACATGCAAACCTGGACACTTCAGCAAGAACCTTGATTATGGACAGTGGCAAAACAAGTGGGTCTTACTTTCATCTGAGCAAAACCATCTATAATTTAGAGGATGTGGCTATCTCCATGTTCAGAATGTGGAAGGAAGAAATGGGACTATCAAATTTTTTTTAAAGATTTTATTTATTTCAGAGAGCAAGAGCATGAGCAGGGGGAGGGTCAGAGGGAGAAGGGACCCCGAGATCATGACCTGAGCCGAATGCAGATGCTTAACCCACTGAGCCACCCAGGTGCCCCTAGATTTCCAATTCTTAAAAACACTCTTTTGTACTGTTGAGTGATTAGTTCCTTTGTGGGGCTACTTGTTAATAAACAAGGTTCCATGTTAAGCTATTTGTTTATGAATTATGCATTAATAACTATGAAATATTAGCAGTTGTAAAGACTACAGTTAATGGATACTTGGTAAAACAGAATGAAGAAATGCTTATATAAAAATTAATTCTTTGGCACAAGTTAAAGGATTAATTAATACCGTAGATGCAAAAGCACTTCTAATGCAACTTTTCTTTGATTCTAATAATGCATAAGCTATAGAGCACAGAAATACTTTTGGATTTATTTAATATATATAAAAAGAGAAAAATGGCTTCTGTTTTCAAATTTGTGGTTATTTTTGAAAGACCTTTCCTGAATTAAAACAATTTATACATGTGTACATGGAGATAAAAGATTCTGATCCAAGTGGTCAAGTATACAATCTGTGATCTGTGTTTTTATAATACAGTGCTGGGGTAATCCTTAGGATTAATAATCACTGTTCTAACCTTTTATGCCAAACACTCCCATAGTTGTACTATCATATCTATGTGAGAGATTTTCACATCTACATTTCTAGCTTTGATCTCTCATCAGAGATTGAGATCAGCAGTTCCAATTCCACGCTGGATTTTTCCACATGGGCGGCCTGCCAAACCCAAGTTCATGTTCAACAACAAATCCAAGGAAAGGCATTGAGAGACACACACAGAAGAGCAGCAGTCTGTGGTCAATGGATATTTCAATGCTGTTTTGGCCTTCATTTCACATCAGTTTGTTTCATTTATGTTTATAGCACTCTTCTAAGAACTGGTTTTCATCCTATATCTTTGGTCATCGCCTACATGTATTTTTTATCTAAAGATGATTTTGAGTCTTTTCATTCTAATTCATGTACATTCACAGAGCTGGATTATTTTCTTTCCCTACATTTTCTAGGAAGGCTTTAAGTACTGATACTGGACACTGGAAATTATGTTTATGAAACTGACCAATATCATTATTGACAAAATGTCAGAGTTTCCCAACAATGAAGAAACTGATCAATTTACTTGTCCAGGGCCAATGAGGTTAACAATTGTGACTCCTGAGAAATTCTACTTCCAAACTGTGAATAAAGATTTTAATTGCAGGTTCACGCTTTCTCTTAATAACATCATGCCAACTATTATGATACATGTGTGGTTGTAAGAAAACAAAGCTTTAATGGGGAAGAACTATGTAAATATGTTGCAGTGTGGAAAAGATCTTAACCAATAAAAATCTTTGTAAAAATTGATCTTGTGAGCTTCCCTCAAAATGTTAGCTTGTCTACACCCCTGATGTTGAAACATGAATTCGGTAAATTTTCCAATGATACTGCGAGCCAGCTACTACAATTTCCACCCCCAACTAAGCTACATATACTGAGGGGAGGATGAGGAAGGAGCTCAGTACCTTCTCTCCCTATCTATTTGTCTAGATGGCATCATTCTTCAAGACCCATTTCAAACACATCTTCCCCATAATGTCTCACATGATTCCATAAGCCAGACATGATAAGTGTCCTTTGAACCACACCACACAGAACTTATGTGTCTTTTGGCACTATTTTAAGGCACTCCATGTTATCATTATGTAATATTTTATTCTGTTGTCTTCGAGGCATTATTTCCTTCAATATTTCAAGATCTGGTTCATGTAATAGGTACACATCATACCTATTCACATCATAGATACTCAAATACCCAAGCCACGCAACAGGTATTTAAACACAAGTTAATTGGACCAGTTTCACAAGCACTCAATCCATGTCATTTCCAATCTCTTCAATTTGGAAGCATATGGGCCTCCGTCAGTTCCAGTAGCAGAATCAGTCTCATTAGTGAGACAAACAAGTGGTGAAAGCACTGTGAGACAGGAGAAGATAAGAGGGCAGTTGTGCAGAAAAGTCTCACCACTATTGGCCTATGAACCACAGATCAAGTGGACGTTCCATCCTGCTGTCTCTTTTATCATTTCCTCTGCTACTGTCACAGCTGGACCAGAAACGCTCTACGTCCATCAGTTTCTGAACACAGGCTGATACTGCCATTTCGAGTATGGAACTGAGTTCTCAGAGATGTTGTCCAATTTGCAGCAAGATCACTCCTCATGGGAATCTTTGTCAGTCCAGGTCCAGACATAAGGAGAAACGACAAGTCTGAGTGACTAGGAAACAGGGAGAACCAGTTGCTCATTCCACCAATTTGTTCTTTCATTGAATTCATTGAATCCTTACAACATCTCCATGAGCTAGCTACTAATATTTCACCCTTCTATGGATGAGAAACTCAAAGCACAGGTTAGCTAAGGAACTTGCTCAATGTCACAAAACTACCAGGTCGAAGAGCTGAGACACAAATGGAAGTGCTTGGCTCCCAAGTCTGTACTCTTTAACAGTCAGTTATGATTAAAAAGTCTTCCCGATGAATCTCCTTTGTTTTTTTCTGGGACGTGCAAAAGGCGTAGGACTTGGAGACAAAGGACCAAGGTTAGGTCTTTGCTCCATACCGCATATGTGCTGAATGACTTTGAACAAGATTCGTAACCCCTTCAATCTCATTGTCCATGCAAAATGGACAGAATCACAGCTTTCTCCTCTTTCTAAATTACTGTGATAATTAAATTAGATACTTAGAATGGAAACACCAAGCCCAGGACTGGACAAAAATATTCAATAACCGTGAGCTTTCTTCCTCTCTTCATTTGAAAATCTTCACAATAAAGAAAAGGAAACTAGTTCCACTTTTAGAAATATAGTTTTCCACCTTTATATTGTAATAATCTCATATCTATGCAAAACATAAAGCCAAATGTCCTATGAGAATAAGTTAAGGACTATCAGATATTTGGGATAATACTACCTGCATTTCAGAGTCTTAAGATACCACCAATTGTAGGAAGCACCATTATTTTAGGTGTTTAAATGGAAAAACTGCTAATTAATCTATGATGAAGCTCCACTATCACAAAGTGTTATTATTTATATGTATTAAAATCTCCTTTTAATACATCCCATTGGCCATCACCCAGTCAGAGAGTCTCAAGTGATAGCAAATGAGGATGGGAAATGCAGGGGAACATGGAGCTGTGTCGTCAGCCCTAGTAGTAGCTGTCACCATGGCCATCCACTTCAATCCATCATTTTCATGAAAAGTAACTTGCTCAAGGTCACTCAGCTAAATAGTGGCAAAGATGCAACTAGATCTAAAGATCCATGACTTCAAGTGCATACAAGCTATCTTGGATAGTCTATACTGATCCCAAACCAGATATAAAGGCCAAGAGCTAAACTTCTAGGAGCACTTTTTATGGACTTGGAAAAAAAAATATGACAATATAATAAGTTCTGTGATCTGGGAATCATGATTTATCTTACTCCCACATCCAGTCCATTAGCAAGCTGTATCCCCTTTTCAGGGGAGTATTCAGAGATCAAATCATTCAATTGTAACAATACTCTACCCCCAGCCCTGGGCATCCTCCATTCTTTTTACCTTCTCCCTAGAACATATTATCATCTAATATACTATCTGATTGGGTTCTGTGTTTTGTGTGTTCCATCTTCAACTCAGAGGACCCTCCACAGCCCTAAGAGAATATAAGCTCCAAGAAGACTTTTGTTGTGGGGTGCCTGGGTGGCTCAGTTGGTTAGGCGACTGCCTTCGGCTCAGGTCATGATCCTGGAGTCCCAGGATCGAGTCCCGCATCGGGCTCCCCGCTCAGCGGGGAGCCTGCTTCTCCCTCTGACCCTCCCCCCTCTCATGTACTGTCTCTCTCTCTCTCATTCTCGCTCTCTCAAATAAATAAATAAATAAATCTTAAAAAAAAAAAGAAGAAGACTTTTGTTGTGATTACTTTTTACTTATTTGTTCAGTTCCCTATATTCAAGCCATGAAACACTGCCTGGCATATAGGAAAAAATCAATAACTATTTGTTGAATTAACAAATATTATTCATGTTATTTAATTATTGGGTCAGGAACAGAATCATCTCAATTTCAAATCTGGATAAAGCATTGCTTAGAATTAAAAAAAATAAAATAAAGTGCACCAAGAACTTCCATCTTATACATTCACAAAATTCTGTCCTTTCTTCTTCTTTAATGACAAAATAGATCTTTTGTTCTAGAAATAGGGTAAGAACCTATCTCAGGTTGAGCCTCTTGTTCTTTTATTTCACACAGAAATAACCCCACCTTGTGGAATGAGGGTAAGTTTGCTGAAGTCTCAAACACCCTGGCAGCATCTCTGTAACTGCAGATGTAGAGGGCACAGTGTATCTCTGACACTTCAAGGTTTCTGTTGATTTCTAAATGTGCTATAATTGCAGGGAATGGAGATGCTGGAGACACAGGCTACTTACTGTCTCAACTGAGGCACTCCCTAAGGTAATGTCTGAATAACAGATTTAAGCGATTTTCTTTTTCTGATTTTTTTTTAAATATTTATTATTTAAATATTTTAAATTTATTTATTAATATTAAATAAATATTTATTATTTAAATATTTTAAATATTTATTATTATTATTATTATAAGGAATATTTAAAATATTCCTTTGTTCAAATTACTTGTTCTACTTTGTTTTCCTAGAGGAATACCACATTTTCTCATAAAATTTTTAAGGTGGTATTATATAGAGGTATTGAACAACACACAGTGCTACAACTAACCAAGACAGGAAGTTCTAAACTGACTAGGGAAATCACCTACTGTATCTTGGGGCAATTGTGAATGGACAGGAACTTTTACTAGGAAGCATGAATTCTGTGCTCTGGATTAATATTGAACCCTGAGCAGTGCAAGTTCCAATTTAAGCTAAAATTATTCTAAGGAAATAGACGTGTTCCACACAGTGCTAACCATCTTGGAAACCCGAAGGATGCTTTCTTTGATTGATGTACTACAGCAAGTGACATATTAAAAATAAAACTTTAGATTTAAATGAGTAATTGTGTATTTGTACACTCAAAAATACATTCTGGTTAGAAACCATTTGCTTTATTTTTAGTAGACACAGAAGAGAGAAAATTCAGGCACAAGATGTTATTGCTAATTTTTGAAGTAATTCTTCCGTCAGATTTTTACTTTCATATTTGTAAGTAAATTCTCAAAGAAATAAATTTATCCAAAGTTCCATTATCTTAAAAAAAAATTCTAATTTTTCAACTTGTGTAGTTACAAAAGTAATTTTATATAGTTCAGTGTTCATACTGAGTTTACATTTTAGCTTTCCCCCTTAATATTTATAGTAAATATGGTTTGGGCACTATAAGCAGTCTTCATATCTAAGTAATATTTCTTTAATTTTAAACATATGTAATAATTTCTCCATTTAAAAGTCATTTCTAGGGGTGCCTGGGTGGCTCAGTCATTAAGCGTCTGTCTTCAGCTCAGGTCCTGATCCCAGGGTCCTGGGATCGAGCCCCACATCAGGCTCCCTGCTGGGTGGGAAGCCTGCTTCTCCCTCTCCCTCTCCCCCTACTTGTGTTCCCTCTCTCGCTGTCTCTCTCTCTGTCAAACAAATAAATAAAATCTTTAAGAAATAAAATAAAATAAAATAAAATAAAATAAAAAAATAAAAGTCATTTCTAATTTCTCACTACTATAATCACATTATGAGCTATTACCATTTTTATGGCTGTATTTTTCTTTTAAAAAGTTACTGAATAAAGCCAAAAGAAGGAACGGAGAAACACACGATACTTTTAAATCCAGCATCCATGCATAAGAACAGTGACATGCTATAGGTTAGGGTTTTCTCTAACAACCCAGTCTCCTCTCCTGCCTATAAGTTCTCTGCAAATCTAGGAAACAGAATGACAGATTTTTTTTTTCCCTTCTCAGTGCTTATGGATCAAATTTAGACTATGAGGGCCATTACAGATAACCCGTTCTCTTCCTTCAGGATGGTAAGTAGAAGTAGAATCCAAAGAGTAAAGGGATCTAGAGTGGATTTCCAATATTAATAAACATTAGCTTGGGTTGTTGAACAATTGGATCAGAAGTGTATGTAAAGTATTTAAATCATACCTGGCACACAGCAAGTACTTAATAAATGTTGGTTGTTGTTATTAGTTTTTTACATCTCTATCTATTCAAAGGTAGACTATTCTCCTTGGATCACTTATTCATTTTCAAAAGCTTTATATTATTGTTACATGATTTTGGAGCAAGAAGAGATTTTGTGAAAAATATTTTCTCCAACAAAACCATGCATAGCTGAGGCCAGAATTCAATCATGGAAACATTGTTTATCTTTTTTCTTCCCACTCATAATTAATGAAAATATGAAACAAAATCACTAATCCTGAACTAAAGTAAGTTCCAAACTATAGAATCAGAAAGACTACAATTAGATTTTTACATTTCAGTTTAAAATTATTGGACTTAATCTCATAGTCTAGAAGCCAAAAAGAAAAAAAAAAGAAAGGAAAAAAACCCTCATATCAAATGATTGCTTAAATAAATGCAAATTTGAGATTATTTATAAGACAGTTTCAAAGGAAATGAATTACAAGGTTTTAGTTATAAAATGGTATTAGTGTAACATTCAGACTCCATAACTTTTTAAGTTTCATTTAATAGGGTTGAACATTGTTAATTTCATGGTGACGGCAGGCTCTTCGTGCTGTCACCCTGTGGTGACTGAGCAAACAAAGATGATAAAAGTCAATCAAGAACCTAGGATCACAATATGAGTTCTATTAAATTACTTTCATGGTACATTTTAGTTATTTTTAAAGCTTTCTTAACATTTGACAATATGCACACACTACTAGGGATCACTATGGGATGTCAATTGCACCAAGGATATGAATTATTTGTAGAGAAGAATAAGTGGTGTAAGTTTTTTTTGGTTTTTTTTTGTTTTTTTTACAAATGCAATTGATTAACAGGCTCACATCTAATATATTCCAAGATGCTTGAGAGAGAGAGCTTAAGCATGCAAACACAAATTATGTCATTACTAAATCAGCCCCCTCTTGCCACCCACTGCATAGTAATCCTCCTTTCCACATCAGTTTTTGGTGTGATTTTAATGACTAAAGAAATGCTCTTTCATTTTCAGATTGCAATTTAAATAGCAATGCAATCACACCAGAGATTTAATGAAAAATGTCTCCCTAATTTTCTCATACACGGCATGACTATAATATAATGAGAAGGCTGTGTCCTCTGTCTGCTCAGAAGTCTTCACAAGGCCTTCTCAAAGGCATTCCATGCGAAGACAAATCCCTCTAACATTTGCAGGCAGCTTGGTTGAAAGGCAGTAACAGTGTGGTAGTCCAAAAGCATGGACTCTGGAACCAGATCACAGGAGTTCACAAGCCAGTTCTATCATCCGGTTGGTTCAATGAGGCATAACCCAGCAAAGAGTGTATATATTTAAAGTGTACAACAGGATGTATACATTGTGAAATGATTTCCACAATCAAGTTAATTAACATACCTATCACCTCACATAGTTTTGTTTGTTTTTGGTAAGAACTCTTAAGATCTACTTTCAGCAGATTTCAGTCTAGATTCTAGAAGTGGCGAAAGAATTGTGGCCATTTTTAATCCATCATACCACCGTTCAGTGATGGGTCTATTGCCATGTCTCCTCGTCTGATACTATCCTTTCTCTCTTCCAACTACAATTTTAAATGTGGTAACATGACGAAGAGCTTGTGGGACCACCTGAGTCTCATGGAATCCTTTTTCAATGAGTCTGGCTAGAGACTTCTCTTCTAGATTGGTGTCCTAGGAAGAGGCACAGGTGTCAAGCTCCTAAGCCCTGCCCCAGCCTGAGATAAAACCAAAGGAAGTTAATCTCAGGAAACAAACTCAGGGTTGCTGAAGTGGGGGGTGGGGTGGGAGGGATGGGGTGACAGGGTGATAGACACTGGGGAGGGTATGTGCTCTGGTAAGCGCTGTGAATTGTGCAAGACTGTTGAATCTCAGATCTGTACCTCTGAAACAAATAATGCAATATATGTTAAGAAAAAAAAAAGAAGAAGGTAGCAGGAGGGGAAGAATGAAGCGGGGGAAATCGGAGGGGTAGACGAACCATGAGAGACGATAGACTCTGAAAAACAAACTGAGGGTTCTAGAGGGGAGGGGGGTGGGAGGATGGGTTAGCCTGGTGATGGGTATTGAGGAGGGCACATTCTGCATGGAGCACTGGGTGTTATGCACAAACAATGAATCATGGAACACTACATCTAAAACTAATGATGTAATGTAAGGGGATTAACATAACAATAAAAAAATTAAGAAAAAAAACACAAAGGAAGTTGCTCCTTTCTAGAGTGAAGAAATTCAGTTTACCCAGGCTCGTGATTAACAAGGGAAAGGCAAATGCATGAGAAACATTTAACAAGGGAGACAATCATCACCCCTTGCTCCTCTCTCCATGGACAGTGTGCATCAAAGGCAATCCTTGCCTTACACTCCCCATTCCTGTACTGCAAAGACTAAAGGCTATGTCTCATGTCTTTAACCTCATCCGTGGAGATTCAGCACAGCATTATAAATTTTATTTACAGGTGAGGAGACTATAAAGGAGTGAGCAGAATGTAAAATGAAAAATAAACATAAAAGTAGATGCAAAAGGCATTTAATATAAACAGCCTGAGAATCATAGTAGATATGTATTTACCCAATAAATTTACTTATTTTTAAATTTTACTGTTGATTTACCTTGGTCAATTATTATTTGAATATCAATTATTTCATTAGATACCAAGGTAAAGATTCTCTGTTATGTTCTGGGATAGGGATTTTCTTAAAAGTGTTTCTTGAAAGCGTGCATCTAAATTCATAATTTCAAACAATACATACAGGGAAACAATCTGAACTAAGTCTGTTGCAAAAATTCTACAAACAGGCCTATAAAGCATTTTACTATAGGCAACCTAAGGTAGGTACTGGAGTTATCTATGATGAGTTACTCCTTATAATATTTTTAAAGAGGTTATCTTTGCTTTCCTCTAAAATTTGCTTTTTTAGAATTAATTCTGAAATGGCCCTCACTCGATATTTGACATTCAGTCAGGCTGCCTTTTCCTTGAACTACTTTGCTTTCAAAATCATGTCCAAAAGAGTTTAATTTCTTTCTCCCCCAACCACACAAGTTATTGTACTTGTTAAGGAATAGATAAAATTCCTAATTAAAAAAAAAAAAAAACCCAGGGGCACCTGGGTTAAGCATCTGACTCTTGATCTCAGCTCAGGTCTTGATCTCAGGGTTGTGAGCTCAAGCCCCGCATTGGGCTCCACACTGGGCATGGAGTCTACTCAAAAACAAAGAAACATATTTACGTATGTGTGTGTGCATCTTTCTTGAACTATTTCATAAATATCTCATTATATTATTCTTTTTTTTTTTTAGGTTAAACATTTTTTTTATTATGTTATGTTAATCACCATAATATTACATCATTAGTTTTTGATGTAGTGTTCCATGATTCATTGTTTGCATATAACACCCAGTTATATGCAACCCATCCCTCCAGGCTAACCCATCCCCCCACCTTCCTCCCCTCTAGAACCCTCAGTTTGTTTCTCAGAGTCCATAGTCTCTCATGGTTCATCTCCCCCTCCAATTTCCCACCTTCATTTTTCCCTTCCTGCTATCTTATTTTTTTTTTTAACATATAATGTATTATTTGTTTCAGAGGTACAGGTCTGTGATTCAACAGTCTTACACAATTCACTGTGCTCACCATAGCACATACCCTCCCCAGTGTCTATCACCCAGCCATCCCATCCCTCCCACCCCCCACAACTCTGGCAATCCTCAGTTTGTTTCCTGAGATTAAGAATTCCTCATATTAGTGAGGTCATATGATACTTTTCTTTCTCTGATTGACTTATTTCACTCAGCATAATACCCTCTAGTTCCAGCCACGTCGTTGCAAATGGCAAGATTTCATTCCTTTTGATGGCTGCATAATATTCCATTGTATATATATACCACATCTTCTTTATCCATTCATCTGTCAATGGACATCTTGGCTCTTTCCATAGTTTGGCTGTTGTGGACATTGCTGCTATAAACATCGGGGTGCACGGACCCCTTCGGATCCCTACATCTGTATCTCTTTCTTTGCAATATTATGTTTCAATTTGGCAAACATCCCCTAAGACATTTACCATGGATAATAAAACCACTCCAGGCTAGTCAGTTCAACCTCAGTGAGACAGATGACCATTTTCTTTTTCAACACCTGCAACACTAACTGCCAAGAGAGAAATGTGCATCCCACTCTGTGTCTGATATAAACAGCACAGAAACAACAGCAAAGATGATTCAGGTCAATGTGAGCCAGCTCTAGCACACCACTGAATCAAATCCATACCTTAAAGTCTGATTTAATAGGGGAAGATAAAAATTAATAATCAAAGCTTAGAAGAACTTTTGTTTGGAATAACACTCAAAACACAACAGGCTTCCTTTCCTGAAAGCTGTGTTAGCTTTTTCAAATGAGGGTATCAACAAATGTCTTATAGTCAATTACCTGAGACTGAGACTGTGAATCTAGAGGAGATTCCAAACCTGTCTGAAATAAGAATTGTAAATTAAAAGAAGGGAATTGGGGATCATTTTTAATGAAAAAAATTTCAACCTTATCTTCGGATTAGTGGCATCATTTTTTTTTCTTTCACTTCTTTGAAATAGTAAGAGAAAAGTACTGATTTCAAATTTTAATTCCTCTCTCCCCTGGTCAAATACCCTGCAGTACTTCCTCTATTCCTACTGTTATTAATTTATTGGGCACTTATGATTTATCACCTGAATTAAGACAATATTCTTCTAACTGGTCCCCTTGCTTCTGAGCCATAATCTTCATAAATCCCTATACAGTGCTGCAGAGTGATTTGTCAGGGGGAAAAAACTGTATCATATTGATCCTCTGCTTAAAATGCTTCACTATTTTCTCATTCCCCTCAGTACAGATACAGACTTTACAGCCTAGAATAAAGAACCTCAATGATACAGCTTTGGCGTCTTTGCCTCCTCTCTTACACAAAACCAAACTCATTCTGTGCTCTTTGTGATAGACTGACTGCAGTGATATACCCAATTTCCATATCTTCTGGTACCCATGCATTTGTTAATACTCTCTCACATGGATTTTGGACTTAGTAAGCCATGTGATTTGCTCTGGCCAATGGGACAACAGCAAACTTGATGCAAGCAGAGTCCCAAAAAAGTGTTTGCATATTCCTACTTCCATTCTTGGACACCTAGGAATATGACCAGGTCCACTTTCTGCAGGCTGAAAGGCATGGATTAAGGATACTGGTCCCAGTCATCTTACACCATCAGCCAACAGCAAGGAAACATTCACATATGCATCCCAAGCTGAGGCCAAAAGAAATGGTCAGACAAGCCATACCAATATCATTTGTAGATTCATGAACATTAGTAAATCACCATTATTTAAGGATCTAAGTAATGAAGCATTGGACAGTAAATGGTACCATAACAAAAAACAGTAACATGTTTCATTGGCTTCTCAAATGGGCATTGAACAAAGATGAGAACAATACTGAGAATGCTGCTAAAAAATGTTTTATAGTGACAAAACAACTGGTGTAACTGTCACTTGCAGTTAAGTTGGAAGATGTAAAATGCACCTAAAAAAATTTCAGAATTGAGCAACAGGGGTTTCCAGGCACAAAGTGCAAAGTATGTTGGCTTTTCTAAGTTGTATATGTATATGAGATAGATGAACCAGTATTTTCAGGAGAGAGCATAAAATTGTCTCTCATCTCCAAATTCTCAACTGGGAAAACAATTCTCAAAGTAAAATACCTAAGAGCAAAGATCAAATCAAGAGAGACCCACCTAACTAAGTAAAAGGATTTCTTAAAGTCATAAAGGCATTATCCCACTGCAGACAGTGACACACAAAATATCACTGAATCCGTCTGGAGAGACAGGCATGCCTCAATAAAAAATTCTTGGTGTGACACTTTAAGCATAAAATGGAATCAAAAAAATGTTTTAGATAGCCACAATATTTATTGTTATTTTTTAGATAACCCACAATACTTTTTCAATATTGGTGAAAGTGCCGTTGGCCTAGAGTTAAAAAGAATCTATGTATTTCAAAATGTATTTCAAGGCCTTTCAAAAGATTTTGGGACATCTACCTTTCAATGTGCAAGATCAGGCTGAGAAAGTAGCCGAAAGGGTATACTTTTCAATGACCTTTTCAGAAGTTAAAAAGTGAAGGTAATGGACCTGGAAAGACATCCCGATGTGCAGAGCTTAATGGCTGTGAAAAATAATGGAAAAGAGAGTTTACTCCCACAGAACAATAGAGAACAATAGTCTAGAGAGCCAATCCCAAGGAGCAAATCTTGGTCTAATCAAGAAACACCAACCCCCCACACACTTGAGGTAGTGGGAATTTGTAATATTGTTCCATCTGGATTCTATAATTTTTATGAAGCAGTGACTGCTATGTGTCCCCCACCCTACATTTTATTTTTTTTAGTTGTTTTTTTCTTATTATGTTATGTTAATCACCATACATTACATCATTAGTTTTTGATGTAGTATTCCATGATTCATTGTTTGCGTATAACACCCAGTGCTCCATTCAGTACATGCCCTCTTTAATACCCATCACCAGGCTGACCCATCCCCCCACCCCCCTCCCCTCTAGAACCCTCAGTTTATTTCTCAGAGTACATATCCCACCCTACATTTTAAATGAAATGGACTAATGCGGTTATCCTGTCCTTATCTGATTATGTTACGAGTGTGTAAAGACTTGGTGGGGGCGGGGAGGAGAATAACTTGTCTTTCTAATGTATAGATCTCTGGATGATGACAAACTAAACTATATGGACCTCATGAGTTCCTGGACTCTCAGTCTAATATAATAATCAATGAGTATATAGATTATTAAAGGGAAATGGGATATGCATACAGAGTATTTACATGTGGAAGAGACATGAATCAGAGGGAAGATGTTGGTAAAGTGATTCTATTTGTGCCTCTAAGTTTTCATGTCTTTCTCTCTTCATGTTTTTGTGGTACCACCCTCTTATGTGGACTCTGGGTTTGGTTACATGAGTTACTGTGGCCAATAGGCCACTAGCAAACTTACCACAGAGGATTAAAAAGTACTTGGTACTCCCTTTGGTTTGCCATCAGAGTATGTTCAGATTTGCCAGCTAGAGGTTGAGATATGTGTCACAGAGACAGTCAACCAAGCTGAGAGTATTCTTAATTAGTCAAAACAAAATTCTGAAAACCAGCTAATATCCCTAAGTAATATTATCATTCCTTATCTCTAAGAAATGCCCAGCCAAAACCCAATCAACCTGCAAACCTATGAGAAATGACAAATGTGTGTTTAAAGCCACAGAGTTGCCTGCTGATTGCCATACAGATTATAATAGTTAACTGATAGAATACTCTCTCAGACCGGATTTCCCTCTAGCCTCCACATTATTATCATCTATTAATTACCTAAGCTAGTAATCTCCAAATTATCTTCATGATTATATTCTTTCCCCTACTCACCCACACACACACACACACACACACACAAATCATCATAAATTATGTCAATTCTACTTATAGTATTTTTTAAATTTAACTATTTCATTCTATGTTCTACAGTCACAATTCTAATTTATAATTTCATTACATTTGTCTCTTTGGGTTTTTTTTTTTTGTTTGCTTTTTTAAGATTTTATTTATTTATTTGACAGAGACAGAGACAGCGAGAGCGGGAACACAAGCAGGGGGAGTGGGAGAGGGAGAAGCAGGCTTCCTGCTGAGCAGGGAGCCCGATGTGGGGCTCGATGGGATCATGACCTGAGCAGAAGGCAGACACTTAACAACTGAGCCACCCAGGCACTCCTACATTTGTCTCTTTGTAACATTCATCCCATATCCACTTCCTGTTGCCTATCTTGTATTATTCTCTCATATGCCAACAAGATTGTCCTAAAAGAGATTTCATCATGTCAGTCAGGCTTCAATGTCCCTGGCCAACCTTGCAACTTGGCTTGCTATTGGAAATCTTTCCCAGTTTACCTTAGGCTATTATCCAGCTTCATCTTCAAATACACTATAACATTCATCTATGCTCTAGCATTTACAAATTACTATCTGATTTCCGAATACACATGAATCTTTTCCTCTGGGCCTGTTTGCTCCTCCTGGAACTGCACTGTCCAATTCACCATGTGTGGCTATTTAAATTTAAGTTAACTAAAATGAAATATAATTAAAAATTCAGTTCCTCATTCACACTAGCCAGATTTCAAATGCTCAGTAGCCACATCTGGCTAGTGGCTACCATACTGGATAGTGCAAATTACAGAACATTTCCATTACTGCAGAAAATTCTATAGTTGATCTAGAATATTTTCTCCTTATGTGAATATCTGCTCTACTGGATGAGGCAGACATAATGTGAGATCCAAACTGTATTTATATTATCTGATATTCATGCCATTATTTTCATTGACAAAATATAGATGAAAGGGGGAAAGTTCAAGGATAATCAGGTTCAGATTGATTCTTTTGCAAGGTTGCAGAAGTACTAATGAAGAAACTAGTTATATAGAATCACACAGCAGATTACTAATGGGTTATGCATTATGTGACTTAGAATTGGGATTCAGAACAATTCAATAGAATCCTAGCTCTCATCTGATTAGCTTTCAAAGAATCCCCAGAAAACTCTGGCTCCTATTGTGGTCATTTTTCAAAGTCCAAATTCAAATTTCACTTTCTCTCTTTAATATTCCATGTCATCTCTTCCTTCTAAAATTGCCATATTCCATCTTTATCCCATCTGGAATTAATTCTTATTTTTATGACTGTAGTTACATTTTGCTTGGCATATCACATTATACTGAGATTACATATGGTTGAATTTTTAATGGAATTTAATGGATGCCAAATATTATTTACTAATCATAATGTTCCATAGAATATAAAGGATTAAGAGGGTAACAGGAATCATGCCTTATATTATATATATGATGTATCATCTATATATAGATATTATGCATTTATCTCTCTATTCCTGCCCCTCGATGTTCATTAGAATATTAAGGAATTTGCTGACTCTGCATCAGGTGAGTCTCAATTGAGAGGCTCTTCAGAAAATCCCACGTTTTAAAAGAGATTAAAACAGTCAGGGGCAATGCTTAATTCAGATGGATGAATGTTATTGAAGAATTTCAGCAAGTGTGAGAGCTTGGGGTATTTTATGGGTAGAAATGTCTTCCTAGGGGCACCTGGGTGGCTCAGTCAGTTAAGTGTCTCCCTTTGGCTCAGGTCTTGATCCCAGGGTCCTGGGATGGAGCCCTGCATCGGGCTCCCTGCTCAGCGGGATTCTGCTTGTCCCTCTGCCCCTCTCCCTGCTCGTGCTTTCTCTCTCTCATAAATAAATAAAATCTTTTTTTAAAAAAAAGAAATTTCTTCCTAGTAGCCTTTCAATTACACTATATGGAATCCAACTCCTACTATGGGACAAAATCTTGACACCAACTTTGAAATGGCCTGATTCTAATCAACCAATACAGGTCTCAAAACACACAAATCAACAATTCTATTTAAGAGAATTCTGAGACTATGAGTATATTTCAATTCATGGGGGACAATTTCTGATAGACTTTGTTTAACCATACAGTGGACATTTCTACTGTGGCTACATTTTAAAAAGAAATAAAAGCAAAGTGTGGAATTTACTGAACCTCGGTAAGTGCTATACAAGTATTCATCCACCACTTGTTAAAGAAAAGACATTCAGAGTTAGGTTGCCTTTGACAAATGTAATCAATACAATTGGTAATTAGAGTAGCAATCAGGTGGCAACATCCTGAGCAGAAAACCAAGTGCTCTATTAAACAATAACTACAAAATGTCGGAACAATTTTATTTTTTTTTAAGATTTTATTTATTTGGGGCGCCTGGGCGGCTCAGTTGGTTAAGCGACTGCCTTCGGCTCAGGTCATGATCCTGGAGTCCCAGAATCGAGTCCCGCATTGGGCTCCCTGCTCGGCGGGGAGTCTGCTTCTCCCTCTCCCGCTCCCCCCTCTTGTGCTCTGTCTCTAAAATAAATAAATAAAATCTTTAAAAAAAAAAAAGATTTTATTTATTTGAGAGAGAGCGAAAGCAAGAGGGATCAGAGGGGGGAGAGGGAGAAGCAGACTCCCTACTGAGCAATGAGTCCGATGTGGGACTCTGTCCCAGGACCCCAAAATCATGACCTGAGCCGAAGACAGACGCTTAACCGACTGAACCACCCCGGCGCCCCTGTCAGAACAATTTTATCAATGAAAGACACATTACTAAAAAACAAAAGTGAAACTCCAAACACAGGTACTTCACTACACACTGTATCTGGGTTTTCCCATTTCTGTTATAGCCTTTATCTGTACTTATGCATAGCAATATTAGCTCTCACATCTGACCTCTTATCATACTTTTTCTGTATCTTGGCATTCATGACTATTGTTAGATTTGGGCACATGTTATCTCGCATACACATGTTATCTCTCATACAAGTGCTCTTAAAAGAACAGGCATGTCTTTAAACCATTGTATTCTTTGTTATTCTTATGCCTGAAACACCTAAGATATTAAATGAATGTCTATTGAATGTATATATCATAACAGCTTTTATAGGTTATTACAGTCAGACTCTCCTCAAAAAAGCAGTATAATGTAATGACTAAGAGCAAACACTAGTCTTGATGCTTAAATATTCATTCTTTCAGTTTTTAGGTTGGGCAAAGCACTCAACTTCCCTAAGCTTCAATCTTGTCATCTTTAAAGTGAAATTAATAAAATATTTATTTTACAGGGCTGGAAAGATTAAAAAGGATTATTTAAGGAATTTTTAACTATTACTACCGTTAATTAGGTCTAACTTAGACTTACCTTTAATACCTTCCCTCAAGGTAAAATAATACTGTCTCTACTAACATGATTAAGGGTATTAATCGTAATTGGCAGTTTGGGGTTCGTTTTTTTTAATTTGGGCATATGGAAGAAGGTGATATATCTTACACTCATCTTCTGTGTTAAGACACACTAAAAGGGGGGAAAATGCCCAATATATAGGCATCAACAATTTGTTAAACTAAGACAGTGCTTTAAATTTCAAAGCAGTTCCTCCTCACAGCAACCAAAATAACCCAACACTTGGCCAAGATGAGTTATTAATTCTATTTCAATTATGGGAGATTATAACTGGCAAAAAAGTATCTTTTATAGTTGCAGAGTCAGCTTCACCACCCTGATGCTCATCCCAGAAAAGCCAAATGAATAACAGATTCACTGTGAGCAATTTTCCAAATTTCTTGCAACAAGCACTATAATTTGCTTACAGGTGTAATGTGCCACCAATAATTGGACTAACTTGAATTCTGTTAGTGTCGCATCTGCTGATACCATTCCTTCCTCCTAATTGCAATTATTAGAGCTCTTTTTGACTTCGTCAATTTCCAATTCCAATGCATTGGTTGTTCAAAGCCATTTGAGTAATTATGATTGTTGTTCTCCAATCATGGATTAATTCTCTGAAGCATGAGTTGGGAGATAATTCAGTGAGGCTGTTGCTTCACCATAAAAACTGAGAAGCATTAAAGACAGAAAGTGAGTGTGAATATGTATGGATGTGTATACATATCTACACATACATAACATATATTTAACTTCTAAAAATATATATACATATACATACATATATTTAACTTAATTAAAACCTTGATTTACAATATTTATATATTACATTAGCTTCTTCCTATGAAATGGGGAATATACCAATCCAAACACTACAATTGGTTTCCCAAAACATTACAGTAATTTAATACTTAACAGTTAATGTTAAGGGTATATTGTCCCTTTGTTCATGTTGTTAGTTTGCTGTAGGGAGAGGTTACCTGTTTTAGGTCTGTTTTAAGTTAATTGATAGTTATGAAAACAAAAGACTTATTTTGGGCTCAGTCCACTCACTTGCTTGTGCAGCCATAACCTGGCCTCAAATAAATGAGCTAAACTCCTACAATGTGTTTTGATGGACTCGTATCAATCACAATGATGCTAATTATTGCTAATGAGAATGTGATAGGAGGGTCAATATGTGAAACTTTAAATAAACTTGCCATGCTTCACAATGATTTTCTCATAATGATCATACCTGTAACTAGTTTTATTAATGAGTGACTACCTGGCAGAGCTGGAAACCCTCTTGCTTAACTTTGGGTAGTGCAGTGAATGTAAGGTTTTGAACCATAACTAAATCAATCTGAAATTCTTTTCTAACTGTACCAGTAACTTTAACAACTCTGAAACTTAGTTCCCTTATCTGTAATGTTGATATAATAAAATCTCTCTTATAAAGTTATGAAGAATAGAGTTGACCCGTATTGGGATCCTAGTAGACAGTGCTCAGCAGAGAGGAAGTACCAAAGCAACGGTATTTGTCAGATGCTGAGTTGAGACTTAGAAAGTAATATAAGAACCTCAATAAGGAAATGTTACATAACGCAGGAAAAATAATGCCTTTAAGAGAATTAGTTATATAAACACTCAGAAGTTGGTTTTACTGGTTTTATTCATAAAATACCCCCAAAGTTGAATACATTAAAAAAATTGATAGTATAAAGTACATTTCACCACTTATACCTGAAGTTATCCACCTTTTGGTCTTATAATCAGCTGCATTTCAGAAATCTCAGTCTCACCCACAGAATTAATTCACTAATAAAAATTGCACTTACATTATAAATCATTAATGACTGCACGCTATGTGCTAAGTGTATTAACCTACCTTAGCTCACTTATCAATTATGACAAATCTATGTTGTAATTGTTATTGTAGCCATTTTTTTCTTTTTTTTTTTTAAGGTTTTATTTATTTATTTGACAGAGAGAGACACAGCGAGAGAGGGAACACAAGCAGGGGGAGTGGGAGAGGGAGAAGAAGGCTTCCCGCGGAGCAGGGAGCCCGATGCGGGGCTCGATCCCAGGACCCTGGGATCATGACCTGAGCCGAAGGCAGACGCTTAACGACTGAGCCACCCAGGCGCCCCAGCCATTTTTTTTTCAATTTAAATTTTAGGTAGTTAACATGCAGTGCAATATTGGCTTCTGGAGTAGAATTCAGTAATTCATCACTTACATACAGCACCCAGTGCTCATCACAACAAGTGCTCTCCTTAACCAACTAAGCCACCCAGGCGCCCCATCACAACAAGTGCTCTCCTTAATACCCATCACCCACCTAGCCCATCCCTCACCCATCTCCCTCTACCAACCCTCAGTTTGTTGTCTATCCTTAAGAGTCTCTTATGGCTTGTTTCCCTCTCTCCTTTTATTCTTTCCCCCGCCCCCTATGTTCATCTGTTTTCTGTTAAATTTCACATATGAATGAGATCATATGGTATTTGTCTTTCTCTGACTGATTCATTTCACTTAGCATAGTACACTCTAGCTCCATCCATGTCACTGGAAATGGCAAGATTTCATTCTTTTTGATGGCTGAACAATATTCCATTGTATATATATACCACTCTTCTTTATCTATTCATCAGTCGATAGACATTTGGGCTCTCTCCATACTTTGGCTATTGTTGATAATGCTGCTATAAACATCAGGGTGCAGGTATCCCTCTGAATCTGTATTTTTGTATCCTTTGGGTAAATACTTAGTAGTGCATTTGCTGGATCATAGGGTAGTTCTATTTTTAAATTTCTGAGGAACCTCCATACTGTTTTCCACAGTGGCTGCACCAGTTTGCATTCCCACCAACAATGCAAGAGGTTCCCTTCTCCACATCCTCGCCAACATCTGTTGTTTCTCATGTTGTTAATTTTAGCCATCCTGACAGCTGTGAGATGGTATCTCATTATGCTTTTGTTTTTCCCTGTTGATGAGTGATGTTGAGCATCTTCTTATGTGTCTGTTAGCCATCTGAATGTCTTCTATTCATTCATAACCCATTTCTTACCTGGGTTATCCGGTTTTTGGGTGTTGAGTTTGATAAGTTCTTTGTAGATTTTGGATATTAACCCTTTATGAGATATGTCATTTGCAAATATCTTCTCCCATTGTTTTCTTTGCTGTGCAGAAGCTTATCATCCTGATGAAATCCTAATAGTTCATTTTTGCTTTTGTTTCCCTTGCCTCTGGCGACGTGTCTAATAAGAAGTTGCTACAGCCAAGGCCAAAGATGTTGCTGCCTGTGTTCTCCTCTAGGATTTTGATGGTTTCCTCTCTCACATTAAGGTCTTTCATCCATTTTGAATTTCTTTTTGTGTATGGTGTAAGAAAGTGGTCCAGTTTCATTCTTCTTCATGTTGCTGTCCAGTTTTCCCAACACCATTTGTTGATGTGTCTATTGTTTTTCCATTGAATATTCTTTACTATTTTGTTGAAGATTAGTTGACCATAGAGTTGAGGGTCCATTTATGGGCTCTCTATTCTATTCCATTGATCTATGTGTCTGTTTTTGTGCCAGTACCATACTGTCTTGATGACTACAGCTTTGTAATAGAGCTTGAAATCCAGAATCATGATGCCTCTAGTTTTTTCTTTTTCAGAATTGCTTTGACTATTCAGGGTCTTTTGTGGCTTCATACAAACTTTAGGATTGTTTGTTTTAGCTCTGAAAAATGCTGGTGGTATTTTGAGGGGGATTGTATTAAATGTGTAAATTGCTTTGTGCAGTATATTGTAGCCATTTTAAAGATTATTAATAGAGATTCAGACAAGTTAAATAGTTCTCATGCATTCATATATTAGTAGAGCTATGATTAGAACCCCCAAAATTCAACTCTAAAGTCCAAAGACAGTGAAGAACCAATAGAGGTTACAGTAGAAACACCATTTACCTGATTGTGAGATGGACCTAACATAGGCCTAGTCCCACAAATAGGGCCTTGTGTGGACCCAACTTTGAAACTAGCCCATACAAAAATCCTGATTAAAAATAAGTAAATAAAAAGGCAGCTTCTGGAAGCAGCAAATTTAATTTGTTTAGTACTTAAGATATGCATAAAGATGAATGGGGAGATTAAGCTGTAACTATAGATTACAGTTGGAACAGCAAGGGCCTTACCCAAGGCGTATGAATGGTTTTGTACAGTCAAAATCAAGGGCATGGCATCTCTGCTGTGACCTGTGTTGGTTCTTGCCATTTCTATTGGTTCCTATCAAGTACTAAATGGTTTGTCCAACAGCTGAATATCATATAATGAAAATTGGGTTTTCCTCAGTGTAGACAAAAAAGTTACCTCAGAATTGTCAAGTTGGTGCTATGACTAATGATTCAGTGGACATTTATGGATTAACAAGAATACGACAGGAAAATTCAGAGAGGCTAGAACTGTAATCAGGGCAATGCACTAAAGGAGAGAAGACACTGCAGACTAAGCAATGGGAACAAGTCTGCTAAGGTAAGTAAAGCATAGTGCTGAGCAAATTCGAGGTTATATGATACTACCTTCCCTTCCCCCTCCACTTCCATGGTACCCATCACTAATCAATCATGATCCTCATTTTCCCCAATAAACCTGAAGAGGTTTCATTCAATTCCTTTCAAACCTGTGAAACAAGCAGCCAGTACTGACTGGTATGGGTTGATTTGGATAAAATCTAGTGGCTATCTTGAGTATACAATATTTAATTTAATAACTGTTTACTGAGCACTACCATTAGTAAAATCAGTCCATTTCTGTACTCAAACTCACCAAGAAAGTATGGTCCTTTCAAAACAAAACAAAACAAATATTGTTAATAACTTACCAGAGGAAAGGACAATATAACAACTTGAGTTTTTTTCCAAAAGTAAATTTTATATTAGATTTATATAGAACATACAAACCACTTCTGCAGTTATAGATAATTTTTAAGAAATCTGAGAAAGATTTAAAAGTTGAAGAAATATTGATAAGGAAAAATCCAGACATTTAAACTTAATATTCAATCTCAAACAGTGAAGGGTATGTGAGGTTGTTTTGTTATAGCTGTTGTTTTGTTTTGTTTATTTGTTTTTGTTTTTTGTTTTTTGTTTTTTTTTTTTTCACAAATTCACCTACTTACCCCATAGTTTATTCCACCGGCTACATGAACAAAGTATCTGTCAGGTAGCTGGAAATTCTGGAATGCCACAGAATGCTATGGCTGACAGTAAATAGTAATCTAGGTTAATTATTGAAAATGGGATTGTCCAGCAAGAGATAATCTGGTATCCTAGTGATAGAAGGGTTATGACCAAACACTATTAAGAGCTCTATACCAGCAGAAAGAGATCTATAGCACACCTTTCAGTAAAGGCATGTGGAAGAAAAATTCTGCGAACAAGGGCAGGCATTATAAAATCTGGGCATGTTACTCAAACAAATGTTCAAGCAAAATCTTTACCAGGAATAGAGTGAAATGTGGTAGCTTTGTCTTAGGAATGAGGCAGAAATTCAAATTATAGAAGTAGGCTACAAGGTCAGAGCTAGACTGGAGCTGTTTCCTGAATTCTAAGTCCTCTAAGTATTGTCTTTGGGAAGTAAAAGACCTGAAAAACCAAGTCTAAATTCCAACTCTGCTACTTATTATTTGTGTAATCTTGGAAAAATTGCTTTGCCCTTCTGAACTTCAGTTTTCTCATCTATAAACTACTGTTAGCCTACTTACTCTGTAGGGATATCTTAAAGATTAAATAAGAAAGCATAATTTAAACGCCTTATACAGTAGCTAGCACATAAGTGGACCTCAATAAATCTACTTGAATCTACTATGGAAATGTAGCTCCTCATCCACAAATGTTGTCAGGATCTGGCCTGGACTTTGATACAGAACAGGGAGAGAAGTGGACTTCAAGTAGTTCCTCCACAATGGGGATACTGTGTTAAAGGAAGGCAGTGAAGTATGGACAATTGGATTCAGAAGCCAATGAAGAGCTTACTCCTCAAATCAACACTGGTTTCATTTTTGGACCAGCTCGGTTCAACAAAATAAAGGATAAAAGCAAATATAGGGGCGCCTGGGTGGCTCAGTCATTAGGCGTCTGCCTTCGGCTCAAGCCATGATCTCAGGGTCCTAGGATGGAGCCCTGCATCCGGCTCCCTGCTCAGCGGGCAGCCTGCTTCTCCCTCTCCCACTCCCCCTGCTTGTGTTCCTGCTCTCGCTGTCTCTCTCTCTCTGTCAAATAAATAAATAATAAAAATCTTTAAAAAAAAAAAAAAAGCAAATATAATTGTTAGTAACGTTTTTTAGCAAAAAAGGACAAAGACAACTTCAGGGGTTTTTCTTCCTGTTAAGAAAATGCCCCCAAATAGAAGTCAAGAAGGTAACTGCCTTCATTACTGCAAGGGGGAATTCAGCTTTCAGTTCAACTTCTTGAACTAACTTCCCCCTCAACCATATGTACCAGACAAAGCCCACTGACGGTGTGTGGAATGAGCTGTAAGAGAAAAGACTCCTACATATGGCTCAGTCTCATTACAGTCAGACCTTCTTGCAGCCCTTTCCAGAAGATTAAGGCTAGGAAGGCTTTGTTTGGAACGATGTAAATGAGAGAGGCTGGGAGCTCAGCTGTGGAGAAGTAGACGCAATATATGAAATTGGCTTGCTGCATGTCATTTTATATGCATTTAATGTTTTGATATGCTTTTGAGAAGAACTGCCAATAAAGTACTTCCTCGCTGCCATAGAGAAGGATATAAAAAAAAATTCCTCAATCTCTTGGACTAGGTAATGGTGTGTTTGCCTCCCTTTTTAGAAAGCTGTATAGGAAGATTTTAAACACATGCTTCTTCTCTCTCCCTCTCCCTCTCTCCATATACATTATATATGTATGTATATGTGCGTATATATATATAAGAAAAAATTATATGTGCATGTACGTATGTGTGTATATATACACACATACGTACATGCACATATAATTTTTTCTTATATTTATATATATGCCCACACAAATATATATCATACATATGTATAATATATAATATGTTAATAATACATTATAATGATATACGTGATGTAGCTTTTATTATATGATAATTGGGAATCTTTTCTTGTATTGGGTTATGAAAGTCACATAAGAAACAAGCAAATCTTCAGCCAAATAGTCCTTCATTATTGCAATAACCCTAAAAGCCCACAGTGTAGTTCAGGATATCAAACAGTACAAAGCACTACATTTGAACCTTTGGATAGCACCTACCTCACGCTTAAATCTATACAATTATTACAATATATTTATTCCAGGTCATAACTCTTTTTGGTTTCCAAAATATATGATATAGAAGAAGGCAGAGATAAGTAAATGCTCTCTTTCAGATGATTAAGATGATTAAGAAACTCAGAAAAATGATTATTTCTTTCCACTGCACTAACCACTCACATAACTCATTGAGTGATGATGTGTCTCCAATTAGGGACTCAAAAACTGATGAATGGGAGTGAGCTCCTGGATTATCCATAAACGCTATAAAAACATATGTTGAATTTTCCATATGTATGTAATGTGTATTTTTCTAGGGAAAAGATCCATAGCTGATAACAATTCTCAGATATGTGATTCCCACTAAATATAAAAATAAACGGCAACTACCTTTGAGTATGTTTGCCCTGAGTTGTATCTCAAACCTAAAAATGTATTTCTATCAAAAATGAGAATTATTAGAGGCACAATGTAATATAGTATAGTGATACAACTCCTTCGTTTTCTACTTCCAACTTCAGTAATGGTGGTGACAAAAAAAAAAAAAAAATTGTACTCAAATGTGAAGGTATGTTTTCTGAGGTTTACTCTGAACAAATAGCCAGGAAATACTAATTTAGGCAAAGGTTTCTAAAGAGTTGTACACACATATATTTTATACTATTTAAGAATGCCAATTATGCAGAAGTATTACCTTTTATGGCTCAAAAATCAATACAGCTATCCCAAATATCAGTACCAAACATTATGGATTTTACTTTTAGATAAGGACAGCATATCTTTAAGTCATGTAATCTCAAATTTATCCTTATTTTTGTCTGCATTCAGTTTTATGCCAGGGCTTATCTATATGTAAATAGAAAGAGTCAACACAGCCATCTCCCTGAAAATTTCAGGATATTTCCTCTTATCACCTACAGTGTGATAACACTGGGTAAAAAATCTTGGTTCTTCTATTTATTCTCCCTTTTCTGGCATTTCCTCATGGGAAGAACGCTAATCTAAAAGCTCCATATTCCTAGTGGCTGGAGTCCTGACAGATTCAGTCTTAATGTACAATCCAGCCTGTTGCCTCTGGCCCCCCCAAACCTGTCTCCACCTGGGCACGCTAGGCATCTTAGGCATGGTCTATGTTCTAGCTCTTCCAGTGTTCCTCCCTACCACTGACTAAGTCAACAGACAAAGTTATATATCCCAGGGTTTAGATTTGAAGTAAGAAAAACAAATGCTCCCCCTTCCACCCAATCCAGTATAGCCAGTAATCAAGTTCACATTTTGCCCCATTAGACTCACTATTTTATAATATATTCTTATCTAATAACACTACAAAACAGAAGGATGAGGAGAAGCCCAAGCCATACTTCCAACAAACTTGATATGTGTAGAACACTCTTTCAGAGAATCTAAAAAAAGAGAGAGAGAAAAATAAAAGCCAAAAACAGAACCTGCTACCAATGATCTTGACAGCCCAGGTACAGGCATACCTTGTTTCATTGCACTTCCCCTTAATGTGCTCTGCAAATGCTGTGTTTTTTACAGACTGAAGGTTTCTGGCAACCCTGCATCAAGCAAATCTATTGGTACCATTTTTTAACAGTATTTGCTCACTTTGTGTCTGTGTGTCCCATTTTGGTAATTATCACAATACTTCAAACTTTTTCATTATTATTATATTTGTTCCAGTGACCTTGATCAGTGGTCTTTGATGTTACTATTGTAGTTGCTTTGGGGCACCACAAAATGCCCATACAAGACGGCAAACTTAGTCAATACATGTTGTACATGTTCTGACTGCTCTAACAACCAACCCTTTCCATCTCCCACCCTCTCCTCAGGCCTCCTTATTCCCTGAGACACAATATTGAAAATTAGGCCAATTAATAACTCTACAGTGGCTTCTAGGTGTTCAGATGAAAGGAAGCGTTGCCAATCTCTCACTTTAAATCAAAAGCTAGAGGGCGCCTGGGTGGCTCAGTTGGTTAAGCAACTGCCTTCGGCTCAGGTCATGATCCTGGAGTCCCAGGATCGAGTCCCACATGGGGCTCCCTGCTCAGCAGGGCGTCTGCTTCTCCCTCTGACCCTCTTCCCTCTCATGCTCTCTGTCTCTCATTCTCTCTCTTGCAAATAAATAAAATCTTAAAAAAAAAAAAAAAATCAAAAGCTAGAAATGATTAACCTTACAGAAGGCGGCATGTCAAAAGCCAAGAGAGGCCCAAATGAGGCCTCTTGTACCAAACAGCTAGCCAAGCTGTAATGCAAAGGAAAAATTCTTGAAGGAAATTAAAAGTGCTACTCCAGTAAACACATGAACAATAAGAAAGTGAAACAGCCTTATTACTGATACGGGGAAACTTTTAGTCGTCTGGATAGAAGATCAAACCAGCTATAACATCCCCTTAAGCCAAAGCCTCACCCAGAGCAAGGCCCTAACTCTTCAATTCTGGGAAGGCTGGGAGAGGTAAGGAAGCTGCAGAAGAAAAGTTTGACACTAGCAGAAAATGGTTCGTGAGGTTTAAGCAGCTTTCCCCATAACATAAAAGTGTAAGGTAAAGCCGCAAGTTTTCCAGAAGATCTAGCAAAGATAATTAACGAAGGTGGCTACACTAAACAGTAATTTTCAAAGTAGGCAAAACAGTCTTATATTGAGAGAAGGTGTCATTTGGATTTTCATAGCTAGAGAGGAGAAGTAAATGCTTGACTCCAAAGCTTCAAAAAATAGGTTGTCTTGTTCAGGGCTGGTGACTCAATTGAAGCCAAAGCTCACTGACCATTCTGAAAATCGTAGGGACCTTAAGAATTATGGTAAATCCACTCTGCCTATGCTCTATAAATGGAACAACAACAAAGTCTGGATAGCTGCACATCTGTTTATAACATGGTTTATTTAATATTTTAGGCCCACTGCTGAGACCTCCTGCACAGAAAAAAAAAGATTACTTTCAAAATACGACTCATTGACAATGCGCCTGGTCACCCAAGAGCTCTGATGGAGATGGGCAAAGAGATTAACGTAGTTTTCATGAGTGCTAACACAACTTCCATTCTGCAGCCCATGGATCAAGGAGTAATTTCAACCTTCAAGTCTTATTACTTAATACATTTTGATTTTTTTTAGCAGTGTAGGAATTTTATTTAGGAATATGGAAATACGTATCTTTTTTTATGGTCAATTAGCCAACATATAATACATCAATAGTTTTTGCTGTGGTGTTCAACAATTCATTAGTTGCATGTAACAGAAAAGAGAAAAAGAAAGAAACACATTTTGAGGGGCTCCTGGGTGGCTCAGTCAGTTAAGTGTTGGACTCTTGATTTCGGCTCAGGTCATGATCTCGGGGTTGTGAGATCAAGCCCCGAGTCATGCTCCATGCTCAGCAGGGAGTCTGTTTCTCTCCCTCTGCCCCTCCCCCTGCTTCCTCTCTCTTAAATAAATAAATAAATCTTTAAACAAATACATTTTGTAAGGCTACAACTGCTATAGATAGTGGTGACAGATCTCGGCAAAGTAAATTAAAAACCTTCTGAGAAACATGCTAGATGCCATTAAGAACATTTGTGGATTCGTGGAAAGAGATCCAAATACCAACATGAACAGGAGTTTGGAAGAAAGTGATTCCTGCCCTCATAGATGACTTTGAAGGGTTCAAGACTTCAGAGGAAGGAGTCATTGCAGATGTGCTGGAAATGGCAAGAGAACTGGAATTAGAAGTGGATCCTGAAGATGTGACTAAATTCCTTTAATCCCATGATAAAACTTAAATAGAGGAGGAGTTGTTTCTTATAGATGAGCAAAGCGGCTTCCTGAGATGGAAACTACTCCTGGTGAAGGTGCTGTGAAGACTGGTAAAATGACAACAAAATATAAAGTTATTTGATAAGGTAACAGCAGGGTTTGAGAGGACTGACTCCGATTTTGAAAGTTCTGTGGATAAAATGCTAGCAAAGAGTCTTGCATGCTCCAGAGAAATCATTTGTGAAAAAAGAGTTAATCAACATGGCAAACCTCATTACTGTCTAATTTTTAAAAATGCCACAGCCACCCGAACCTTCAGCAACCACCAACCTGATCAGTCAGCAGCCATCAACATTGAGGGAAGACCCTCTACCAGCAAAAAGACTGTAACTCACTAAGAGCTCAGATGATTAGCATTTTTTAGCAATAAAGTATTTTTTAATTAAGGTATATATGTTTCTTAGACATAATGCCACTGCACACTAAAGAGGCTATAGTATAGTGTAAACATAACTTTTATATGCCCTGAGAAACAAAAAAATTCATTTGAGTCGCTTTATTGTAGTGGTCTGGAACAAAACCCACAGTATCTCCAAATCTGCCCAAATCCAACCACATCATTAATATAAGGTCAGGGCATATGAATACACTCAGTACACTGGTGAGACACAGATCTACCAACTTCACATGATTAATTGGTGCTAAAAACAGTTAACAAAATCATCTCCAGCCCACAGCCCTCATGCTAATCTGGCCAGGCAGAGCCTTCTCTCAAATGACCACAAAATCTAGATTTGTTATAACCCTCAGGGCAAGGATCTAAGCCAAAGGTAACTCAATCTTTACTCTATATATACTCACTGCCAGAGAAAAATGTTTAACTCAAATTTCCTCTGCTTTAGGAAGAGGAAAAAGAGACAGAATGCTGCTTTGCTTGTTTTTTTTTTTTCCTTGAAAAAAAAATTAACTAATGAGAGATAAAACCTGCAAACCAGGAAAAAGTCCTACCTGTTAAGTAAAATATAAGAACCATCTATTTTGAAGAAATTAATGATTCATTCTATAGAGGTTTATTAACTAACTGATGCATATAAATGTTTTAGAGCCCAATCACCAACATCTACTACATGGTGTTTAATATGAAACATAAAAGCATATGGCCAACAGGAGCCCCACAAACTGATATTTTGAAACAGATCAGTGAATTTCAATAGATGAAACATTTCTACTAATGTAGGTCACCGCATACCCTCAGAGCCCTTTAGGACAATTATATTTGTCCAGATTACATTCACTGTTGCTTACCACTTGGAAAAAATAACAAGCTCTGAATTTTACAAAGGAAGAAGATAATATTTATGTACTATTGAATTAAAATTGACTTGCTAGTAATAGGTAATTTATATGTTTATATATGAAGGCTCCTGATACTGGCTAAAGTGATGGTGGTGAACCAGAATGAAGAGAAATGAATTTCTCAAGTGGACTCCTTCTTTGGGGACTGGGAAATAGAGGTTGTGGAAAGAGCTCCCAAGGAAAATGATTCAAGCAATGAGTAGGTATTAAATGGTAATGATAGTGACTGGGATGGGGCATTAGAAGTGACCTCAGTTGACATCCAAAAAAATAATCATTTGAATCAAATCCATCAAGCAAATGATGTATTTACTGGAAGTTGAAAAGTAGAAAAACGTTATTTGAACTGAGGTTGTGTGATGAAAATTGCTACCTAAATACTGACTTAGACTAATATGAATAGAAGGGGATTCTATGTCTGATCCAGCTGCTTCTCCACAAGCCCTGAGCTGGAGTTTCTAAAAGATCAACCAGACTGTGCCACAGCAATTTCATGAGAATCTACTCAATATCCTATCGACCTTCCAGTTCCTTCTCTTCTGTGAATTCCTGGCTTCCCTGATTTCACCTTCGATTTTATCATGGCTGTTCTTAAATCTCTAGATCTTGATCTGAATAGGTACTCTTGTTCAAGCTGTGGCTGCTAAGCAACCCCTTCTTGCTCACTTTTCACATTATCATCCTCAGGAAGAGTTTTACTCCTTGTGGCTCCTAGAAATAACAACACCCCACCTGGTATATTATCCATATCCCCATTCCTTGGACTAGAGTAGAATTACCTCTCCTATGACAGATCTATTAGCCATGACACTTCATTTATTTCCAAACTCGTTATTTGTACATTTTTCTGGTAGTCTGTAATTATTTAGGACCTAATACAAAATGGGCTTCATATGAAGGTCCAAAATCAATCATATTGTAGAGATGTATGGAAGTCTACACAGAAATGAATTCTAAGTCCAAATCAAGCCTCAATAAGGTAAGATTCCAGGGGCATACCCAGGTTGAGTGAGAAATGGCATATTTATTGATTAAAATTAGTTACCCATGATATAGGTTGTAGAATCTCCCTTTATCTATAAGTGGAGTTGAACCCATAGCGCACAGGCAGCATATTTCCTTTCAGTTAGAGAATTACCTTGCCCTCATTCATTTGGCTACAGCTCCAATCTGTATACTACTAAACATACCTGTCCACCTCACCCTGCCAACTTCATTGATGGGAATGTGTTTCAGGCCTTCCAATAACACTACCTGTTCTCCCATTTTAGCAATTCTTACAAAGAGTGAACAAATGACCCAAAAACATATGCCTTGTGAGGGACTGACAGAAGATGTCCAGGAGGAAGGAGCATTCTCTTGTCCTTCTGAGGTTGCAATGAGATCATGTATTTCTGGAACACTAGTGACCATCTTTTCTACTTGCATGGAGGAAGACCATCTACAGTAGGAGCAAATAAGACCAACACATGCACATGTATACACACACACACACATACACAACAAAGAGGCAGAGATATGTGGTGCTGGAAAAAAAGGACAAAGAGAGGGTATTCTAGAGGCATTAATCATTTTCTGATTCCTCTGGGGAATTTATTTCTTTGTAATTTTTTCTTTGATTAGGTAAAGTGCATCTTTTCTAGCTGAACATATAATTTCCTTTTTGCTCCAGCCATTTATTCTTTTTTTATTTCCAGTAGATATATATTCATTGCATATGATTTGCTTGGCCACTATTATAGATAATAAAAACACAGCTACAAACAAAATAGACGAAGCCCTGACTTTGTGGAGCTCATACTCTAGTGGAAAGATAGTTAAAATATATATGTAAGTAATTATTTAAAGTGTGTTAGGTAGGATACATGCTAAGAAAAAGAAAATGAAGCAGAATAGGATAATGGGTGCTGCTGAAGGTAAAGAGGTGTTAAAAATTGATATAGTGTAGCCAGGAAAAGTATTTGGAATTAGGCTTCTGTCATATATCACCACAAAAATTTTATTGCAAAGCCCAATATCGTGTGGATCCCTCATCCTATTAATTTTACTTATCACCTTTTTAAATTTTAATCTTCTATATTACCCTCATATTGCCATTGGAAGACTCTATCCCACAAGACCATGGCATGATCTTATTTTGTAGCAATTATTCCACTCTTTAGATGTTTTCATTGTCTTTGGTTTTTAATCCTGTAATCTTTATAGTATTAGGTTGCTTCAATAACTGAAATTCATATTCCTCACCTGAAGCAACAATAACTAGTTTGCAATAGCTTTTAACAATGAACACAGTTGCTTTATTAGCTTTTGCTGCAGTACTAATTGTATAAAAACAACCATAAAATCTCACTGGCTTACCACATTTTATTTCATGCTCGTGATTTGGCAGATTTTTGATCTCATAATGGATCAGAGGAGCTTGAGAGAGATGAGTGGCAACCTGCCTCTTTAAGGACACGACTCAAAACTGGCATCCTATCCTTTCCTTCTAAATTCCATTGGTCAGTGTAGGTCAATATAAATGGAATGGAGATGAATATTCCACTTTAAGTGAAGCAAGGGCAGAGAGGAAAGAAAGAATTTTTATTAGATAATATAATCCACCATACTCACCAAGTGTAATTCTATAATCTGAAGCGCTATAATCCTAGGGAGTGATCTAAATATGGCTACATAGTGGAAATTCTAGAAAGTTGGCCCTATTCAGTTGATGTAGAAAGAACTGCCAAAAGAGAGACAGGACTTAAAAAACATATGCAAAGGTCATAGGCCCACAAATGGAATATCTTCATATAGTTGCCTGAACATACTATATTACTGTATGCCTCCCCTACCTTCTACCTAAATACTCTGTCCTTCACAATTGATATTCTCCTTTGCAAAGCCCTGCTTGGCATTCTTTGCTTCCTATATTTGTCCCTTATAACAGAATGTGTATAGAACTGTAATACATTTATTACTGTAACCTATCAAAATGGGCTATATCAACAGTTTATCTGCATTATGAATTCTCTGAAAGTGAACACTATACATTCACCTCCATGCACCCATGCGTAGCTCAGTTCCTAGCTATAGGGATATTCAAATATCAGACAATCCATTTAACCTAAATGATCTTTAAAATTTCTTGCTACTATAATATTATAAACAAAGCACTGTATTATCACAAGAATTTGGAATTTTTTTTTAATGAAGTATCAATGATTCTCCAATGCCCAAAATCCTTGACAACAATAATCAAAAAAGTTGTTTTGTTTGCTGCATTTAAACAGCATTTGCTCCAACCTTTAGCTCCCAACCTTGGATTTTTTATCCTCAGGGTCCTCTTTTCATCCTGTGTTCAGTTGTGCTCAGTCTTTGGATTGCTGTTCATTCTGCCGATCATTACAGCAACGATTTTGGCAGACAAAGCAACTCCTATGCGCAGCCAGGTGTTCACTTTGGCACCCTCACCACTGGAAGGGGTTGACTCAGATGTTTCCCACACCTGTGAATTGGCTGCCCAATCTTAGCCAGCTCCCATGAACTTAATTATCATGCTCTATTTCAACAGTCACAAAAAAAAAAAAAAAAGTGAAGAGAACATGCATAAAAATTCAGATGTGGCTGCTTCCTGCCATCCCCTGCCACATCTTCCCCGACAGAACACTACCGTAAACAAATTAGTGTTTCTTCATCATCATTTTAGTTTGATTTGTGGGATGTGGAAATGGAATACAACTCATTATCACTGATTAATTCCAGTGGTGAAAGTATCTCTGTGTTTGCCCACTGGGTTGTGACTAAGATGCTGAACCTCTAACCCATGAGTAAGTTAAGGGTCCGTGAATAACCTTGACGTTTGACATGTCTGTTTTTGAAGGACATTACAGTTTAGACATCAAAAGGTGAAACTTTATAATAAAATAAAATTGTAAGTCGAATTAGACTTCAAACACATTCTCATAACTTTCTCTTTTCTGACTCTCAGCCAACAATTCCTTTTAATTGCTCAAGAAAAAATACTTTTGAATATTCTGAATAGCCATCCATTTGCTTAATACTTTTCTTGCTGTTCCATTTGTTTTGGCTATTGTACCAACCAAGTGGTCATAATTCGATGTTCATTTTTCATAATCAAAACTAGGGTACTGGCATAAGAACTGACCTATAAATCAATGGAATAGATTTGAGATTTCAGAAATAAAACCATATATGCATAGTTAAATGATTTTTGACAAGGGCTCCAAGACAATTTGATGAGAGAATAGTCTTTTCAACAAATGATGCTGGGATAACTGGATATCTACAGGCAAATTAAGTTGGACATCTTCCCAACATAACCAAAATTAACTCAAAGTCAATCAAAAACCTAAATGTAAAAGATAAAACTTTAAAACTCTTAGAACAAAATACATGTAAATGTTCATGGTAAATGTTCATGACCAAGAATTAGGCAATGGGTTCTTAGATATTGCACCTAAAGCACAAGCCAACCAAGGAAAAAAAACAGGCAAGTTGGACTTCATCAAATTTAAAAATCTTTTTGCCTCAAAGGTCACTATCAAGAAAGTGAAAGGACAATCCACCAAATGGGAGTTAAAACTTGCAAATCATGTATCTGATAAGAGTCTTGTACCCAGAACATATAAAAAGCTCCAAAATGAAAAAAAAAAAAAAAACAACTCAAAAAGCGGACAAATTTGAATATACATTTCTCCCAAGAATACACAAATGGCCAATAAGCACATGGAAAGATGCTCAACACCATTAGTCACTAGGGAAATATAAGTAAAAACAACAAGATGCCACTTCACATCCACTAGGATAGCTATAATCAAAAAAACAATAAAAAGTTGGCGAAGATATAGAAAAATTGAAACCCTTATGTATTGCTGATGGGACTGTGAAATGGTACAGCCATCTGAAAAATAGTTTGATTCTTCAAAGGTTAAACATAGGGTTACCATGTGACTGAGCAACTCCACTCCTAGATGTATACCCAAGACAAAGAGAAGCATATTTTCACGCAAAAATTTGTTCATAGTAGTATTATTCACAATAGCCCCAAAGTGAAAACAACCCTAGTGACAATCAACTGATGAATGGATAAATATAATGTAACATATATTTGCCTGATATTTATGATGAGATAAATTGGACTTGATGAGTAGCAATCACTTTGAGAATTTATGTCTATAGTACCTGAGCTTCAAAATTAGATCCGTTCAATCATAAAAACTCCAGGTGCTGATGGTGCTAACCAGTCTCTTCTCCACAGACCTTCAACAGGATGGGATACACGGGGAAGTGACAATAAAAACTGAATTTCATCCCGGGTAAGTCCTCATCAAGACCTCTGCAGCCCACTCCATGTCTGCAAAGGAGTAGAGATAACATTCATCCTGAGGAAGCTCTCCAATTGCCACCAGTGAAAGCGGTGGGCCTCTGTCTTTTGCCTATGAACAAACAGGGCAGGGCTGTAGACTTTTCCAACTGGTTCTCAAAGCCAGGCTTCAGGTCTGCCCCCTACTGTGGAAATGGAGGAACTTCCTCCAGATCATCAACTCAGACTCCTTGGGGTTAAAAGCATCATTTTATCACTGTTCTCTGTGCTCTGGTGAAGCCCCAACTCTCATATGTCCTAGGATATGTGACTATAGGCAAATGAAGAAAAAAGAAAAGAATTTCATGAAAACCACTGGAGAGTCACTAGTTGGTGGCCTCCATGATAAACTTGTTTCTGCTCAGAGGGACAAAAAGCATACATTATCTTACTTCAACAATCTCAAGGAGGGGGTATGACTCAGTTCCCTTAATTTGAATACCAGAATTGTAGAGATGGGCACAACTTTCTTGGCAAGACAATAAAATAGCAAGATAACTGCTCAAAGTTAGAAGAACACTATATTTATCTCTCACATTAGCAGGCTCCTGGCAGTGGGCAATCACTAAAATGTTTGGCCTGAAAAGAAGTGAGAGCAGAAAATAAGGTCACAGGCATTTGTAAAGCCACCTAAAAATTATGCCGTAGACAAAGCTCCATGAGAAGTAGGTCTTTGTGTTTAACCTCAGTGCCTGAGAAGAGTACCTAATAAAAAGTGGCATTCAATAAATGACTGAATAAAATATTCTAAGTTTCCAATGATTAAATGACCTGTTGGCACTGAAGTCCAGAATTACTTTAAAAAGAATGCACCTTGCATATATGTGTGCCACACATTCAATTAGAGACACAAATGGGATCTATGACCTAAATACAGTGAAGAATCACTTGTTTAGACCTAGGGATTAGCATTTTAAAGCTTCCTATTTGAGAATCAGGAAAGAAGGATAACTTTCTTGGCTCCCAGCTGATCCATTTGAAGAAGTGACGTAAGAGTTGAGATTTTATACTACTGGATATTTGTTCCAAGATTCAAAATTCTTTCTCTGCTTAAATCCTTTTTACCTGGAATGCTCTTTCTCTGGCATAGTGGGGTCTATCTCATATATCAACAGAGAGGAATTTCCAATCATGCTATATTAGTGCCTCTCCCAGCCCAAATTACACAGTATTGTGTCTCCTTGTATTTTCCTCACAGCACTAACACATTCCACTAATATATATGCTTTTTAATTTGCTTTTAATCTGGCTTCTCCAACTAGAATCTAAGCTCCATGAAGGGACGAACCTTAACTATCCTGTTCTTTGGGGAACGTCCAATACTCAAAACAAAGACCAGAACATTGTAAACACTTAACATTTGTGAATGACTGAATGAATGAGTTTAAGTATAATGATTTGAGAAGGAAAGCTATTTGCATTCTTTGAATACTATGAAACTCTGGCTGATCTCACCTGCAAAAATAAGGAAAGACCATATCCAGCTCCCACTTCAGGAATTACGAGGATCCTTTCACTCTACAATACTAAACTGCAGCCATTTCATTCCAGTCTAACAGTTCAATATTTTTTAACATCCACTATGATCCGAATTTGTTATTAGGCCCTGAAGATAGAAAGATTAAATAAAGCTTTCTGTTGTTTTCCCTGTTTGGAGAACAAGCGACATGAAAGGAGATGAAAGCCGAAATCAAAAGACATCATCTCTAGGTAATGCTTCCAACAAGCTTAGTGCAAGAGGAGAACGATGTAAATGATTAAACTCAAGTTTGGGGACAGTCTGTGAATTTTAATTATCTCTACTATCTCTGTCTCCCATTGCCATGGATAATTGAAAGTTGGCCATATTGCTAGGTAACGCTTCATTCCCTGCATAACTTGGCACTTAGAAAACGTTTTGCAAGAGAAGCAATTACAGCAATGGTCCCATCTGGGGCGGGTGGAGGGTGGATATAAACTGACTCTTCATGATATTTTTGCTCTTTCAACATATTTATAAGATAGATTCTTCAAACTAGTTCTGAAAATTTTCACATATATATGGTCAGTTGCTATACCCACCAACCTGTGTGCACAGAGAGGGGAACTCCAAGAAATATGTGTCATCCCAGGTGCAGCTACTCTCTTCATTCCTTACATAAGGATGCTCTGAGCAATAGCCACTATGGCCCCTCACTTCCCCCCAACATATGTGTGCTGGGGTAGTTACCTTCAAGCTGTCATTAAACAAATATTTGAAGACAAAAGCAAACACAACAAAACATAGGATGGTCTGAGGTCTGGAAAGGTGCTGGACTAACTCTGTTTGCCCCACAGACTTAGTGGTGCTTTGGTGGAAAGGACTTACAGAGTTTTCAAATTGTTTAAGTACCTCCTTTGTTCAATCCCTTACTTTTCTCCAGCCACCTCACTTCCTAAGTCAACGTTTTGTCACTTTGACACAATTTAGACTTGCTAAAGTATGGAACTTAGGACAATCCTTCTAAAGCGTGAATGCCTGGGAGGATCTGATGTGTTCTCCACTCACATTCTAAGAGCCATTTCCAGATAGTTGTCTAGGAAGGAACCTGCAGAGCCTCTCAAATATTGCTCTGACCCTCTGGGGCACAGGCAGAGCAGAAAGATTTTTCCAACAAGAGGAAGGAGCAGGCATTTCAGTCCTGGGCAAAGGAGGATGCATTTGGTGTTATTAACACAACTGTAAGTGCTTCCTAATATGTTAGTTGGTAGAAGGGTCTCTGTCGTACATAAGGTATAGTTCAGAAAGTATATTTAATGCAGGTTTCTGGGTCAGGAAAATAAAACTCACTGATACCTCAAAAGCCCTCAGGATTTACTATTAAAAATATCAGTATCTTCAGCTCAGTATGTGTGTTGTTTGTTTCTGGTGCCAATAAGTTTTGGTAATCTTTTTCCTTTGGGTAGTAGATTAAACTTTTCAGGGTATATTTCAGTTCTCTTTCAAATTCTTTCACTTCTTATTAAAAATTTTAAAAAGGGGCAAAGCACTTTTATGCTTAAAGTTATCATAAAAGTTATGATACGGGTAAGATTCTTTGACATCTCATTACCTAATGAGCTACTTTCAGGCAAGTGATTCCTCCGAATTCACATGGTGTCTTCTGATTTTTTTTTTTTTTGTAAGAACAGAAAACAGACTTCTAATGTAATAATTGAAACCATTTTTCCTTACCATCGTCAGAAATTCACAGAGGTCTCCTACTACACTAGATAATTTGTGGAAATGCTGTTGTGGATGGATGATTCAGAGTACTGGAAATATTTGCTGAACTTCCCGATCAGTTTCAGACCTGCCATGTCCTCCCACAGGGTCCTGTATATCTCCTTTGCAGAACTTAGGACAATGGCAATTGATTATTTGTATGGCTTTTGCTGACTAAGCTCTACATGTGTGTCATTATGCTAAGTGGTTTGCAAATGTTATATAATGTAATCTTTAAAATAACCCTGTGAGCTTGATACTTTCATTAAGTCAATATTATAGAAATGAAAAATGTGTCTGAGTGATGCTAGGTAGCTCAAGGTCACATACTTTGTAATTGGCAGTGCCCTGAGTGACCAAGAGTTACGTGACCTCAAAGGACATGATTTTAACCACTATGCAAAACTGACTTTCCAGTTGATAAACTAATGCTGGATTTTTTTAAAGGCATTTTTAGTTGCCCTTTAGGAGTAGTAACTTGAAGAATGTAAAGCAAGAGATTGTCCACATCTTGGTATGGACTCCTCAAGACTGAGTAAAGAAACTGAAAAATGCAGCCAAGACTCCCAGCATTCAAAAGAGTATAGCCACACAAGGCAGAAGCAGATTGCAAAAAAGCATGGTGCAGCCTGTGCATGGTGAATAGGATTTAGTTAGAAATGTATACAAACTTTCATTTAAATTTATTGTCATTTGTAAATGTAGAAATAGATATGCTCTTAGGGTTCTTTTAATAAAAAAAGAATAAAGAAGAAGACATCAAATCACCCTAAATCCTACCACTGAGAAATAACAACTGCCAGCATTCAGTGTACTTCATTCAGGATGGTGAGGTTCTATATATATAATATATTATATTATATATTATATTATATGTGTAATATGATGATCTTGTAAATTCTTCTATCAGGCTAAGTAGATAGAATCACAAGATTATTATTTATAAAAACATTACTGAACATGAATTCATATTATCTGTACTTTAAAAAATTAAATATTGAGATTAATTTCAATTAAAATTAACATATGTAATAAAAATGCTGGCTTTTAGCTAAACTAAAACAGTTACTAAATTTAAAGAAGTGTTTCTTAACAGTAAAAGATATTACTAAAATATCTCAATACAAAATTTAATTAAGAACCGTGAGAAATATTGAGGTTGAAATAGTTTTTAACTTCACTTTGCAAGTTTAATCAACTTTAAACTGTATCAACTGACTCTGCTATGAAAGATGAGCAAGAACTTCATTCTCCTTCCAATTTTCTTAACTATATTGAAATTTTAAACTGTCAGTGTTCTTAACATATATTATCTTGTATAATCATTATTTAAAATTGACTAAATGCTCAGTGCCAGTCCTTCCTAAGTTCCTTATTATGAATTAATTCTTCTGTGGGCTGGATTTCATTATCAAGATTTGTTATCCTCTAAGAAAAATGGATGGGTGCTATAATTGCTGAATTCTTGCCTTTTGAGAATGTCTGTCCCTTGGGTTTATTTAAATAATAAAGACAATTTGGCTGGGTTTAAATTATTCGTGATATTTTGTTTCATGCAAAAGATAATGTACATTGCTGCAGTTTTTTTATATATGCTGTTGCGAAAGGAAACTTAACTTAAAATTTTCCTCTTCCTTGGTAACTTGCTTTTCCTGCCTAGACATTAACTTCCCTCTCTGTCCTTGAAGATCAGCATCCCCAAAATATGTCTTAATTTTGATCTTTCAGTTTTATTTCCACACCATTCACCAATAGATTGTGTATCCTTTTCAAATGGAGAATCAAGTTTTATTTCAAGAATACAGTTCTGGCATTATTAAACAAATGGCATGTTTAATGTTTTTGTTTTTAAGTACTTGTTTCGGGCCATTTTTTAAAAGCTGAAGTAATTTTAGCAATTTTTTTAAAAAGATTTTATTTATTTGACAGAGAGAGACGCAGTGAAAGAGGGAACACAAGCAGGGGGAGTGGGAGAGGGAGAAGCAGGCTTCCCGCGGAGCAGGGAGCCCGATGTGGGGCTCGATCCCTGGACCCTGGGATCATGACCTGAGCCAAAGGCAGACGCTTAACAACTGAGCCACCCAGGTGCCCCAAAAGCTGAAGTAATTCTAATATTCCTAAGTATTTGTGATAATGTCTTAAAATGGCATCCTGTGTTTAACTTTTTTAATAGATTTCCTCTATAAGATTCGAGGTGGTTTGATCAGGTTAATGGCACCATCAACTAAAAGATGGATCATCATTTTAAGTACAACTAAGAATGAAAACATGCCATCACTGATGAGGTGGTATTTATTGTTAGATATGCTCCAAGTTAAAGGGGGTAGGAGGAGTGGGCATTAGAATTGATGAAATATGAAACTCTTCTCATTTTTCAGGTAAAAAAAAAATCCAACGAGGTTCAGTAAAAAGATTCAGTGACCTCACTGAAGTGACTGAGCTAGTTACTGGTCCATCCAGAAGCCTCCACTCCCATGTCTTTTAATGCCCATCCTTTCTCATCCACCAAAACAGCTTCCTCCATCCTACATGATGTGAAAGTAGAGGGTAGTGCTAGAAACCTAAGCTCACAATGACAACAATAACAACACCAAATTTACTTTCAAGTAAAAATGTCTGCTTTCATGATTCCTGATATTGGATCATTTTAAACAAGCCATATGTAACCTAAGTCTACCTTTTTTTTTTTTTCCAGTGGTTGATCAGAAAACTATGATCTGTCAATTTTCTTCCTTTCATTTGTGGTTCAAAACCGAAATAATGGTCTATTGATTCTACTGGATACCCAGCATTCAGAATGACCCATTACATGCAGTTGCACCTTTGTTTTCTGTTATTTTATCTTTTGATTGATGGAAATTCTATGACCTTTTGAACAGTGAGTCCTCTTTGGCCATTTGTAGATCATCACTATTATATCACCCAAATGTGATCAGGTTTAAAATGTATATGAATAAACTCTCTTTACCTAGAATGGTTTTCATTTTGTTCATAAACAGCTAAAAGGAAAAAATTCTATAGGATCAGCGACTACTAAGAATGAAATCCATATTAAAAGTTAACTGTGGCTAATCTAGAGATTAACCTATCCCTACAAAATGGCTTAGAAAGTTATTTTAGCAGCAGAAGTTTCTACTAGACATTAAAGATATGGTTTTGTGTCCCAGCTCCACAAGAAATTACTGTGTAAAATTTGAAATGTTGGTTTACCTCTCCGAAGCGGAGTTTCATGGCCACTCCTATATGCAAAGTAGATAAAAAAAATGTAGCAAAGCAGCGCCTGGGTGGCTCAGTAAGTTAAGCGGCCAACTCTTAATCTAAGGTCATGATCTCAGGGTTCTGGAATCAAGCCCTTTGTCAAGCTCTACACTCAGCAAGGAGTCTGCTTCAGGATCTTGAGGATTCTCTCTCTCCCTCTGCTCCTCCCCCTGCTTGCTTGCTCTCTCTCTCTTTCTCTCTCAAATAAATATGTCTTTTTAAAAAAAGAAAGAAAGAACATTTAGCCAATAACTTTAGCAGGTATAAACCCAGGTAAAATTGAAGTGATACTAAAACGAAGGTAACAAAAATTCATACTGGAGTATAAGTAGTTAAAAAAGCTAAATTGTCTTTTATGGTTCAATAAAAACAAAACATAAATGCAAATACTTTAAAGATATTATTTATAAGCACTTTTTTTTTTTTTAGATCTCTTATAAATTTTCAGGCAGAAAGTAATAGCTTGTTTTTTGTTACTGCTTCTCAATCATAATACTCTATTTTAGGAGGAGGCTCCACCAAGCCAAGTTTAGTGAAATACTTGAGTCAACCAGAACTGTAGAATAGTTTCATTTAAGCAACTTATGATGTCATTAGTGATACAGGGGAAGACATTTAAAATGCATGTTAGGGGGGTGCCTGGGTGGCTCAGATGGTTAAGCATCTGCCTTCAGCTCAGGTCATGATCTCCAGGTCCTGGGATCGAGCCCCACGTCGGGCTCCCTGCTCAGCAGGGAGTCTGCTTCTTCCTCTCCCTCTGCCTCTCCCCACTGCTCCTGCTCTCTCTCTCTGTATCTCTCTGTCTCAAATGAATAAATAAATAAAAAATTATTTAAAAAAATAAAATAAAATGCATGTTAGTTTTTATCCTGCCCCATTAAATAAAGAGGCATTTTGTTGAAGCAAGATGATTATCTCTAAGATATTGTTCTTTTATCAAATTTCCCAATTTAACCCACTTCTGAGTTCTCGCAGGGTTTGAGTAAAGAGTATCATAATTGAATTGCTGTAGGTAATGATATCCCCTGATGGGGAGTCAGGAAAGTAGAGCAAAGTTTTGAGCAGCTGAAGGTTCAATTTGGCCTGGCATGAACCTCTTTCCTTACAAGAGATGGAAGGGGAAACAAAACAAAACAAAAACAATAAATAACTTCTTTAATATGTATTAAAGATAAATTGTCTCAGAATCTATGCTTCCACAGTATATTATGCAAGCCTTGAGTTTTTGATATTTTAAACAACTTTTGCATTGTATTCGAACAAAAAAAATGAGGGAGAAGACAACTTTTCATCTCCAAATGTCCTAACTGAAAGCCCCTTCACTTCAGAAAGCGGTGTGTCATGCAGTCTGAAGGCAAAATTTTTTGATACACAGACCCACCCTAACCCAGTTAATTAATTGGTCAAAATAAAGTGGGTTTTGTTTGGTTTGGGTTTTTTTTTTCTTTCTTTTTTCTTTTTCTTTTTTTTTTTAAGAGTGGCAGGAATTATGGATATGACTGATTGAAGAGACTGGCAAATTCTCTTCTCAAAAGAGAATTTTTTGGCAACTATATAGCCAAACAATAGACCAAAAACATAAAACAAAAACAAAGAAAACCACTTCAGTGCTCCAGAAATCAACCACAAGTAAAATACAATCTGCAAAGTATTTATGGCTTTAAAACAGCTGGACATTAAGCAAGAATAGTGGAGATCTATGGCATCCTGGCCTGGGCATGCTCCCATTCTCTCCTGCACTCCCAACTTGGCTTGGTGGTTCTGCCAGGATGGGTTAAGACACAAGGACTATCAGAGTCTCTACGGCATAAAAAAGGGGCTTACTTTATTTGGGGTGACAGGTGACACCCATGCCCAGCAACACTGTCAGTGGATGTGACTTCTCAGAGGTAGGTGAGTGAAGGCAGGGGTGGTCAACATACCACGTCTACTAGCTTGATATCGTGTAGTTAGGAGACAAGCATATTCCTAAGACTGATCACTGTTACAGGGAAGAAAAGATGGAGTAAACAAAATATTTGATAAAATAGGACTAAAAACTTGCAAATTTGATGAAAATAATATTTACATAACCAAGAACCTCAACAAACCTAAGCAGGATAAATACAAAGAGATCCATATTTAGAGACCTCATATTCAAACTATTTAAAGGCAAAGTCAAAATCTTGAAATCAGCAAGAAAAAACAATTCATTACATACAAAGGAGCATCAATATTATTGTTTCTCATCAGAAAAAATGGAGGTCAGGGGCGCCTGGGTGGCTCAGTCAGTTAAGTGTCTGCCTTTGGTTCAGGTCATGATCACAGGGTCCTAGGATGGAGCTCCACACCAGGCTCCTTGCTCAGCAGGAAGCCTGTTTCTCCCTCTCCCTCTGCCTGCTACTCTCCCTGCTTATTCTTAATCTCTCTCTCTGTCAAATAAATAAAATCGTACAAAAAGAAAAAAAAAAAGAAAGAAACAAGGGAGGTCAGAAGGTAGTGGTATGGCATATTCAAAGTGGTGGAAAAAAATGTAAATGGTCAACAAAGAATCCTATACATTGTAAAACAATTCTACAGAACTAAGGTGAAATGAAAAATAAGAAAATTTTCTGCTGGCAGAACCGCCTTACAAGAAATATCAAAGGTATTTCTTCAGGCTGACAAAAATGACACCAGATTGCAAATGAAATCCACAGGAGCAAATTTAGATCACAGGAAAAGGCAAACATGTTAGTTAATATGAACAATATAAATGTACATCTGTTTTCTGTAGATTTATATAAACATATAAATATGCTTTTATCTTCATTCTTAACTTTTACAGAGGGCAAAAGATTATATAAAGTGATAACTCTGTATTGCTTGGACTCAGAATATATATAAATAGAACATATTTGACAATAACAGCAAAAGGAAGGGAGAGGGAATGAATGTATACTGGAATAAGGTTTGATAATTTAACCAAAATTGGCCTGGTATTAAGCTGAAGTAATTTGTGATTAAGTTAATATGCATATTATAATCCTTAAAACAACCATCAGAAAATGACCAAATAAATTCACTGAAAAATCAACAGATGAATGGAAATTCCACATTAAAAAATACTTATTTAGCACAAAATAATGCAGTCTTGGAGTAAAAGAGAAAAAATAAATGACAAATTTGAAACTAGAAGGTAAATTACGAATGACATAGATAAATCCAACTATATCAATAATCACTTCAAATGGGAATAGTCTAAATACCCCAATCAACAGGCACAGATTGTCAGACTGTATATGGGGGGAGAAAAAATAAAAGCAAGACCAACTGTAAGCAGTTTACAAGATATTTACCTGAAATGATGAGACAAAAGTAGATTTAAATTAAAATGATACAAAAAGATTTATCATGCCAACAGTAAACATAAGAGATCTGGAATGTTATATAACACTAACAATATAACACAAAACAGACATTAGGAAAGAAATATTATGTAATTTCATAATCATAAAAGGATCAATACATCAAGAAAATATAACAATTATAAACATGTATGCACCTAACAACACTGGCCCAAAATATATTAAATAAAAAATGGACAGAACTAAAGGGAGAAATAGGCAATTCAGCAAAAATAATGAGAAAGTTTGATACTTTATTCAGTAAGTGATAGAACTACTCAGAAAACTCAGAAACTATATAGAAGACCTGAACAACATTATCAATCTAACAGAGATCTATAGTAAATTCCACCCAACAAAGCAGAATCCACATTCTTTTTACACACCATTCTCCAAGATACACCATATGCTAGGCAATAAAACAAGTCATACTACTTTCAAAAGTACTGAAATCATACATAGTATATTATCTTATAGAATATTGTGATTTCTAAGGAATACGTATTCATTCAGATGACCAAAATATATTTCTCATATGTATTTGGTCTTCATTCAGTTACTAGCTTACAGCTCCCAAAACTCTTGGAATTTCCTAAGTGTTGAGAGTGAAGCAGGTGTCTTTTTTTATATTAATGAAGGTGACTTTTAGACCCCACCCAAGGGCAGGGGCTGGTTGCCAGAAGGACCAACCATGTGATTAGAGGGTTGAAACCTTCAGTCCCCTGAAGGGGATGGAGATTGAACCAGCCAATGGCCAAGGACTTAGTCAATCACAACTATGCAATGAAGCCTCCACAAAAACCCAAGGGGACTTGGTTAAGAGAGCTTCTGGGTTGGTGAACATGTGGAGATGGGGGGGGAGTGACATATCTGGAGAGCGCATGGAAATTCTGTGCCCTTTCTCCATACATCACCCTATGTATCTCTTCATTTAACTGCTGAAGTGTTTCCCTGAGTTCTGTGAACCACTCTAGCAAATTAAAAGAACCTAAGGAGGAGGAGGTCAGAACCTCTAATCTGTAGCCAGTTTGTCAACACACATAACAACCTAGGGCTTGCAACTAGCATCTGAAGGGGGTGGGGGTTCAGGGTAGAGGAAAGTCTTATAGAACTGAGCCTTTAAGCTGTGGAATATTATGCTATCTCAGGTAGGGTAACAACTGAGTTGAATTCTTGGATACTTCACTGGTGTCCAATGATTGCTTAGTGTTGTATCAGGGCGGGGCAGGGGGGGAACACTCATGCGCATATTGGAATTGGATCTGGAAACCCAAAAAGAGTTGGTGTCAGGGGATCTGCTTACAATAAATACATTAGAAATCAACAACAGGAAGAAATATGGAAAATCCCCTAATATTATTAGACAACACTATTCTAACTTACTCATGGATCAAAGGAGAAATCACAGGTAAAACAGAAAATATTCTGAAATTAATGAAAATGAAAACACTATATACCATAATTTATGTGATGCAGCTAAAACAGTGCTTAGAGAGAAATTTAGAGCCATTTGGCTTATATCGGAAAAAAAGAAAGTCTCAATAATAATCCAAGTTTCCACCTTAAGAAACTAGATACTCATGAGCAACTAAACTCTAAACAACTAGAAGCAAAGAACTAAAAAATATTAGAAGAGGCATCAATGAAATAGCAGATAAACAATTGAGAAAAATCAATGAAACCTGAAGTTTGTTTTTTGAAGAATTCAAAAAACTCAAATTACCAAAAGCCAGAAAGAAAAAAGGAGACATCATTAATGACCCTAGAGAAATAAAAATATGTAAGGGATTACTGTGAATAACTTTATACCAACAAATTATATAACTGAGATGAAGCAGGAAAGTGTACAAAGAAATGATCAAAAGTGACTTAGGAAGAAATAGCAAATCTTAATATACTTATAAAATATAAAGAAACTGGTAATTGAAAACATTCCCACAAAGAAAAGCTCAGGTCTGGGTGAATTCTATCAAACAAAGGAAGGAATTATTATAAATTTTTTACAAATTATTTTTCTTAATGTAAGAAGAGGAATCACTTACCAACCCATTTTCTAAGACTAGCATTACTTTGTTATTCAATCCAGACAAAGATAACCCAAGAAAAGAGAACAACAGAAAAATATCCCTCTTGATCATATACGTAAAATCCTTGATAAAATGTCAGTAAACTAAATATTATGCACTATAATTGTTTTAGTTAGGCTGCTTATAACAAAATACCATAGACTAGGTGGCTTAAAAAACAGAAATTTATCACTCACAGTTATGAAGGTTGGGAAGTCCAAAATCAAGGTGCTGGTCCATTTGGTTCTTGCTGAGAATCCTTTTTATTTGGTTTGCAGATGGCATTCTTCTCATTGTACCCTGACATGGTGGAAAGAAAAAAGCTCTCTCATGTCTCTCTTTATGAGGACACTAATGTCATCATGAAGGCTCCATTCTTATGACCTAATTACCTCCCAAAGACCCCATCATGTTAGGGGTTTCAAGATAATGAATTTGGGGGTGACACAAACATGCAGGATATAACAATAACCAAATGCTATTTACCTCAGGAATGTAAGGTTGGCTTAACATTAAAAAGAAATAATGTTTTACACCATATTAATAAAATAAAATACAAAAACACATGACCATCTCATTAAACACAGAAAAAGCAATTCAAAAAATGAATCTATGATTAAAAAATGATGAAGAACATCTGCAAACTATGAATAATAGGAAACAACTTATTCAACCTGATAATCTCTACAAAATACCAAACCTAACATAACCCTAAGTGGTGAAAAAGAATGCTTTCCTCCAAAAATGAGGAACAAGTATGTGCATTCTTGCCACATCTATTAACCTTGTACTAGAGGTTCCTACCATGGCTGACAAAAGAAAAGAATAAGTAAAATTATCTTATTTGCAGTTGACATGACCTTCTATATAGAAAATCCTATGGAATCCAATAACATCAATAAAACTAATAATTAATGAAGTCATCAAGATTGCAAGATTCACTGTTATTGTTGATGATAAATATATGAAAGCCAATTGTATTAGTGAATATTACAAAAATGAAATTAAGAAAGTAATTCTATTATGATAGCATCAAAGAATAAAATACCCAGGAATATATTTACTGTACAAAGAAGTGCATAACTTCTATACTTAAAACTATAAAGCATTGGGGCGCCTGGGTGGCTCAGTTGGTTAAGCGACTGCCTTCGGATCAGGTCATGATCCTGGAGTCCCGGGATCAAGTCCCGCATCAGGCTCCCTGCTCGGCAGGGAGTCTGCCTCTCCCTCTGACCCTCCTTTCTCTCATGCTCTCTGTCTCTCATTCTCTCTCTCTCAAATAAATAAATAAAATCTTAAAAAAAAACAAAAAACAAAACAAAACAAAAACTATAAAGCATTATTGAAAGGAATTTAAGAAGATCTAAATAAATCTAAAGACAACCATGTTAATGGATCTAGTATTCTCATAGACCTGAATGTAAGAATTAAACTATCAAACTTCTAGAAAATAAGAAGAGAAAGTCACTGTGATCTTGACTTTGGCAAAAAAAAAAAAAAAAAAAAAAAAAAATTCTTATACTTCAACATGCTCCATTAAATAATTAATTGATAAACTGAACTTCATCAAAATTAAAAATGTTTCTGCTTAAAAAAATAACATTATGAAAAGTCAAGCCATAGACTGAGAGAAAAATATTTGAAAATCATGTATCTAATAAAGGACTTATATGCAGAATATATAAATAATCCTTAAACTCAGTAAGAAGACGACAAATAACCCAATTTAAAAATCAGCAAAGGATTTTGTATCTTTGAATGGACACTTGACAAAAGAAGATATATGAATAATAAAAGCACTTGAAAATATGCTTACATTATTAATCATTAGGAAAATGCTAAACTCATAAAGAGACACAACTATACACCCATTAAAATGGCTATCATGAAAAAGTCAGATAATATTATGTGTCAGAGAGAATACTGAAAAACTAAAACCATCATGCACTGCTTGTGGGAAGATTAAAATGAATACCGCCACTTTGGAAAATGTCTCTTAAAAAATATAAACATTTATTTACCATACAACCTAGCGATTTCACTTCTAGGAATCTATCCAAGCAAAATGAAAAGATAGATCCACATGTGTGTGAATGTTCATAGCATATTATTCCTAATAGCCCCAAATTGGAAACAACCCAAATGTCTATCAACTGACAAAGATAAACAAAATGTGGTAGACATATACAATGTAACAGTATTCAGCCATAAAAAGTAATGAACTACCAATATATGCTACCACTTGGATGACCTCAAAGCCAGCAGGATAAGTGACAGAAACCAAATGTAAAAAACTACAATGTATGATTTTATTTATATGAATTTTCTAGAGAAGGCAGATTTATAGGGAATGAAAGAAAATCAGTGGTTTCCTGAAGTTAGGTGTGGGAGCAGAGATTAATTTGGGGGATGATAGGATGTTCTAAATCTGGATTAGGGTGAAGGTTGTACAACTCTAAATTTGCTTAAACTGTAAATTTATTATTTTTAAAGTTAGTTGGCAGAAACCACCATTAAGTTTGGTGCATTTATACTTACAAACTGATCATTAATTGAAATAATTCACTGAGGAAATATATTCTTCAATCTAAAAAGAATAAATAAATAAAACCAAATTTCTCCTTGTTCTCATGGTGGAGTGTTGGGGGTAGGAAGGATATATGACATTCTTTTTCCTTCTCTATCAATAGGCTTATTGGCTGCAATTCCTAGAATCTTTCCATCTCCAGTTTAGGACTAAAGCTTTTATTCAGAGATGGCAGGGAAATCCATGAGCAACAAAGTAACCAGATCAATAGAAAATTTCCATTTTATTGCAAGGATGCCTGACATTTGAGGCCATTTTTCTACTGCTGTCCTATTGCCATGGTCTACTTTGTAGATGAGGTTAAATAAAAGGCAGTGTAATGTTATAGGCAAAAACTCACATTAGAGAGACAGCCAAGTCCAGGTTTAATCATTTTTAATTCTACCATTTACTACTAGTGCAGCAACATTGAGAAAGTTACTTGACATCTTCCATCCACAGATTCATCCTCTGGAAATGGGGATGAAAATAATGTCTGTCTTCCTCATTCAGTTGTTTTGAGGTTAGGAGAGATATTATATCTCTCTCCTATTTTTACACTTCAAAATATATATGAAAAAGGACCACTTCTCACCTCTTCCACTATAATTTCCCTAGTCCCTCATAGCATCATTCTCCTACATAACTAAAATAACTGTTGAATTGGTCTCTCTGCTTCTATCTTTTTCCTCCCATGAACTGTTGTTCACAGAGCAGATGCTTCTAAAATGTAAATAAGATTATGTAACACTCTTGCTCTAAAATCCTTCAGTGGTCTCCTACAAATACCTCTATGATCTGGTTCCCCCTATGTTCCTGGCTTCATTCTTACAAATGTCCCCCTCGATCACTGAGTCAACCTGACCTTACAATTCCCCGAACTAGAGAAAAAATTGTATCTTAAAGTATTTGCCCCTCCTGTTTACTTTTTTGAAATATTCTTCCCCCAGATAATCAAATAACTTATTCCTTCACTTCACTCAAGACAGAAGACACCTTCTCAAGGACACCTCTCCTGAGTTCTCTAACATAGCAAACTATCACTCTATGTCCCTTTACACTTAATTTATTCTTACTTTTGAATAATATATAGATACCAATTTTTCTATCAGGAAGGCCCTTTGTATCTTACTACTGTTTTCTTAGGATCTACAACAGTGCCAAGTACATAGTAGGCTCTCAATAAATATTTGATAAGCAGCAATTCCTCAATATAATTAAATATCATTATAACTGAACAAAGACCTTAGGTAATTTGATTCAACATTAGCTAATACACATAGCATTGTAATCAATTTCCTAATCATAATCAATATTGAAATCCTCTCATCTCTTAATGTTCATTTAAAAATCAAAACAAATAGTACAAAAACAAAAAACACTTGTCATTCCAATTGGATAACATGTTCACAGGTCGTACAAACACTTCCATAAAAATTAAATGGAAAATAAAATATTTTCTATATAAATTCATTATTGATTTACTACTTTCTATTTCTGTTTCAATATTAAATTTAGTGTAATTTATCTCCCTTATGGAGTGCAAATATATTTTAAGACCTCTACACATACTACTACTACTCTGAGAAGAGGAATTTATCCCTAAAACAATTAATCATAGCTTACTAGAAATGCTTTATAGACCCAATCTTCCTATAGCTATTTATCTCCTTATAAATTACCTCATTATACAGTTTAACACTTTTCTACCTGAATTTTCTATTATATTTCTTATTTACTTTGTAACTACAGTAAAATCCGTCTATAGAACACTAAGCATGACCCTGAAATTCAATTTTATAAAGTTCTATGGGAGCAAAAAACAAGCCCCTGGTTGGTAGAGATTCTAGTTTGGGCTACAGGATTTAAATCCTAAGATCCAGTTGACTTTTGGAGTCACTTAGTTAGCTGATAACTTAAATACCCATAATGATCATTCTAGGTCCCATGGTTAAATGCACCTGGAAAGTTATCTTTTTCATTGGTCCCATCCAGAAGAATTCACTGGGTGAATAGAGAGCCATTAGGACCCATGCCTGACTGCGCTCCCCTAACTTTGCCTACATATCTGTCATTTTACCTCCCACTAGCAAGTGCACTGTCACCTAATAGAAAGACACCGATTAAAGCAAAAAAAAAAAAAACCAAAAACCAAAAAACACACAAAACAAAAAACCTCACAAAAGTGTAAAAATGCTCTTAGTAATGGTCTTTGGAGGCCTCCACTTTACCAGATGCTTCTAGGCGGGCTCCCTCCTCTTGGCCATCTTTAGGACCAATTTCTCATCAGGCTCCTCACCTGCCAACTGCCAGAAATATCCAATTGCACACCTGCCCCCTTCCTCTGGCTTTCCCTCCTCCTCCTCCCACTACTGCTGGCCAGTCCCCTCTGCTTCCTGGGCGGCCCCCCAGGATCCTGGGCATCACTGTCCCGTCGGCCTCTGCCCATGCCCTTCATGTCAACCAGGCTCTTCCTTTCGAGGGCCTCTCACCATTCGTGCTTGCACTGGACCGTTCTGGGCCTGCTGGTCCTGCCTCTGGGCCTTAGAGAAGCTGCGGCTGCAGCTTCTCTTCCTTGGCTGAGGGGGGCCTGGTGTTCCTCCAACCTCTTGTGCAGAAACTGCCACTCTCCTGGATCTCGGTGAGCTGCAGCGCCCCCCGAGATGGGATCTCTGGGCGCCGCCTGGTGCTCAGCCACTATGGCAACAGCCCCGGGCCACCCAGTCACGTGCTCACCTTCGAGCTCCGCCTCACTCTCCGAAAGTCCTGTGCCAGTAGCCGGCAGATCACCGACGTCCTGCCGGGGGCTCGTGTTGGGGCATTTCTCCTGGAGACCGTTCCTTATCCCACAACTTGCACCCACAGGAATGACTTTGATGCTGTGATGGTGGGAACCCAACTCCCGGGAGTGGAGTTGTAGCTGCTGAGAAGGCAATGTTTGTGCACGCTGATGGAGGGGAACCGCGTCTGGCACGTGGTGGCCACGAGCTTCACGTGCATGCTGTGGGGGCCGAAGCTGCTGAGCACCAGGAGAGACGGTGGGTAAACAGCTGCCCACACACGTGATGTCACTGCCGCGAGGAGACATCACCAACCAGCGCGTACTTGTTGATCTGGAGAGGCAAGGTGGGGCTTTCTGGAAGGTGCATGGGGTTAAAGTAAACACTGTTCCCTGTTTTGCTCAAGATTAGTAAGTGTCTGGCCCTGAGGGGCCCAGCTACTGCCGCAAAATCCTTTGGAGAATTTTTCTTCTGAAGCCCAAGACTGTGGCAGCGAGCGCTCCGCGGCTCACCTCCAGTCCAGGCTGCGCGGCCGGCGGAACGCCCCGACCAGCGCAGCACCAAGTGCACAAGGAGGGCGGCTGCGCTGCCCCGGCCTCCCGGGGGCGGAGCTGTGCCTGGGAGCGCGCTTCTGGTGTGGACACGCCCACTCAGGGCCCAGGGCTGCCTCTCGTGCGCGGGGTACAGGTGCCTCAACTCCGCGCGCTGGTCTTCACTCTTCTGGTGCCGGCAAAGAGTAAAGGGCAGCCCACTGGTTACATACACATATGACTTTAAAAATCTCAGGAAAAAGAAACTTGTCTCTTTCCTGAGTGGGGTACACAATGGGGCATGTTGCGGGAGACGGATAAAAGCAGAGGACAGCTCTTGTTAAACAACACATCGCTTTGGGGAGGCTTGATAACCCCTTCCCCTGGCAGGTGCTCAGAGCAGAGTGCTTTCCTCCCTGATCACCTTCACATGTTACTCAGAATCACATCCCCACCTTGCCCCAAACAGCTGAGACACTGCTGCATGTGAGTAAGGATTTTCTTTGGATTGCCACCCATCCTTCAAACCCTGGCCTTTGGCAACTTATCTACTCAGGATTTCTCTCTTCGGGTCCCATCATCCCTCTTTGTGTTCTCTTGGTCAGTGTTTTAAATGACTTCGGAATGGCTCTGTTCTCCAAGTCACACACATCTGATTACTGGTACTTCTGCCTTCTTGTCCCTGGCATTACTCATCACTCTAAGTATCTCTCAGTCTCTTTCTCCTGTCTCAAGCTGATAGCTACAGCCTCTTGCCATTATAGTCCTCAATAAGAGTCTATCGTGTTACTCCCCTACAATTATAGGAAATAGGGGCACCTGGGTGGCTCAGTTGGTTAAGCGACTGCCTTTGGCTCAGGTCATGATCCTGGAGTTTCCGGATCGAGTCCCGCATCAGGCTCCCTGCTCGGCAGGGAGTCTGCTTCTCCCTCTGACCCTCCTCCCTCTCATGCTCTCTCTATCTCATTCTCTCTGTCTCAAATAAATAAATAAAATCTTTAAAAAAATAAAAATTAAAAAAAATATATAGGAAATACATACCAAGCACTCCAACGGGTCCCACAGAAGCCTGTTTCAATAGAATTGAGGTTGGGGACAGGTATACTTGTACCTCTGCTTTGAGGTGACAGAGACTCACAGAACACACACAACTCTCTCCAAAGAAAGAGCCCTCGTGTATCCTCTCTCTGTCCTCTCTCTCAATGTGTTTATGTCCTTGGGGACTTTCGAGAACCCTGAAGTTGTTTGTAAATATTTCCCTTGAAAACTTCATATTGCCCTGGTATATCACTTTAGAATTTTATGTTTGGTTTGATTTGGCTTTGGTTGAAAACTGACCTGCTCTGACATTCACATCACTGAAAAGTGGCGGGTCGAGGATTTAAACCGAAGTCAATGTGACTCCAAAGGTCCTGCTCTATTAATGTCCCCAAACACAAGTACACTTGTCTCACACTCCTTCCCATCATCATTTCCATCATCTTGCCTCTGACCTTCTTAAATGCTCTGAGAAAGTGGTGGTCTTGCCTCACTCTCTTGGAATGCTTTAGTTTGAACTCTGAAGGAGAATTTACTCCAGCTCTTACCCATTAACTCTAAAGAATCCACTAACCTTGTGTCTCTTCTCTTTCCTTTCATGCTTTATCCAGTTAATTTCTTTGTGGGAACATCTATGTGGCAACTTATCTTCCCACATCCTGTCTTGGAAAATGACAACAGTTGTTTTCCTTCTCAGACAGACCTTGCATAATCAGAAACTGGGTTAATATTAAAAACATTCACCTGATCACTGTATATACTATTTTTTCAAAAATATATCTGGCAGCTGAGTAGCATAATTTTTTCTGTTTTCCCTTTGAAGTATTTTTAATCACAAACTACGGAGGCAAATAGGCCTATATTTACAGACCATTTGATAATTCCAATGATTCTACCACAGCAAAAGATTGGTAATCTAGTGTGTGCAAGAAATTTTAACTGGGAGTCAGAGAACTAATAATACTTGTCCAGACACCCACATAAGATGGTTGATAAATGTATGTAATAACATTTTGTAAAACATAAAGGGATTTTAATACCATTACCCACCCCTACTCCTGGCTTCATAATGCAGAGAAAAGCACTGGTTACACTCACCAAGAAACTGTACATAATCTAAAGCTATATAGTTGAAACAATACTTTATTATTGAGTTCTATAAGAGTTGAAATTTCCTTTTATGAAGTTGGTGAGAGTATCTTGGAGGAGAACATTGCCTTTATTCTGATTCACTAAATCATTTGTATACTACTAAATACTTTGAACAAATTCTTCAATACATTTGTATTGAAGAAACATGATAGGTTCTGAGAAATCAAAAGATGCAAACATCATCTTTGTATTTTAATTGTGTATGCAATTTTATTTCTTTTGCATTTCCCCACATTTCATTTGATATATTCTATTCAAACGGTGTACAATGAGATCAAGCCACAAGAACTCCAAATTCACAGTCTATAATTACCAGCTGGTGAATAGGTTGTCTTTCAACTTCATTTAAATAACAGATCCTGAATTTTAGTATAATAAAAGGAGCCTGAAATACAAAGATTGCTGCCCTTTACATAAAACACTCATCCTTACATAGTTCAGTAAAACCTGCATCTTTAAATCATTCCTTTGATAATGACTGAATAAAACACAAAAGAGAAATCACGTAAGTGCAGGTTAAGTCAATAACAGATTCAATTAAAAATGGGTACAGGTGGAAATAGCCTTTTTTGTGTGGGGAGAGGGAGTGGGCAGAGTGGTCATTTCTTATAGTGAAGAAGTTAAATGGAAAAAGGAAAGGACATTAATTAAAAAAAAAAGCCTAAGCAAGTATAAATAGATAAACATCTAACTTAAGACAATTTAAAAGCTAAATATTTTTCCTATAGACTCATTATATTATTCAAATTTTCCAAAGATTAATTCTCTATCCTCTGAATGAATTCCATAGACTTTGTCAAAAGTTATACTGGTGAGATGGTAAGGGACTTAACATCAACCTAAAACTATACAATTTATGTAGCTGCCATGAACTATGTTAGCTCCATATTTATTTTAAATTCAAACATATCATGTCAGAACCATTTATTATATAATCTATATGCTTTTTCAGAATGCTGTTAAAACCGCCTTTTGGTTGTGATCCATAGTACCTTACATAGATGTAAGTCCACTGCTATCCTTACATATCCTATATGCGATAAATATACATACAGATATTATTATTGATTTGGTTTTCCCCCCACATCTTCCCTATTGGACTGTAAAGTCTTTGAGGGCCAAGAGAGTGAGTTATCAATCCATGTATATACCAAGGGATATATAGTAAACATTGTGAACCTCCTATACATGTAGAATATAAAATAGTTTAATTTAAAAAATAGTTTAATAAACTATACTAATCTGTAAAACCTAATTGTGTAAATATTAGATCCATTTTGAGTTAATTTTTACATATGATGTAAGGATTCAACTTCCATCTTTTGTGTATGGATATCCAATGTTCCCAGGACCGTTTGTTAAAAAGACTGTCCTTTCCACATTGAATGGTCATGGCCTCATATATGAGGGTTTATTTCTAGGCTTCCTCTTCTATTCAATTTATCTATGTTGTTGTGCCAGTACCACAATTTTTGATTATTATAGCTTTGTAGTAAATTTGAAATCATGAAGTGTGAGACCTCCAACTTTGTTCCTATTTTCAAGATTGTTTTGACTCTTTGTAATCCCTTGAGATGCCATATGAATTTTAGGATGGATCACAAAAATACATACATGCATACATACTCTTACAAAAATTGCTAAGTTGAAAAGTCAAATGTGGTCACTGTAACACTCTGTAATGAAAAAGATTTGGTGGCAACCTTATGTCTGTCATACAGATATGGGTAAGTAAATATTTTAGACATATACTATGGAATACCTTACAGCAAGAAGTAATCAATTAGATAATTGGAAACATGAAGAGATTACAAAACAATATTTTTTTTTGAGTTAGAGAGAGAGGTATCTTAACTCAAATATTGTTTTAAGATCTATGTTGCCAATTATCTAATTTATTATTGGTTATTATTGGTAAGTTTTTTCATAATATGTCTAATATGTGCATTGAATGTATATTTTATATACATTATAGAGAGAGAGATGGGTGTGTGTGTGTGTATTCATACAGAAAGATTCAGGAGGATGAAAAACAGAAAAACTAACAAGAAATAATTTGAGGCTAATAAAGTACAAATTTAAAAATGGAGGGTTAATTAAAATATTGTCTTCATCTTAGATAAATGGGTACTTATGGTTTGGAATAAAATGCAAAAAGTATCCAAAACAACTTCGAGGGTAGCATAATTACTGTGCTCTAAAAATTGTTGTTCGTACAGAAAGTGGTTCTTGTGTTGATAAAGACCTGATGTAGGTGCAAGGGGAGAGTTAGAATAAAATCGTTTCATGAATTATAAGAATGGAAAGTGCCAAGGTTCTCCTACATTTTTCTATTATCATATAGTTGTAACTTTCACATTTAGGCCTTTAAATAAACTGAAGTCTATTTTTGTAAGTAGCATAGATGGTAAGGCAATTTTTCTAACGTCACTTTAAAGGAGTCAATTTTATAACACCATATGCGTAATACACTTTATATAGATAATACGTTATACACCATATATGCTTATTTATATACTGCATGTGTGTGTATATATAAAATTTAAAAAGGAAGCTCTAAAATTATATGCAATTATATAATATAATGTTTGTCTGTCTAAATCAATTCAAGCTGAGATCCTTTCACTTAAATCTGAAACAGGCTTGAACAACAGAGATGTTATGAAATATTCCTGAGATGTTACCATAATATAGGTTTATCTGTCATTGTTTCACCAGGCTGATTTGGAAAAAAAAAAAATGGAAAAATAATTTAAAGCCTACAGTAATAGTCTTAGATTGAGATGAAATAAACCTCATAGAAGAACTTGGCTGTTGGCATATCTATTTCACAGAGAAAAAAACAGGCTCATTAGTACTGAGTAACTTTCTCTGAAATTCCACCTAACAAAGAGCGTACCTAAGATTTCTATTTAGCTCCATTAGTCTACTCTTTTTTTTTTTTTTTTAAGATTTTATTCATTTATTTGACAGAGATAGCAAGAGCAGGAACATAAAAGCATGGGGAGAGGGAGAAGCAGGGGGAGAGGGAGAAGCAGGAGAGGGAGAAGCAGGCTTCATCCACTAAATCAGGGGTCAGCAGACTTTTTTTAGAAGGGGCCAAATATTAAATATTTTAAGCTTTGCAGCCCATGTTCTCTCTGATGCACTGCTCAACTCTGACATTACAGGACACAGGGGGCCACAAACATGTAAACAAACACGGCCGTATTCCAATAAAACATTACTTGTAGACGCAATTTTAATTTCATAAAAAACTTCACATGTCATGATATATTATTCTCCCCTCAATGTTTTTCAACTACTTGAAATATAACAAATATTCTTTGCTCATATGCTATACAAAAACAGGTGGCAGACTGGGTCTGGCCCACGGACTGTAATTTTTCCACCTTTGTACTACACGTGTGAAACTTCGGCAGTTGGAAAGGGATTGAAGTTTGTATTTCAGTGGTGAGATGCTGCAATGCGATCCTTTTACCTTATGAGAGTACGCTGAAGTTATTCGATGACATCAAAAATAGATGCCCAGCAGACAGACAGAAATGCAAAATCAGAGCTCAACATTTAATCACGGTAAATATTTGAGAGTCATTTCCATGAGATTGTAAGTCAAGGTGAGGTAGTAGTTGAAAATGTGAGTTTGGAAACAGTCTGAACTACGCAGTGGAAGGGTCTGGAGCAAGAGAAAGTGACATGTGTATGGGGATAGCAGTGAAAAGGATAGAATCAAGATGAGAAAATTGATAGGAAATAGGGGAGACAGTTTCATGAAAGTGAAAGAGCAAGGCTAATAACAAATCCAAGAAGACAGGGAAAATCTATGGCTCCCTTTAGCAACTAAGTAGATCCACAGTGACTTTTGAAAATAGTCACCACAGAAAGGTTAGTCTGGGAAGCAAGTTACTCTTGCTACTTGCTACACTTACAGGTGCTTAAGTAGGAGGCGGAATAGAAGATCCAACTTCCTTTAGAAATGAACTTTTTGCGGGGCGCCTAGGTGGCTCAGTTGGTTAAGCGACTGCCTTCAGCTCAGGTCATGATCCCAGGGTCCTGGGATCGAGTCCCGCATCGGGCTCCCTGCTCTGCAGGGAGTCTGCTTCTCCCTCTCCCACTCCCCCTGCTTGTGTTCCCTCTCTCGCTGTCTCTCTCTCTGTCAAATAAATAAATAAATACAATCTTAAAAAAAAAAAAAATGAACTTTTTGAAAGGAGACCCCATATTTAAGTTATCTAAAGTTTAATGGTTAATAAATGCTAAATTTAGTGAAAGCTTTATATTTCATAGGTAAGGATGGACAGCAGTAAGTAAGTGAGAGACAGTGGTGTTTATGCTCAGACCTGCAATCTTTGCAAAGATTAAGAAACTGATTTTAGTTTCTTGGTTTAGTTGTCATAATCTGGGGTTTCCATGAGCTTTTGCCTCTTCATTAAAACTTTTCTCATGTAACTACAACTTTTATTTCAGTGTGTTTCAATATATGTGACACGTTGCTAATTTGGAGTTTGTGGTCGTCCAACTTTAAGTGATACACTAATTCAAATTCTGGCCCTGAGGTCTCTTTCCATAAGAGATGAAACTGGATAAAAAGTAGCTTCCATGGTGATATTTTCAGGGAAAGAGAAGTTAGAGGAAATGAGAACATGGAATGTGGAAATATATCCCCTTCAGGGTGGAGAAAGTTTTCAACAGGATATATAATCTATGAATGTACAGTAAAATTGGTTTCTGATTTAGGGTCTCAGAAGGATACACAAGGCAAGTATTGAAAAGACATTAATTTACAGAATAATTACAGAGGTGTAGGGAAGATTAAGAGAACACATGGGCATGGTTAGAAAAAGCAAGAAGCTGTTTTTATGCTGATGAATGAAGGGGCAAGTGGACAAAATAGTTTTTACAATTCAGTGAGGCCAAGACTATGGAGGAAGGTCAGGGTCCAGAAGTTCTACTCATGCAGAAACACAGCCACTGCTAGAGATTCAGCCTTCTAGAGAAAGTGTGGCAAATCTGGTAAGAGTCAACTGTTCTCTAGGCATTTAATGAAATGGCTATAGACAAGATCTTTGCCTGTAAAAAAAAAAAAAGGCTGATGTTGCATTTTCAGATATCTGAAAATATTTAACCTAATGGCTTACATCATTTGATTAGAGTACATTTGAACATATTGTGATAAATACATAGTTTGCTATATTCTGCATTAAAATACATCCTGCATTTGTTATTTCATAAAATATTGTTTTCTTTCTACAACCTACCATCAGGACTCTCTACCACCTCTATCACATATTTCTAAACCAATTTTACTATCATAATAGACTCAAAAATATCAACCCCAGCATTTTTGACATATTGTTTGGGGGAAAAAACTATACTCTATCAAAGCAGTTTATATTTTTCTTCTTCTATATTGTCTCCTTTTAGCTCCTTTGGATAAGATTAATTCATTAGCACATTGTGGTATTTTTTCTAGGCATCAGAGAGAATAATAATTAGAAAACAACATTCCTGGTATATGATGCCTACAACCAGTTTGTAGGGAATAAAGCAATTTATCAACAAATATATTGGAATTCACAAGACAGAAGTACTGGAGGAAAAGAGATAAAGTGACAACTTGGCAAAGGATGAGTTCAGCATTTAAGAATGAGTGACAGGGTATTTTCCAATTACAGGAGCAAAGAGAATGCCCCCTCCAATTGTGATAAGTGAAAATAAGCAGGCCTTGGGTATAACCACCACCACCACCATAAATGGAAATAAATTGTCAATGATGCAATCCTTGGGATGGATTGCTCTCTGGGGAAATACATTCTATCTACCAGATTCTATAATAATGCGTAAAGTGACAACATCAAACTTTTACTAATGCTGAGTAGGCACTCTGCCCTAATATGCTGTGACCACAGAATTTATAGCAAAAGGTAAAACACACTATGTGATTATCTCCCTGGTAAATCCCTTCTAAACCATTTGAACTCAATACATTTTTATCCTGTTTGGAAAAGAAACGGTATATTTTATTCTCCAGGAATCCTGATAAAACAGAGTAAGAAAATTTACACTGAAAATGAAGATGCAAACTCATAAACAGCTGCAAACTTATGTGTCAGTAGTCAGTTCTTAAATAGCTAAAAAGAGGACTGATATCTGAAAAAAGAAATAGAAGAAATAAAAGTTTGAAAAAGATATACATTGCAAAGCTGGTTAAATGATGGTTAGTCCTTAATAGTTAATTCACTTATTTTTTACCAATGTGGAAGTAAAAGTTTTTTAAAAAATTGTAGTTACAAAGATCTACTCAGTATTTATTAGCTCTAATTCATATTATTTTATTTTGTATTTATTATTCTGACAACTTCCTCAATGTTTGGCAACAATGTGGACCTAGTACGATGTGGTACCTATCACAGGCAATTCTGAATATCTGTTCCTGTTTCAGAGCTCCCCATGCAATTGACTGAGGCCTCTGATAATATGTGTCATGGGTGAATTTCATTGTCCAGAACTGTTATTCTCAAGAGAACTCACCAATACCCTCGTGGGTGCAAATATCAGTGTCAGAGCCTATAGCACAGAGAATCCAACCTGAGACAGATGTCCATTTTCTCCAAGTTGATCTGTAGATTCAGTTCAGTATTAATAAAATCCAAACTGATAGCTGATGAAATTGACAAGTTGATTCTAAAAATTTATATGAAAATGCATAGGATCTAGAACGGCCAATTTGTGGAAGAAAAAGATGAAGAACTTACACTATTTGGTTTCAAGTTTTACTCCATAAGCCAGTAATCAAAATCCTTGGTATAAGGATAGACACACAGATAATCAATTGAATGGATCTGAGAGACTAGAAAGAGCACCACACATGGAGTGAACTGATTTTTGACCAAAACAAGTCAAAGGAAAGGAAAGTCTTTACAAAAGAGACAGCCTAGACTCAGAAAAGCTAGATTTGTGGAAACATGAAGTACAAATTCACCAAACACTGAGACTGATGACAAATGGGGCTACTACCACTTGTATACTTTGATAACCAAACCCATGTATTCTATTTATTTGGGAAATACCACATAAGGCCATTGAACTAAGGTGTACACCTCATCATGGCTGGATGGAGCACTGTCCTTGTCGCATAAGATCTCAAAGTGGGAACTTCAGCTGTGCCTTCAAAAGACCATTCCATCCATCACTCTACCACTGTGGACCTATACTTCTGTGGAATATTGTAAGTGACAGACCAATGGCTCCCATAGTATGTGGCCACTTCCTCACCATATTGGCTCTTATGAAGGCCAACTTCCAAAAGGGTATATATTGATTCTTATTTCCATGTACACATCCTTTTGTGTGGTCTTCTGTCACACCAAATGGGGCTAATTTCTATAAACAATAGGACATTGTGGAAATGATAGTGTGTGACTTCCAGAGATATTTCATATAACATTCTTCATCTACCTTGCTCCCTACTAGACCATTTGCTCCAGGGGAAGCATTTGTCGAGTTCTTAAACAGCCCAAACACTCTGGATCCAGATGAAATATTAAATTGTCATCCTTAAATAAATAAAATAAAATATAAAAAACTCTTTTTAAATTAAAAAGCTCAAGGGTGCCTTGGTGGCTCAGTTGGTTGAGCGACTGCCTTCGGCTCAGGTCATGATCCTGGAGTCCTGGGATCGAGTCCCGCATCGGGCTCCCTGCTCGGCGGGGAGTCTGCTTCTCCCTCTGCCCTCCCCTCTCTTGTGCTCTCTCTCTCATTCTCTCTAATAAATAAAAAATCTTTAAAAAAAAAAAAGCTCAAGCAGCCTTATGCAGGGTCCAAGCGACAAAAAATTGGGATCCCCTCTACAAAGAACAAGCACTTATTTGCCAGGTCTGTAAGATAAATTGGCAATGGATCTCCAAACACAATCAATCCTTTGGGTGAATGCAGCCCCAGCTGACATGTTGAGTGTAACTGTAGCCAGCAAAACTATCCAACTAAGCAACTTCCGGACTCTTGACCCAAAGAAATTATGTAATAAATGTGTATGTTTTAAGCTTTGTATGTTCTTTTTGTAGTTCTTTTAGGTGTGAAGTTAAACTGAGATTTTTGTTTGTTTGTTTCTTGAGGTAGGCCTGTATTGCTATGAAATTTCCTCTTGGAATCACTTTTGTTACATTCTATGGGTTTTAGTATGTTGTATTTCTGCTTTCATTTATCACTCAGTACTTAAACTTGGGGGCATTTTTATGCCGCAGTTGATAACCAATGCAGCTATAAAGCAGCTCCGTTAGTTTAATGCAATTTTATGTGTAATCTCATAGGTGAAGCAAACATAAATCCTCAGGGAATGGTGCTAGGGAAAACTCCAGGAGAAGAAAAGAAAAACCCGATCCCAGAATATGTGCTGATTCTAATCAAGATGAATCACTGTCTTTTCCAAAGCAATCAAGCGACCATCCCTTAAGGGAATGTACCATTTGGGGAACTAAGTGCAGGTTTCTGCAGCAGGCATAGCTACCTCGGCCTTGAAGCATATGCTACCAGGTCCTTGTACAGCATCCATTCCTGCCATCATAACTACGCCTTTCATGTACCCGTTGTGGCCGCACTGAGGTGACCAATGGAAAAAAAAAAAAAAACAGCTGATGTCAGATGGCTAACTTATTTTGCTTACTTGTGAATTTAGCCCCTACTCTGTAAACCAGTGAAAGGTGTCCTTTTACCTTGGAGGAGACATCCAGGCATGCCCCATACCACTGGGGCCCTAGAAAAATTGACCGATGTGGTAAGCTGTTGAATCTTCAGAGCTTAATTTCTACAGAGTGTACATTTCTTATGAAGACCTAGCACACTTGGCAATTTTTCCTCAGTTTGATTAACCTGATATATTTATATAGCAGCCTAATGTTCTATTCACAGAACTGTCGCAGGCAGACCAGATAACTTTGGACTGTATTTTGACTCATGTTATGGTCCAATATATGGTCCATCCTGCTGTTTTGCATGTCCACTTGAAAAGAACATGTGTTTTACAATTATTAAGCTTGACTTTGTATAAATTGAATCAAGTTATGTGATTTCATGTTCAATTTGTCACTAAGAATCACTATATATAACCATTGATATTTTTATCTAAGTTCCCTATTCATTACTAATAAAAGGGTGTTAAAATCTGCATTGGTCTTATTATCCATCTAGTTCTGTCCAGATGTATCTTATAGTATATAATGTATCTTATAATTCTGTTATTAGATTTATGGACATTTAGCCTCTACGTATTTCTTTTTTAAGGTTTTTATTTATTTGAGAGAGAGAGAGAGCAAGAGCAGGGGGGAGAGGGAGAAGCAGGCTCCCCGCCAAGCAGGGAGCCCGATGTGGGGCTCGATCCCAGGACCCTGGAATCATGACTTGAGTTGAAGGCAGACGCTTAACCAACTGAGCCACCCAGGCGCCCATAGGCTCTACATATTTCTTGATGAATTAACTGATTGTAACTGATAGGTTCCGATTTATCTTTTTGTTATACTCTTTAAGTCAGTTTTGTCTGTTATTAATACAACCATACCATATTTCTTATGTTTAGTGTTCACTTAGTATGTAGTTCCATCCTTTTACATTTTACCTAATTGTTTTTTTGTATATAAAGTATATACTAACTCTTGTGACCACAAGATAGTTGGGTCTTCCTTTTTTTTAATCTAGTCTGACCATTTCTGCCTTTTACTTAGAATGTTTAGTCTGTTTACATTTAATGTCATTATTTATATGGTTTGGTTTAATTCAACTACTTGCAATGGGTTCTGCAGTGGTACTACCTGGTTTTATTTCTCTCATTCTCCTTTCCTGACTTTTTGGAGTTAATAAGTTTTATTATTTAATCTTCTTTAGAGACTTTTTAGCTGTATCTCTTTATACATTTTTAGTTGTTTTTCTAGAGGTGATGATATGTATCTTAACTTACCAAGGTTTCCTAGATTCAGTATTGTGCAATTACATATAAAATGATAGGACAATAGTGAAATCTCATTATCCTCCTATTCTTAGCGTTATGGTTTTAATACATTTTACATCTGCTTATGAAATAAATTCTGCAATATAATTTAGATAGCCAGTTTTCTTTATAAAAATTAGAAGAAAAAATGAATTTTATTTACCCACATATTTACCATCTTGTGTTCTTTCCATCTGGAAGATCTAAATTTCCATTTGCTATTTCTCTTCAGTCTCAAAAACTTCCTCATTTCATGAAAACAGATGTGCTAGTGACAATTTTTATCAGCTGTCTTTTGTCTGAAATGTCTTTTTCTATTCTTAAGGAGTATTTTCATTGCTTGTAGAATTTTAGGCTGACTATTGTTTTACATTCAGCACTTTAAGATGTTGGTCCATTGACTTCTACCTCCTTTGTTTCCAAAGGGAAGCCAGTAATCCTTTATAATATTGTTCTTTTCTATATCTAATGTTTCTTTTTCTCTGTCTGCTTTTAAGATTTTCTATTTTCAGTTTTCAGCAATTTAAGTATGGTCCACTATGACATGATTTTCTTTGCATTTATCCTTCTTGGGATTAAAAATCAACAAGTTTTCATATATAACTAGATGTTTCTTATTAATTTAGGGAAATGTCAGCAATTAGATTTTCAAGTATTTTCATTGACTATTCCCTTTTTCATCTCCTTCTGGGACTTAAATTACACCAGGTTACACTGTTCAAGATTAACTTACAGGTCACTGAGTCAATGTTTGGTTGGTTCATATTTTTTCCAACATTTTCTTCTGTATTCTGGAGGTTGAATAATTTGTATTGAATCTGTCTCAAGTTTAATATCCCTTTCTTTTCCTGACTCTGGTTCTAATAATCTCATCATTTAATTTTTTTCAGATATAATTTTCAATTCTAGAACTTCTATTTAGTTCTTTATTATCTTCTATTACTATTCAAACTCTTGCCATCTGTTCACTCTTTGTGACCAATTACTTTTTATTTCAGGTCTTTAAATATATTAATAACTGCTTTAAAGTCTTTGTAGGCTAATTCCATAATTCATGTTTATTACTTTTAAAACTGGCACTGAGTTACATTTTCCTGCTTCTTTGGTTATCCACTAATTTTTTAAAATTCTATGCTTCACGTCACATCATATATTGAAGGGAGCCTAACTTATGCCACCTTTTAAAAAGTATTTTCACTCTTTGCACAGGTAGTTAAATTACTGACTGGTCCTTTTGATCCTTCCAGGCTTGGTTATATTCTGTTAATACAGGCCTATTGCTATTTGGAACTTGGCCTTAGAGAATTTCCTTACTGTAGTAAGGGATCCTCACTACTAAGGACCTTTCTAAGACCTGCATTGTATGTCCAAGGTGCTCAGTGAGGTCTTTCCATTCTGGTTGGGCTGGAATGCCAACGTCTTTCAAAATGGTACAACCTCCAGTCCCAGCCCTGCAGGACCTTTAGCGTCATCATTCAGCTTTCTGTCTCATAGCAGGGGATATCTACCAGGCTGAGGCTAGAAAGGAATCTCACCTTGTGCATGTATAGCCTAGCTCATGGCCAAGATCCACAATGAATGACCTTAGAAACCTCTGAAGTACTCACTCTTTACGGCTCTTTTTCAATGTATGCCCTGCAAATTCCAGCTAATTTAAACAGTCCAAATTCTAATGTTTTATCCCCAGATCGGGAAAACAAAGTTTCTTAGCCTTTTCCTCACTGTTCTGTAGCAGGAAAATGTTACTAGTTGATTCTTCACTTTTAAGAAATCAACATGTTCGTCAACACTTAGTTTAAATGCTACCAAACTTTCTCTCACCCTACTACCAAAGATCACCAACACTTACCCAGATTTTTTCTTTTTGTATAAATCTCAATAACCTTTATTTAATAGCTGGCTTTGAGTCTGTGTTCTTGCTTAATATTCCTCATTTAAAGCAAGTTCCTCAAGGGCAGGTATATTTGTGATTGTGAAATAGAGAGGGCATGGGATTCGGTTTTGGGAGCCCATGGGATTTAGCATTAGAAACAGCTCTATTATTTTCTAGTTACATATAACTTACATATTTTCTAGTTATGTATAGCTTACACATTTTCTAGTTACATATAGTTTACACATTTCTTTAGAAATTTATCTAACCTTCCATCAAATATCAAATGTACAAAAGGTATCTAAAACCAGCTACTATCAAGTTGCCATGGGGATAAAGTAAGATAATATACATAAATGAAATTTTAATGAAAGTATCAGTTAAAGTATTGTGGGTGGATCAACATCATCTTTGTAAAAATCATCCTAATGCCTCATAAGGTAACATTTTATATTTTTTTTTAATGGTAATAAAATCTTTCTCCTTGGAATATTTAAATGCACACAAAATTCATGACACTAAAGGATAACGGTTACTACTAAAATAAATTCCACTTTTTGTGTTTTAAAAAATTGAAACTTTAAGTAGAAAACCAAAATGTTTAATAATTGGTTTTCCTTGAATGAATGAAGAATCAAAAATGTCAACTGATAAAAAGCTATATTTTTTTTTAAAGATTTTATTTATTTATTTGACAGACAGAGATAGCGAGAGCAGGAACACAAGCAGGGGGAGTGGGAGAGGGAGAAGCAGGCTTTCCGTGGAGCAGGGAGCCCGATGCGGGGCTCGATCCCAGAACCCTGGGATCATGACCTCAGCCAAAGGCAGATGCCTAACGACTGAGCCACTCAGGTGCCCAAAAAAGCTACATTTCTATAATGCTGTTCACATACAAGAACCATAAACAGTAGTAAATATTTTTGGAACCTCTGTCATAAAATAGATTCTTCTGTTGTTGCTAAATATAACCCCTTCCTACACCACCTTCTACGTATAAGCCTACCCTATAGTATATCTGAAATCTCTGACTCACAGCAATATAATTCTGGTGAAAATGGCAAAACTTGCACCAGCTAAGGTAAGGAAAAGAAATGAAACTTGGTGTAATCAGCAAATTTAATCATTTCTTAATGTACTAGAGAAAAAGTATACTTCTTCAATTCCTTAATGGAAGGACTTTTAGAAGCTGTGCTTCACACAGCGAATAAAACACTCTAAAATTTCACATATTTTAGTTCGAATAGTAGCTCTTACAAGGATATATTTATATAATGAGTTTTTATCATAACAGCATGACAATGGAGCATAGCTCCACTGGAGAAGAAAACTGGATGCAATTGAACGCTATGTGGCTATATAAAACATTTTCTAAAAGTAAATAAGGATGTCTAACAGGTTTAGTAAATATACTGAACTTGGAAGGATATAGTCAGAGAACAATTTCTTTTCTTTTGTCTTTTTTCTTTTTTAACCACCAGGGCCTTCCAATATACTCTGAGATCTCTATTCCCTCTCCTGGATATCTTTGACAGATAGACTGTTTTTCTGATAACTTCTGGGTGTTAGAAGAGCATTATTTTTCAGCATTTAACAAGTCTAAGATAATCTGAATCAAAACTAACCTCTCCCATAATTCAAACATTTTCCCCTACCCCAGCTCAAGATTGACCAAATGTTGAGGAACCAGCAACAAGAAAGGATTTTGGCATGGTATCTTTCCACTTGACAGACTTTGTGAGGTAAGCGAGAGGAGAGAAAGGGATGAGAAGGAAATGAACAAAGTCTTTCTACTTCATTAATACCGGTCGTAGTCCTTGGTGATTGCAAAGTCAGAGATCTCAGTGTTGGTTTTTCTATGAATGTGCATTAGAAGATCCTTGGAGACTTTTCACTGGAGCCTTCATTCTGCACCATTCTGACATTTGTGATGTACTATATGGCTGACTTCACTCAAACTCTCCAGTCTCTTCTCCCATGTTACCTGCACTCAATACCCAGAGTCCTGTCAATATGATAATCCCATCTACTGAGCTTATGTGAGAAACACACATGCATCTTCCATCTTACCAAAATCTCAAAGGGAAGACCATTTCCAATAGAACTTTCTCTTCTTCCCCTACCATCAGGAGATATGCCAGCTAGCTTTAATTCTTTTGGGTTTTTTCAGGCAGGGAAGAAGCATTCTTACTCTCAAGATTTTCCTTGCACTTAACTCTAGTAGAAGCAGTCTTCATAATTTTTTCAGTGTGGAAGTCTCCCCCATTGTAGATGACCCAATCTCTGAATGTTTTTCATTTGGCCCTAAATCGCTTGGCCTGAAACAAGAGGAAACACAGCCCTTCACTAATAGGAATGAAAGGAAAGTACACAAAACCTGTCTCATGTATTCTCTTCAAGGAAATTCTTTGGAATACTCCTCTATTTTGCTCATATATGGAAGGTAGGTGTTTTCTATATGGTAAATTTAGAATCCTTTTCAATTATCCCAACAGAGATATTTGTAGCTCCTCTTGTTAAAATGTAGAAACACGTTCAATTTACTCAACTTAGGGGGCAGAACCTAAACCCCAGGATAACAATGAAGGTCTCAACTCTTATTCCATTACAAATGTATGTGCAAATAACTATTTTTGCTTCTAGTTTGCCAGAATCAGGGACAGATTTATCATAAAGCTACTGATGCTTAAGATTCAGGTCTCTTTAGTTGCACAGGTCTCTTCCAATGTCCTATACCTACATGTGAATTTTTAATTTTCTGTTCTTAAAGATGGCTCCCGAGTTGTATAAGATTGAGGGATATATTTGTAGAGTGTTTAGAGCAAATGACTTACTCAAGGTTGATACCAATCTTTGTCTCTCTCTTACCAACTCTTCCCTCCAAATTCCTACCCATTTGTGCACATTGAACTCTTCCTAGGCTCTGGAACATGATATAATGTAATAATTGTGAGAGTTGATTTAAACACACAATAATTTACTCTGGTACAAATTTACATAAATGTACCAGCACATTAAGATCTTGGTGACTTGAGAGGTTTTGGTATGGCGTTCATGGTATGCCATGAATAATTTAATGTAGAAATAAATTTAATTTGGAGGTTTTGAAAAAGGTGTTGTCATGGCAGGTGTTTGACATATCTAATACTGTAGCAACTCAATAAAGTTATTAACTAAATTAGGTGACACATAGGAGGACCACTGGGAAATAATTCACAATGTGACAAAATGAGGAGAAATGGATAGAAGTTTGCTGGATTTTAAATGTCCATTTACTGTTTTGACACTAAGGGAATTATGACTATGTACCTGTTGCTGTCTGACCTTAGTTAGACTTGCAGGCTCCTGCATTCCTCCACATCCGGCAACTTTTGTGAGGCAGGTATAGCAAAGAAGTTTGACTTTGCCAGTAACATTTGGTAGGGGCTGCCTGGGCACTGTATTAATATGGCCTTTTTCTGCCGCAGCTACCTCTGGATTTAGTCTAAAAGCACATTATGGTCACTCAGTGATGCTGCCACAGATACTGCAATGAAAGGTGAGGATATTTATTCTGTGTATCTGCCATTCATGTATGAGAATAAGCAGATGCACTGCCCAGTAATATCCTTATCATCATATGGTCCTACATCAATGTATCAAGATATACCCTACAGTCTGTATTGGCATTTTTATGAATACATTTTGTATAATAATCTGAAAGAAATACAAAATCCCCACATTTTGTGTGTTCATTTTAAAACATGTGCAACACTCAGCAGCACATTATAGCTAACCATGATTGGAATGGAAATAACTGAATAGGGCTTTTTGTCCCCCATTTCTAATTCTTCTGCCTCAGTGTATATAACGTAATACCATGTATTATTTATCAACAGCAGTGCAGTCCTGCCGTGCAAATGTCACTCAATGAGATTACCATATATATATATCTGGCTGTACATCAAAATGTTCTTATGCGGTTTGCTGTTACCCAACATTATGAAAATGTGAGTAACAAGAGTTAAGGCAAAGAAGAAATCGCCAGTCTGATGGTGAAAAGGGAAGAGGAATTTCCCCTATAGCAAAACTGTTGAAAAGAGCCCAGGTGAGACAAAAAGGCCTCTTTTAGCTGCCATGCCAAAGCTGACAGAGACCGTGGCGATCCACGTTGGCAGACATATATTACAACCAAGTTCCCAGACACCACCACCTCTCATTCTGAGATCAGCCAGGAAGACCTGCAGAGCAGCTTCATGATACCAAGTTAGGGACTTGACAGACTCATAAAATAGACTCCTGGGACCAGGGAGAGATTAGTGTTTTCCCTTTTTCAGTTAACAGGACTTTCTTTGCCCTCATTTAATATTTCAGTGTTTAAAGCACTTGACTGGGATGGAAGAAACTAATGTCTTTAAGACCAACTATGTTTCAGGTACTGTGCTGATACATATTAATACATTTAACCATGTATTTGAATACATTTAATTTTATCATATTAAATTGTAATTTAATACATTTAATCATACCTGAATATATATCCATATTTTATAATAAACTACAGATCAGAAAGCTGAGGTAATTTACCTAAGGTAATTTACTCAGAATTTGAACCTAGAACTAATTAGCTTCAATTTGTTTTTTCTACTACATTACTCTATCTCATGATGAAAAAACTGCGTTTTCCCAATTATTTGTTGTATTTTGTTTATCTCCCTGAATCTCCTCAACTATCTCCTTCCCACCACCTCTTAGAAGGTGAGACCATTTTCTCACCATGTTTTGGAAACTTCACTTACTTATAAAAAATATAAATTAAGTAATTTTCTATAATTTGGCCATATTTCACTATCTGACATTCAATATTTTCCAAATACTTTCCTCTTGTTGCTTTTAAGTTAATTAGAAACAATGATTTTAGAGATTGGTTGATCTACCTGCTCACCTAAGGCTTTATTCTTTATGTTCTAGATGAGCAACAGAGCATCAGGGCCATTCTCTGTATGTATCTCAGGAGTACTAATTCTAGAAATCCCACTTCCCCTTGTAGAAGTTTAACATCAATAGCAGCTTTTATTACGCTAGGCAATTCCTTCTACCCAAAGATCTTCTTTCTCTACTTGTAGCTTTCCATTTCCAAGGGCTAACCTACACACATTACCTTAGTTGTGATCACAGTCTTAACCTTTCAAATCCTTCCAAAGTCTTCACTTTTTTACTACTGCTTAGCGAATCACTATGTCACATAGAGGTAATTATACGTATAGGCTCCAGTATGGTATCAGATATGGATCTAACTCCATTTACAATAAAGGTTGCAAATACATTGTTTTAATAAAAATAGCCTGATATTTTTTGAGTACTTACTCTGTGCTAGTCATTATTTTAAGTGTCTTCCATGGATAGAAACACTTAATCTTCAAAACAACACTGTAATATAGGTATTAAGATTAACTGCATTTCACAAAGCAAAGTTATCCATGCAAGGTTACATAGCTTGCTCAAGGTCTCACCTTCTAGTAAACACCAAGGCTAGGATTTGAATCCAGTCATTCTGACTATAAGCCCTGTATGCTTAACCATTACATCTGAGAGCCTGCATTGCCTACCAACTACTTTATCTGAATTACCCAATAAACTATCATACTTCCTGTGAGTTAAGTACAACTACTGGCTGTATCTTCTCTATTATTCAGATAAAGAATCTGAGGGTTAGCTTTTATCTAAGTCCACAGTTATTTATTAAAATGAAGATTTAGACTAGGCTGTTTCACGTCTGATCATGCTAGCAAGCATGTGCTATGTATTATAATTTAAAGCTCTCTTCAGAGGATAAGCAATATGTTCTCACAGAAAAATGTTCATAACTATTACATTGTGGTAAATATTTTGAATCAACCCACAATTCCAGAGTGCTAAATAGCTTGTTTTAAAGATAGGTCTTCTAAACTCAAAACAAAAAAACAAACAAACAAACAAAAACAAAACTAGATAATGCTTTGTAATTATCATTTGAAAAGAAAAAAAGAGAAGAACTTAAGTTGCCTAAGTATTGGGTTAAATCTTCAGGTATTCATATTCCTCACAGGAAAAAGAAGTAAAACAAAAACTTTGGTGGGAACAACATAGGACCAGGAACTTTTCATTCTAGATCTCTAAATTGTCTTTATCTACTTGTTAAGTGGTTTCATTTAGATATTTTTTTAATTAGAAATATATTATAAAATATTTATTGTCTAATAAGATCCTTATTGTACCATTCCTATATACATGAAGTTTGCCCACTCTCAGCTCCCCGTAAATGACCTTGAATTATTCATTTTAGTGCATTATCATCTATGTGGCATAAGGATTTTTCCTGCATAGTAAGGTGGTGACAAAAATGGGATATGGAGGGGGCGCCTGGGTGGCTCAGTCGTTAAGCGTCTGCCTTCGGCTCAGGTCATGATTCCAGGTCCTGGGATGGAGCCCCGCATCGGGCTCCCTGCTCCGTGGGAAGTCTGCTTCTCCCTCTCCCACTTCCCCTGCTTGTGTTCCCTCTCTCGCTGTGTCTCTCTCTGTCAAATAAATAAATAAAATCTTAAAAAAAAAAAATGGGATATGGTGTCACGGAGACTTATGTTTCTATCATTTACAAAAGTCTGGTTTTAAGCAAGTTACATATTCCCAACCCCAATTTCCTCACACTAAAATGTGAATAATAATGCCTATAATTCATGGCTATTTTAGGGTTAAATGAAGTGCTTACCAGGTATTAGTTTCCTGCTCTACTTCCTACCTCAGTATCTTAGTCAAGGTGATTTTGTGACAAAGCACAGAAACTCACTTCAAACTAGTTTAAGCATGAAATGAAAGTTATCCGAAAGACATTCTGCAAACTCAAACAATCCAAGTCAAGGATAATCAACCAGGTCTCAAGACAAGTGGGAAGAGCAAACAGCAAGCTATCAGGAACCTAAGCAGATATTTTTAAATTGCCTCTCTCTGATGCCAAATGGGTTCTCAACCTGCTTCTGTCTACCTCATTTTCCTTTCACCTGTAGGTCTGACTTACCTGCCTTTATATACAGCTGGCCCTGAGCAACACTGATTTGGACTGCATGGATCCACTTACAGGCGGATTTTTTTTTCAATACAGTACTGAAAATGTATTTTCTCTCCCTTAAGATTTTTTTAATAACATTTTTCTCTAGCTTATTGTATTATAAGAATACAGTATATGATACATATGACATACAAAATATGTATTAATTGACTGTGTTATCAGTAAGGCTTGTTAGTGTAACAGTTAAGTTTTTGTGGAGTCAAAAGGTCTATGCAAATTTTCAACTGCACAAGGGTTGGCTTGTTGTTCAAGGTCCACTGTATGTGGCTAGTCCAAATTTTATGATTAATATTCCCTCCAAATCCCCATACACTGAATCTGATTCCAAATTCTAGGGGAGAGAATCTGGCTCTAGTTGTGCCAGTTGCCTGGCGCTGATCCTGTGGTCCAACCACGAAGTATTGGGGGCACCGGGAATCTACCACTGTGCTTAACACAAAGGGGTGAGTGCAAAGCAGGAACTATATTTGATATTATGTTTTACAAATAAGTGTTCGTCATCCTATTTTTATATTCTCTATTTCATCTCACATAGAACTATGTACATAATGTTGTTTTGTTTTGTTTTTTTCTAAACCTGCTGGCAGAAATAGAAGTCAGTCAATATGTATGGAAGACCTACTAGGAAATTCGCACATTGTTATATAATCCATAGAAAATACTCATGGGGAAGATATTATCATCTTAATATTTCTGCATATTTATATACTGAGTCACAGAAATACTAAGGGACTTACCCACAGTCACACTAATAGGTAATAGAGCCTCCTCTGTCTTCCTCTAAAACCAGATAGTCACCTCCAACTATCAATCATTGCCTGCACGTCCACTAACCCACTGAAGAACCTTGAGAAAGATGTCTGACAGATTTAAGAAGCCCTTTGATTCTCTTCAGCTCTGCATTTACAGCAGTGGCTATGGGTACAGAATCCACAGTATTACCGACTATGTGATTTTTGGATTGGTGACCTAATCTCTCTGTGTTTCAATTTCGTCATCTGTAAGAGGAAGATAATAGTTTTCACATTATAAAATTGTGAGAATTCAATGACATATTCAAGTGTCTGGCACATAGTAATACCAACAACTAACAATTACTGAACACCTACTCTCTAACAGGTGTTTTCCAACTGCCTTCCTTGGTTAGCACTTTCAATACAAGTGACCCTATGATACCCATTTTATACATGAGGAAAATAAAGCAGAGAAAAGTTCCTGGTCAATTTCACACAGTTAAAAGTAATAGCGCCAGCATTCAAAGCCAGGCAGTCAGGTTCCCAACACCAGGGCTCTTAATTATGGCACTATGCTGTCAACCAATAAATAAATAGCAAGGCCTCAATAATATTAGCTGGTCTGCTACTTTGTTCTGTGAGGGTTCATATCATGCAACCCAGCCCTCTAATGATCTTTCAAAAAGTAATTATATAACTTTGTACTGAGATATAGATTGCTAATCTATAACTATGTCTTGTATAGTATTTGTCAGAATCTTTGCATTTTTTCCTTTTAAACACAGATGCCTAAACCCATTGAGTATAGTGAGCTTCCAAGGGTGGGGTCAAAACAGGTATAATTTTAGTTAAGTTTCAGAGTTGATTTCCCATTTAAAAATGAATAAATCCATTGCGGAGGCAATGTTCATTGCAGAGAGGCCCACTTACTAACTACATAAAACTCAAATTTAGTGCCTGTGAATTGGAAGGCCCAAAGGTAGGACCTAGAAAATTTAACAAATTCCCCAGAATAATTTTTGACACAAAAAATGTAGACTCATTGTCCTGGGGCTAAGACTTACAGGGTCAGAAAAGTTTCCTTCCCAATGAGGAAGCTGGGAAGTCACAGTCAGAAGGGAGGTGGTGTGTCCCCATTTACTAACCCACCATGAGGTGCAGCTACCTGGCCTTCATCTTACCCACAGGGCAGATCGGTTGCTCTGGAATCTGTCTGGTTAGATGAAAGGCTGCCCAAGCACAATAAATCAATATGCATTTGGACTGTTTGGGGGCATGACAGCCCCTTCAGTATTTTCTCCATCAACTGACAGTGAGAAAGCTTAGACTAGGAGGTGTTGAAGAATGCTTCCAAGGCAGCCACAGGGTTTGCAATTTTAATTTGATGTGATTTATAAATTGCTGTTATTGTGTTGTTGCTAGTGAACCCCGCTGCTATATAAGGCAGCTGCCTCCTGTAGTTGAGGTAGCCTGCGTCCATTAATGGATGTCTCGGTCACAGCTACAATGTTACAACAGATGTCATTTACCTAGACTGACATCCCATATGAAATCCCTGCTGTTTCCCTTTTGCACACCAGTGAGAGGAAGCTGTTTTCTTGCTGCAATCCAAGTTGTATTGCTGTCAGCTAACGATTCAGAATGCAATAGCTACCTTTAAAAAAAAAAATCCCACCAAGAGACATTGCTCAGTATGGCAAAAAAAAAAAAAAAAAACCATCTTTGCATTATGTTTCTTGCGAAGCCAAGAAGCTTGGTATAACAAGAAGGTGAAGAGTGATCAAACACAGAGTTACACATCTGAAGTCCAAATCCTATACGGGCTTACCATTTCCTCTCTATTAAGGAAATGGAGGTAAGGGAGGAGCCTGGGTAGCTTAGTTGGTTAAAAAGCGTTGTGGTGAAAGCTCTTTCATTTTTGATATTATGCTCAGTTTTTTCAACTCACATTTTTTTTTCTTAATTTAAGAACATCAAAAGTTTTATGACATATAAATTATTTATGAACAGCTTTTCAGGAACAAAAATTTTTAAATGAAAAAAGGCAGGGAGCCTGGGTGGCTCAGTTGGTTAAGCATCTGCCTTCGGCTCAGGTCATGATCTCAGGGTCCTGGGATCGAGCCCCACATTGGTCTCCCTGCTCAGCAGGGAAACTTCTCCCTCTCCCTCTGCGTTCTCTCTCTCGGTCTGACTCTCTCAAGTAAATAAATAAAATCTTTTTTTAAAAAAAAAGGCATATCATATTTACATTCAATTGACTATAAAATACAACACAGACTAAAAAACATTAAAATGTTAAAATCAAAAAGAGCCTTAAATCAAACAAATATGGTGTATTTATTATGATGTTCTTTAGGTCTTTTAAAAAATGTCCTCAGGTACCAAGAATCAATTTATAATTGTGTTTATAGGCCTGGGGATAATACTTCCAATCAGAAATTAAAGTTGATCAGCCTGATTTCCAATTTGACATGCTGTGTGTAATGCATTCTATTTTTTCTCTTTAAGGAACAACAACAACAACAACAAAAAAAATTGTAAGAAAATAGGGCTGCTTATTACTATCATTAATAGCCAACACTTACTATGTGGCTAGTACTTTCTAAGCATGATCTCATTAAATACACACAATAATCTATGGAGTAGATACTATCATTATTCCCTGGAGTAGTAATTAGTGCTACTCACCAAATGTTTCTTGCTATCCACCTCCTGGGCAATTGGTATGATTCCACTCCCCAAATTCCCTGCACCCTTTGAAATAGTCATGTCTATCAGCCTGAATCCTGAGTGACCATAATGAGCAGAGCACCCTGTCAATCTACTGTGGACACGTGAAAATATTTTATTTTGTTAAGACACTGAGATATAGGGGTTGTTACCAGCACATAACCTATCAGGTCCTGACCTGATGTTATCACAATTCTCTATTAAGGAAATGGAGGTAAGGGGGGAGCCTGGGTAGCTTAGTTGGTTAAGCATCTGACTCTTGGTTTTGGCTCAGGTCATGATCTCATGGGTTGTGGGATCAAGCCCCACATCAGGCTCCCCACTCAGCAGGGAGTCTGCTTGAAGATTTTCTCCCTCTGCCTCTCACCCCACTTTCTCTCTCTCTCTCAAATAAATAAATCTTTAAAAAAAAAAAAAAGAATGAAAATGGAGGTAAGAACCAGTGAACCTAGAGTGCATTCCCCACTCTCGTTACAGGCTTGTTTCTTTATTTTCCCCTTGAAAATACAGTTCCTTACAGCTCTCTTTCTACAATTTAAATTCCTGTTCCCTCTTTAATTTCATGGCATAATTTTCTCAGCTCTAAATACCACCCCTTTTCAGCTCTCTCAATTCTTTGATGTTCAATGGAAGTCATCATCCTAAAATGGGGATGGAGTGGGAAAAAATTAAAAGTTTCAGAGAAAATCTATTCTATCACCCATGTACTGAAAGCTACATAGCGGTGACCAATATCTGTGCCAACCTTCTAAGAGACCTCTTCATTTTCCTCCCTGGTTTGGGAGGTAGTCTCATGGTGCCTTAAATATCATGGTCAATTTTTAAGGTGTATTAAGCTTTTAACAGAATGTAACCTCTCTAAATGTTATTAAAAGATTCTTTAGATAACAATTCTGTCATCATAGCCATTAAGGGTCAAAATAGAATAAAGCAAGTTGACCCTAGTTTTGGCTTAGACATAAAAATCTAAACTGTGCCATTTTCTTGCTTCTCAACCTTGGGCAACTTATATAATCACAGCAACTCAGTTTCTTAATGTATAAAGTGGGGATTATAATGGAACATATCTTTGGAGGCCAGTGGAAATGTTAAATGAGTTAGTACATCTAAAAGGCTTAGGACAGCTTCTGAACGAACACGTCCTAAATGCACAATAAAAGTTGTTATTATCACTAGTTTCCCAAAATATGGCAGACTACACAGAAATTCCTAAGATGACTAAAGCATAATCTTTGTTTTGGGGATGCTCACAAGGCAAGAAGGGAAAGGCACAGATCATTACAATACAGTATGCTAACTTTTATAATAGAAAAGTATGTGAGCCTGGAAGGAGAATTTAATCATGGCTGAGGAACCAGAGAAGCCAAGATATGAACAGAAATCTGAAAATTAAGTGAAGTATAATAGGTGGACAGAGAAATTCCTAGCAAGAGAAACAGCAAAACCATGGAATTATGAGCATGGGCTTAAAGTCTAAAGGGAGGGGATCATGAAAAGAAGATGGTCAATTAACCAACAGTAATTTGACTCTGTGTGTATTTGTGCGTGTGTGTGCGTGTGCACTTGGGCTGTAGTTGTTTCTGTCTTGTGTTTTGCGTTTTTATCATAAGTCACTCTAAATCTTTTCTATATGGACATGAGGTATAAAAACAGACACTTTTAGGCAATATTGTGCTTACTTAGCTCTTAACACCTGTGGGATGTGACAGCCAATAGAGACTCAGCAAGAGATGCCTAAAGGTAAGGTAATAGGGGAGGGACTCAAGAAAAGAGGAAGAACACAATTAGAATAAGGATGGGGCCAAAGGTCAGGTTAGGTTCTTTCCACTTTTTAGTCATTTCTTATAACCTCTACATATATTTCGCAATGTCTCGGCATCATTTGTACAAATATTACTTAAGCATTTTTCTGTTTGCTTTTCTTTATTAAGTTTTTAATTTTATTCCAGTATAGTTAACATACAGTGTTACATTAGTTTCAGGTGTACAATCTAATGATTCAACAATTCTATACATTACTCAATGTTCATCATGATAAGTACACTCTTTAATCCCCATCACCTATTTCACCCATCCCCCCCACCCACCTCCCCTCTGGTAACCATCTGTTCTCTACAGTTAAGGGTCTGTTTCTTGGTTTGTCTCTTTTTTCCTCTTTGCTTGTTTGTTTCTTAAATTCCACATATGAGTGAAATCATATGGTATTTGCCTTTCTCTGACTTATTTTGTTAACATTATACTCTCTAGCTCCACCCATGTTGTTGCAAATGGAAAGATTTCATTCTTTTTATGACTGAGTAAGATTCCATTGTGTATATACACTTTATCCATTCATCAATCAGTGGACACTTGGGCTGCTTCCATAATTTGGCTATTGTAAACAATACTGCAATAAACATAAGGGTGCATATATCCTTTTGAATTAGTGTTTTTATATCTTTTGGGTAAATACCCATTAGTGTGATTGCTGGATCATAGGGTACTTCTATTTTTATTTAAGATTTTATTTATTTATTTGACAGAGAGAGAGAGAAAGAGTACAAGCAGAGGGAGCAGCAGGGAGAGGGAGAAGCAGGCTCCCCGCTGAGCAGGGAGCTGGACGCAGGACTCCATCCCAGGACCCTGGGATCATGACCTGAGCTGAAGGCAGATGCTTAACCGACTTAGCTACCCAGGCACCCCAGGTGCTTCTATTTTTAACTTTTTAAGGAACCTCCATGCTGTTTTCCACAGTGGCTGCACCAGTTTGCATTCCCACCAATACTGCAAGAGGGTTCTTTTTTCTCCACATTCTCACCAACCCCTGTTGTTTCTTATCTTTTTGATTTTAGCCACTCTGACAGATGTGAGGTCACATCTCATTGTAGATTTGATTTGCATTTCCCTGATGATCCCTTTTTTTAAATTATTTTTGTCTCATCTTAAGTAATAATATTAGTGAGCTTAAAAGGAATGTGGTTATAATTTTCTAATACATATTAAGTATGAAAATTAATTTAAAAATTACTCCATTGCCACTAAAATCATGTCATTTATCCCACATGGTCATTTAACACATTTTAGAGAAAAATGTTTTTAACCAATCATGAGAGAAGATCCTGCCTTGATAATAATGAAATCTGTACCAGCCCAGCTATTTCTAATCATAACACTTTCAGAACTAGCAGATTTCTGAAGAGTAGTTAAGCATACTGAGGATACACAAAAGGGAGAAAGAAGGAAATAAGAGGAATAAAAATAAATAAAAGAGAAAATCTAATTGGTGCATATTTTCACATACTGTATTATAACCTGTACTCGGTGCTGTGAGAATTTAGGAAGTCTGCTCACAGTCTGGTTAGAATCTAGGAATAGGCATCTAGCTGTACTAGAAAGAGGCAGAATGTGTGCTTTAAGATAAGTTCAAAGAGAGTGTTTCATGGCATGAAATCATATTTAGTTGGGGGTGTCAGAGAACCAGTACCATAAAGAAGCTAGCATCTCACCTGGTCATTAAAGGTAGGTTTGGATTTTAAATGAGTAGAACAAGAAAAGAAATAGGAAGAAGTTTCTATGTTCCACTTCATTGAACCAAATGTCTGGTGGTATACACGAGAAATGTCTTTGGTACAATCAAACCAAGCAGGAAGTATAAGGTAATCTCCATTTATACCTCTGGATCCATATCCTACACCTCTAAACCCACTCTGCTTTCCATCTTGGTAGGCTGACTCATATGGCTTTATCAACAGGCTCTCTTGTTCTTTGATATCCAGTTGGGTTTGCCAATGGTGGCCATTGGCAAGTGATTACAAGATAGAAGGAGGTTAATTTCTGATCCTTTCCCTGTCTGGGTGTGTCTCTCTACGGAAGGTCTCAGATCATAGTAGTCATTCTTCTCCATATAGCTTATCTTTTTTTTCTCTTATTCCTTCAGATAGGTACAGGAGCTGTTGATATCCTTGAGATTTCCTTAAGTTCCTCCAACTTCCTTTTTTAAACTCTCCACATTGACCCAGTTGAAGAGTGGCATCTCTTTTCTTCTGGGATTATGATTAATAACTATCCCCAAATTGAATATTCTGTATTTATATAAAATGTCATACACCCAGAGAGTAGTAAGTCTTTTTGAACAGCCTTCCACAGGGAGTGAGGGAAAGGAGAAAATGCTTATTTGATCTTATCCACCCTGAGACTCTGAATCCATGTGATGGAGCCCATCTATCTCAGATCTCTACACACCTGAGAGGCTCTGTAGCAAAGAGGTTAAGATGGTAAAATCCAGCAGCCACAACCTTGGTTCAAATTCTCTCTCTGCTACTAGTTAACTATGTCATCTGAACAAAATTCCTTATATTCTTTGTACCTTAGTATTCTCATCTTCAAAATACAGCTTATCAAATACAAAAGGGTTTTTGTGATGGAGAGTTATGATTATAGAGCCCCTGAAATGTCAAGTAAATACTATATAAATGTTAGGTTATGTTATTTTTATTAGACAGAACAGTGCCTTAATGAATTATTTAATTTATGCTGTTTTCTGAAGCCTACAAGGGATTTTTAAAAACTGTCCAACTGACTCAATAAAATGAAACCAAATGTTCAGTTTGGTCTGTATATGAACATACCACAAACTATTATACAATGCAATAGGGCTCAGTTACAGTCAGGATGGTCAAAGGAAAAATTCTGGTTTCCTTTGAGATTTTCTTCCAAGTGCTGATCTGCTACGTCCCACACTAGAATGGTCCTACACCTATACAAGGTTCTAGTGCATTCTTTTTCATGGTATCCATGCTGGGTTGTTTCTTCCTTATTTCAGAGCAATATTCTATTTGCATAAAATGTTATCTTTATACTTGCCCTGACTCAAAGTTAACTTTAAATGCTACTTTAATCAATTTCTTTCAGACCTTTGAGATATTCTCTCAGTCTCCTTCACTTTGTAACTTAAGAATGACTATGTTTGATTTGTTTGGACTTAGAGTTCTTGGCAATATTTATACTTTAAGGCCCCTCTTCTCCACTTCAACATTATTTTATACTTGGAAGACTATAATCCATACCATTTCTTGTGTCAAATTTCTCTGTGGGGGCTCACCCCCCGACACACACACTTAAAAAAAAAAAAAAAGATAAGGACATTAGAAAAAAACATGGAGGCCATTATGTAGTGCCTGAGTATATAACTAAACCTCTTTAGTTGCTGCCAGTGGAATTTCTATTTATCTCTATCATTTCCTATAGGATTGTACTATGAGAACTTTTTTAGCTCTAAACTTTATTTCCTTCTGTCATATGAAATGTGGCTGAACATGGTCAAAGATTCCAATCCATGGTTTAAAGTGACAGCTCATCACTTATGATGACCCTGAAATTATTCAGAAGACAAATAATGTTTTAGAGAAGAGTGTTTTGGGTGGTAATTCTTCCATTGGGTATCACCCAGACCAGTATACACACTGAAGATGGAGTGTGACCTTTGTAAATGCAAGGACAAAATTTTCCTAAGTGATGGGGAATGTGGAGAATGTCAAAAAAAATTAGACCTATTCAAAGATAAGGGGAGCAACTCTTGGTCAATACAGAGAATTTCTAGAATTATAAGAGCAACCCTGTCGAATTTGGAGAAATTATATAGTAAAAAATAATCAAAAGTCCTCAATCTAGGGATGGTAAAACTACTATTATCCACTTTAAGCTTCTTGTTACATTTTGCTCTGGGTCACCTGCCAGGTTGATTTTTGGCATTAACTTCTATAACTTTTAGCTTTTGACAGATAAATAAACTTCTTCCCACCAAGTAGGAGAAATGTTTTTTTCCTCCAAAATCAGTAAGAATAAATTAGTTCATTAAAGGGAGAATAAATTACAAATTACTTCCTAAGGAAATACCTGGAAAATGCTACCCTACCTTTTCTAAATAAATGTGTTTCTCTATCATCTTTCTTTTGTTGTTGTTAACTCAAGGAGAAATTCTATATTATCCTTCTAACAGTCAACATCCTTCTTAATTTTTTCAACCATGCTTCCATCATTTTCTAGAACCCACATCAAAATAACTTTGTTTTCCACTCCTGTTATTTTTCTATTCTCTCCTTCACTCTGCTACAGACTCGGTGACTAACAGTTTTGATGAAGTTTTTACCGTACAGAAATGTCTTTGCACCATTGTTTTCAATGGCTTTTAGAACTCAAACCATCTGCTCTTCCCCCACCCTATTCTTGTTGTGTAAAACATTTTTGAAATACAGTGCAGAAAAGAAATGTGATCTTGAACTGCTGTCCTGGTTGTGCGTGCATTAATTTTCAAGCTGCTTTGCTCTGTAGCATTCATTTCTCCAGTAAAATGGTAAAGTGTTGATGCCTCGAGGGCCTGACTTTGCTTTTTTCTTAATCATAAGTAATTAGAGAAACTGCCACATGTTGTTTTGGATAGTGTTTAAGTTCAGAAATGCTTTGAAAAGGGGATATATACAGCCAGATTAAAGATATGCAAAGGCAAATTAGTATCTTCAAAAGCTCAAATGGGTTGATTTGTTACTTCAACACACTCTACAACACCTGGCTCTGCATAAAATTGAAGACTCAGCCTAAGAGAAAAATATGTAATGAGGCACCAAAAGGAAATCAGGGTTCAGCCTCATTCTCTCCTGTACAATTAACCTTCTAGACAGGAAGATGACTATGTGTGGGATGAGGCATGCCATTAAGGCTCCTCTGTAAAATCTCTTTTTCCCACTTCCACAGTCTCAAAGTGCCCCTTTAGGAATTATTCCCTGAGGTCTTGAAAGCATCTTAATTACTAAAACCCCACTTTTAAATTGTAACTTAGATGATACTTCTGCGGGGTTAAATTTCATTTAATTGTCTCAACATGTCAGTTAGCCAGGAGGGAAACTGTGTTGAAAAATAGGATTAAATAGGCTTCTAGGGAGGCGCCTGGGTGGCTCAGTCTTTGGCTCAGGTCATGATCCCAGGGTCCTGGGATGGAGCCCCGCATCGGGCTCCCTGCCCCGCAGGAGCTTGCTTCTCCTTCTCCCTCTCCCACTCCCCCTGCTTGTGTTCCCTCTCTCACTGTGTCTCTCTCTGTCAAATAAATAAAATCTTAAAAAAAAAAAATAGGCTTCTAGGTTGGAGGAATAGGAGCCCAAGATAAACAACAGAGCTGAAAGGCTAACAGTGAGTCACCAAAAACCCAAGGTAGATTCTTCGGATCTCACTGAGGGATGGGAATTAAAGATGATCTAATAACCACTTATATTCCTTATCCATGCCTACCTAGCTTACAGTTTTTCCTAATGCAATTAATTACAATGAACCTGTTGAAAGTAGCCTTTTTTTTCTTGCCTAGCAGTAACCACTATTAAATTCAACATGTCTAACAAGAGAAGCTCTTTAAGATTTCCATGAACATAAGAATACTTACACTACCTCCCAATTAAGCACCAGAACACTCCCAGGAAGTTCTAGTCATAGTCCCATTGGCTAACATGGTTAGAAGGAGAAGAATAAAAAAATATAGAGGAGGCTGATAGCATGCGACATACTACCCTCAAATATGGCACCTTGGTATACTGAATATTTCAAGCTGAAAGAGTTTGAGAAAATGGCAGAAGCAGGAAGGTATTTCTGACCTCCTTCCCACCAAGCTATTCTTCCCCAGAAAAAGGTCATAAAACCCTCATGTGAGAGGCACCCTCCCTAAACCAAGAGAAAAAGAGTGGGAACACCAAGACAAATTTTAACAAATAGGCCTTTCTAAGTTTCTTGCAGTTTACTATAGATCACCTCATACTCCTTAACCTATCATATTCCTCCACAACTATCCACTTTTCATCAAACCTCACATAAACATACACAGGTCTGTTCCTTTGGGTCTTCATTTCCTTATGAAGTTTCTCATGTTAATATAAAACATATTAAATAAATGTGCATGCTTTTTTCCTGTTATTCCATCTTTGTCAGTTTAACTGTCAGACATAGCCATGATACAACAGGTCACCAAGATGGTGACATAGATTGTTCCTCACTGAGAGAATGCTATAACATGTGGGTGAGGCTGAAGCATCCCCCTGCACCACAGAGACCAAGACAGACTGTACTGGAAGGGGAAGAGAACCAGCTACACATTGACCTCATCATCTCTCCTCAAGGCCAGTGCAGCACTATGTTCAGAGGTCTCTTCTGAGCCTCCAGGTCCTCCAGGGAGAAAAAAGAACCCAGCAGGGACCCCTAACCCCCCCCCACCACTCTTTTGTAGGAGCCCCTACTCTGATCTTGCACCCAGAGATTACAGGGGAGTCTGTGGATCTCAACCAATGGGAATCTGACTGATGGAGAAGTGGGGGAGGGGCTTGCAATAACCAGCACGCAGATCTTAGCAGTCCTAGTTAATACCTGCAGTGCCCAAGTAGTAAGCTCAACCAGTGGTTTTGCTCATTTGCAGAACCAAGTTGAGAGTACACCCTGAGGGCACCTGGATGGCTCTGTCACTTAAGTGTCCAACTCTTTGTTTCAGCTCAGGTCATGATCTCAAGGTCCTGGGATGGAGCCTCACGCTAGCTCAGTGCTCAACACAGTCTACTTGTCCCTCTCCCTCTGCTCCTCCTCCTCTCTCTCATAACTAAATAAATAAAATATTTAAAAAATAAGAAATATAAAATAAAAAAAAGAGTACACTCTGACAAGGTATCTTGGTGAGATACAGATCTGCCTGATTCAGACCCTCAAAAGAGGAGTTTTGTTTTGCCAGCCTTAGAGTCTGGTTTTCCCATGTTTAGGCAAGGAGCTGAATCATAGCCCCATCTGCTGTGAAAAGTTTTCTACTACAAAAGAAAACTACAGGCCAATATACCTGATAAATGCAGATGTAAAAACTCTCAACAAAATAGTAGCAAACTGAATTCAGCAGCACATTAAAAAGAACATTCATGTGATCAAGTGAAATATATCCCTAGGATGCAGGATGGTTCATTATATACAAATCAATCAATGTGACATGTCACATTACAGAATAATCATATGATCATCTCAATAGATGCAGAAAAAGCATTGGACAAAATTCAACATGCATTCATGATAAAAACTTAACTAATTAGGCATAGAAGGAACATATCTCAACATAATAAAGGCCTTATATGACAAGCCTACAGTTAACATCATACATAATGGTGAAAGACTGAAAGCTTTCATCTAAGATCAGGAAGAAGATGAGTGTCCACTCTCACCACTCCTACTCAACATAGTACTAGAATTGCTAGAGCATTCAGGCAAGAAAAAGCAATAAAAGGTATCAGAATCAGAAACAAAGAAGTAAAATTGTCTCTATTTGCAGATAACATGACTTTATATATAGGAAATCCTAAAGACTCAATCGTTAGATCTAATCAATAAATTAGTAAAGTTGTAGGGAAAAAAATTAACATACAAAAATCAGTAGCATTTCTATACACTAATAAGGAATTTTCTGAAAAAAGAAATAAAGATTTACAATAGCATCAACAAGTATAAAATACTTAGGAATAAATTTAAGGGGATAAAATATCTCTACTCTGAAAACTAAGACAGATGAAAAAAATCAAAGACACAAAGAAACAGAAAGGTATCCCATGTTCATAGAGCAGAAAAACATTGTTAAAATGACAAAACTACCAAAACTATCTATAAATGCAATGCAATCCCTATCAAGAGTCAAATGGCATTTATTTATTTGTTTGTTTATTTTTTAAAGATTAATTTATTTGAGAAATAGAGAGAGTGCATGAGTGGGGAGAGAGGCAGAGGAAGAGACTCCTCAAGCAGACTCCTGGCTGAGGGCAGAGCCCCATGCAGGGCTCGATCTCATGACCCATGAGATCATAACTTGAGCTGAAATCAGGAGTTGGATGCTTACCAACTGAGCTACCCAGGCGCCCCTCAAATGGCATTTTTAAAAATATAAGTAGAAAAAAACACTCAGATACTTACATGGAAACACAAAAGACCCTGAAGAGCCAAAGAAATCATGAGAAACAAGAACAAAGCAGGAGGCATACTGCTGATTTCATATATATACACACAATGGATTATTTAGCCATAAAGAGGAGGAAATACCACCATTTGCCCAACAAAGGGTAGACCTTGAAGGCATTATGCTAAGTGAAGTAAGTCAGAGAAAGATAAATACTATATGATCTCACTTATATGCAAAATCTAAAACAAACAAAAACAATAAAACACAAAACTCACAGAAAAAGAGACCACACTTGTGGCTTACCAGCGGCAGGGGGTGGAGGGAGGAGGATTCAGAGGAAGGTGGTAAAAAGGTATAAACTTCCAGCTATAAAATAAGTACTAGGGATGTAATGTACAACATGACTACAGGTAACACTGATGTATGATACAGAGGAAAGTGGTTAAGAGAATGCATCCGAAGAGTTTTCATCATAGGGAAAAACTCCCCGCTTTATACTCTTTTTATTTATTTTTTTATTGTATCTATATGAGAAGATGGATGTTAACTGAACCTATTGTGGTAATCATTTCACAATATATATAAAGCAAACCATCACGCTGATTGCCTTAAATTTATACATTGATGTATGTCAATTATTTCTCAAGAAAACTGGGAAAAACATATATACATATATATATGAAAGAGATATGAGATACGTATCAGATATATATGAGATATATATCAGAGATAGATGTGTATGTTATATATATATGTATATATATAATGTATATATGTATGTATATGTTATGTGTGTGTGTATAAATAAAACAGACCAGTCAGGGACACTAACAGGGTCAAGAAAAAACCTTTTCCTCCAAGACTGAAACAATAGCCAGCAAGATCAGGGTTTTATCAGTCTCCCAGTTTTATCAGTCTCTCATATAGTCCAAGTCTCTCATTCAAATCAAGACAGGATCTGTAGCTGCACTGCCAAAGAACATAGATGATGCCAATCCATGGATTACCTGTGGGTTAGGTGAGCATGAAGGAAACTACATGCCTGTCTCATCTTTAAACAATTTAACATGCTTATAAAGATATATAATAGTGTAATTTGGCATTCACTTTCGATATAAATAGGTATTACTACATACTTCATTCTGAAAGGAATTGTTAAAAATCTAAATGTCTCCTCAATTATACAATTCCAACCTCTGGATCTTAAAAAGAATTAAATGCCAAGACCCTTCGTGACTCTGAAAACACTCTCACAACCACTATTACCCCAAATAATAACAACAATGACAATACATATAATAATGGTGAAGAATGTATAGAGATTGCAACCACCAGGGGTCTGCCAATGTTCTTGCCTATGAATACTAATTTCCCTAAAGGACTGGTAATTTCATGGAAAATCAGGAGTATTTCCAGGAAGAGCAGATTGTGAAGGTGTGAAGTGAACCAGGAGAAAATACATTGGAGCCTTTTCCAGCCACCAATCTAAAATTGAGGACTGGTGAGCGAAAAGCCCAGAAATAGATTACTTTATCATTTGACCTAAATCATTCATGAACTCCAACACTCAATGTCTTCAGCTGTGAAAAGTGGAAGACGGACTCAACAAAAGGCTTTCAAATCCTGTCCATGGAGCCCTCTAGTTTCTGTAAAGTCATCCCAAGGGTCACTTCAGGGTTTAGGGAGGGAGCAATTGGGTGAGGCTCCAGTCACCATCCTGTCCCTTCTCCCACCCACCCTACTCCCTCCCTCACGCCATCATCTTTACCTGGGAAAGTGCCTCTTCAGATGCTGAAACAATTTCCCCAAAGCACAGCTTTCATTATCAATATCCTTCTCAAAATGGATCCATACCCTCCTTAAAATTAGTTGGGACTTTAGGTCAATATATCATGGCCCAAATTCACCCAAACATCTCATGTTTTTAAGCCCCTGCCTTTGCTCATATTATTTTAGTATCAAGAATAACTTATTTGATAATTTCCGCCTTTGAAGATTTTCTCCATCCCTCAAATGAGCCCCAGGTCAAGAACTATGTGTTCCAATGAAATATACCCTTTTCCCATTTCCCACTTACCTCCATTCTTTCCCACCCTCGCCCCCCGCCCATTCTATCACTTCTCCCTATTCATAAATTCATGGAACACTGTGGTGTGTGTGAGTGATCCCTCTAGTGAACAGAAACATTTCTGAAACAAGCACTGTATCTTACTGATGTTTGTATTTATACATGCAAGTATGCTCAGTAAATGTATGTTGAACAGAAAAGCATTTTTCACAAGAAGTTCTACAGCCTAAATATATGTGACCATCATTTGGATTGTTTGAAAGGCTCTTTCCAGTTCTCAAGCTGTGGTGTTCAGGCAAAATGTTATTTCCATATAAACCTATACATTTATGCACATGTGTCTGTGATGATACATCAGAATGCAACATTCTTATACGGACTAACATGATACTTGTTGGTGAGGATTTTTGTGAAGACCTTTGAGCAAAATTAGGTAACAGAAAATTAGTTCTTGTCACTAGAGGTAACTTCTATGGGGTTATATAGCTAGAAAGGCATCACAAATTGCCCTGGTTTTGCTCTGGAGCTCATTTTCTCACCCAAAATGCCAGACTCCACAGTCTCTGCTCTCAAATATTTCCCACAGTTCCCAGGAGACGTTGTGCTTGTGATCGTGATGGATCTATGCCATCTGGGAGCTATCTTGTCCTGCCGCGTCTCCACCTGGTGATCTGCTGTACCCATCAGGCATTACAGTGTTCCCTGAGGAGCTGCACTTGGCTGCCAGGATTCTGCTGAGTTGGCCACCCCAACTCACTGCCTAGGAAAGCAATGCTCTGCTCTGCTTGGGATGATGAGTGCCGATGCTTTCCAGGCACCAAAACCAACACTGCTTTTCTTTCAGTTCTCACAAAGTCCTTTATGAGACCCATTTCTTCAGTTTCTGACTCTACCCTTCTTCTTAGAAGGACTGATCAATAATTCCTGGGTCCAGGTAAGGGTATGTCCTTCCACCTTCCTCGTCTCTTCTATCTCATGCATAATTCCCTACCTGAAAGAATAAAAAACTCTTCCTTTAGTTGACAAATAAATACATAAACTACACAGTGATAGCGGCCACAAACACAACCAAGCCAGAATAAGAAACAAAACAAAAAACTTCATGGTTATCTACCCATGTTGGTAGATACACAGATACCTCAAAAGGTTAACATTCAGCAGGAAACCCAAGTTCTGAATTCTAGCTTGGACTTAGCAGGAACTCCTACCCACAGAATCTACCTTATCACTAAGGAACTCCCATTTTACAAGTATGTTCAAGCTTCCTCAAAGTTGAGTTTGTATTACTGTTATTCAATGAATAATCATTTCACCCCATACACATTACATTTAACACTCAAAATAACCTTGTGTCCATGATGTTAGTATCCTTATACACTTCTCTTTCAAAGTTACCTCTGAGTAACTTTAGTTTGATTTTGCCTATTTTAGTTGCAAACAAGTAGATTCCCAAAATTCATATGCAGAAGTCAGATACTCCCACATAAATAAATTTTCATGTGTTTTTACACTGTCTGCACTATCACCTCCAAATCCAAAATAAGAGGCATGAAGACATACACGTTGATTTTTTTCCACATTTGCTGATATCACTCAACTTGACCTGATTGTGACTTTAGCTGGAGGAAGGCATTATTTGTGCATGTGATGAATAATGTAAGTAACACAAACAGAAAAGGAGTGACTGATTAAACTATTGATTACCTTCACTGCTTAAACTAACACGTCAGATAGTTTAAACCACAGAAACCACATTCAGATAATTAGGTAGAGAATGTGATCTATACCCAGAGGAACACAAAAACATAAAGAAAGGGGGCGCCTGGGTGGCTCAGTCGTTGAGCGTCTGCCTTCGGCTCAGGTCATGATCCCAAGGTCCTGGGATGGAGCCCCACATCGAGCTCCCTGCTCCGTGTGGAAGCCTGCTTCTCCCTCTCCCGCTCCCTCTGCTTGTGTTCCCTCTCTCGCTGTGTCTCTCTCTGTCAAATAAATAAATAAAATCTTTAAAATATATATATAAAGAAAGTCCTACAATTCCCTGCAGCAGCCTGCACAGAGAACGTTTCCCAATCTGATAAAATTCTCCCAGGAGTTAGCTGAAGAATGAGGGCACAACAAGGCCAGGTATATTCGTATTATAAAAGTGTCCTTTTCTGAGTTAATTACTGAGTTTGTATGAGTACGTTTTATCAGAATAAATTATGGGGATAGAAGAGTTCTATTAAAACCCCCCAGACACTGGTTCCCAAATCCAGGTCAGAGAAGAGAAGATAAAGTTGATTCTATCCCGGGAGTGGTAATAAATTAGGTATCTGCTGAGGTCAGAGGTAGTAGCTGGAATGAAAAGTGAACTGGTCTTAACTGTGGAATAGGGTAGAGCCTGAAAAGGAAAAGAGGATTGCAGGAGAAGAGAAGATACGAATAGATCCAATTGACTAGGGTATGTGACTGCCAACATCGGAATTTTTCTCTAGACACTCGGAGGGAGGAAATCCCAGTTCTTTACACTCATTGTCCTCTGTAGTATTTGCTGCTCAATTCTCGCTCCAGTTTCCCCTGAATTTATCACACTATTAATCAGTTTCTTTTTAAAAATACCTTTTCTCCCCTTCTTCCCCATTCCTCTGACACTCACCAAGTAACCTTAAATAACCCTAGCCTTCTGTCTTTGTCCCACCTGTGATTTCTCTGCTCGTAAATTCCCTTCTCAATGTTAAATGTCAAATCAAACAGGTTTTGAGATCTCTTTGTCTTTCTTCGTTCTAATACATTTGAAAAACCCCATCTGACAGCCCACAGCCACCATTTGGGGATCTTCCCTCTCATGCATGCATCATGTACGAAAATATATCCATACCTTACTCCCTATTGACCAACAAAGCAGAGCATTCCCCTCATTTGGATGCCTTAAATTTCTCTCCAGTTTAAAAGTACGTACAAGCATCAGGCACTACTCTGCCGTTGATGATACTGCAGTGCCCAAAACAAAGGAACTAAAATGCTTCCAGTATCCACAATTGTGATGAATAAAAAATGAGGTCCAGATAAATGGGCGAACTCCGAAAGTTTGAATACTCCAGAAGCCATAGTGCAATGTCTGTGATAACAAACATGGGGAGGAAGAGTTCGTGGCAATAAGTTTTCTTCTGATTATTCTTGGCCACAAGTTCTCTTTAAAGAAAGAACTGGGTAATCTATGAAAGCATGAAATTCCAAAGTGCTGCATTTGTCTGCATGCTCCAACAACCACGTTCTCCAGGGCACACTACTGTCCCCCTCGTGCTGGTTGTCACGAGAGCAGGGAACTTATCCTGTCTTTATTATTCCAGCTCTGCAGAGAAACCTAGTTACTGGACGATGAGGTAAAATTGAAACAAGCACCTAGTAAGAGCACTGGTCATCCTGGGTTGTGTTTTTAGGCACAGCCTACTGTGACTTGTGGTTTTTCAGGGATTACTATCAGTATAAACAAGGAATTGTAGACCTCTGAAGATGGCACATTTACACACTGCCCCTCAGCCAGCCCATTCCTCCTTCTGCAATCAGTTTTACCTATAGAAAAAACCAAATCCACATTTCCCTCTACCTGCCCCATCCTCATGTTTCCTCATTATTAGTGTGGTAGGGAGGATATTCCCTCACATTTGTAAAGAGCCTTTAGAACCTTTCAACAGATCTCATCTTCCTCCTTCTGCTCCTCTATTTCTACTTGTTCTTCTTGGTTCCAGCAGCTCATTAAGTCTTCCTGCTTCTCCCACCTAAATGCCACCAGAATTTATACTTTTGTCTCCATCACTGTCTGTCACCCTCATGATTCAAGTTTTCCCAACTCCTCTATTGAATTAATGCCAGTGTTTCCCAAACTGACTCTCACAATAGCCCAGTGCACCACTTATGTTGGACCAAGCATGGTCTCTTTTAAAAGACAAATCCAGTTTTGCTGCCATCGCTGTTTAAATCCTTAACATCTTTATGATGAAGTCTGAAGACCTTAATATATAAAATTGACCATGATATAGCACTGGACTACCTCTCAAAGCTTTTTTATTTTTATTTTTTTAATTAAAATTCTCTTTTTTTAATTTTTATTTATTTATTTATTTGAGAGAGAGAGAGAGACAGTGTGTGAGAGAGCAAGCACAAGTGGGGGTGGGGGGAAGGAGAGGGCAGAAGGAGAGGGAGAATCAGCAGGCTCCCTGCTGAGCAGAGAGCCTGATGAGGCTCATCCCAATACTCCAGGATCATGACCTGAGCCTAAGGCAGACGCTTAACTGACTGATCCACCCAGGCGCCCCTCAAAGCTTTTTAAAAAATGAATATATAGTCAACAGTAGACGTGATAAAGTAGTTGCAGTTCCTCAAAACCACCACTCTTTTGCTTGCTTCCAGATATTTGCACATTTGCACCCTTTACCTGGAATTCCAACTCTTCTTTTGCAGACCCTAGGCCTAGATAATAAACATCTTACAAATCAAATCACATCTAAAATGTAAATCTATCTCTAAAGTTTCTTAGATCAGTGAGCTTCACTATATATTGCTGTGGTAACCAGTGACCCTAATTCATAGAGGTTTATAGCAAAACTTTATTTTGTGCTCACATTTGTGTCTACAAAGGTCAGTTGTGGGTGAACTATGGCTCAGCTTCACTGTCTAAAACCAACACCAAAGGAATACCTCTTATCTGTTTCATGCCAATCTCATGGAAGAGTTAAAATAGAGATGGTAGAACTATTTAATGGCTCCTAAGACTTTTGCTGAGAAGTGGACCACATGGCTTCCACTCATATTTCCCTGTGCAAAGGGAAGTCATGAAGCCAAGCATGACCTCAATGGGGGAGGAAGTAGAATTCTCCTTTGGGGAAGGTATCAGCAATTCGAAAGGTTATTAAAAAGCTTATTATATGATAGTAAAAGTATATATAATTTAAAATAATAAAAGTGCTAGTATATGATAAATAGCAAAATACACTCTCATATATTTGAGAAATAGCTTAAATGAGCTAGGCTTTTGTATTCATGGGTGTATTGTTGTACCTTCTTGGTTTTATTAGTGGGGAAGTAAAATGTAATCTCCCTTAGAATAGGGACTCAGTTCCTCCTATAATCTCAGTGCCTAGAATAACACCCATAATAGGTGTTAAATACTGTTCAATATGTTTAAGGAAACTCCATAAATAGCTTCATGAAAAAAATCGTTATATACTCAAACAAGTTTTGAAAACAGTATGTAAATTATTCCTCTTCAGGATAGGCAATACAAATTTGAGTTTTAAAAAATTTAAGAAATCTTGTAATGGGAAAACCTATTTAAATGTGATATGGCTTTTCTCAAGCCTGTGTGCTATAGAATCCTTCTCATAGATTACACCTGGGAATAGCTCCTGTAAACAACTTCAAATGGAATGCTCCTTGGGAAACACTGTTGATGGTCCAAAACTAGTTTTTAAAAGGAAGACTTTTTTTTTTCTTTTGATCATTTCTGTGCTATTAAAGTTATTAAAACACAGCTCCACAAAGCTGTGTTTTTGTGTGTAGATACTCATTTCTCTTTCTAAGTAACATTAGCAAGAGACAATTTCTCTTCTCTCAGTGCCCTTTTTCCATTCCCATCTCTCATTATCTGTACTGTCATTGATAGACCCAGACAGGAATGTTGAACTGATTGGTACCATCACATTTTGTGTGTTACATTTATTTACTAAATTCTTACTAAACACCTACTATATAGCAGGCATCATTTTATATACTGGGGATAGGACAGTTTAAAAACAACAACAAGGATACCTGACTCATATATTATAGATTCTAATAGAAGGGATGGCAACAATTTAAAGTATATACGGTTTGTCAGATAGTGAACTGGCAGAGTATAATAAAAGATTAAAGTATGGGAAGGAGATAGAGAGTGATATGGCAAGAGGAATGCACTTATAAATATGCTGTTCAGGAAGTGCTTTACTGATGTGAAAATATTTGAGCAAATACCTAAAGGAGATGAGGGATAAAGTCCTGAGATTATATAGGAAAAAAACATTTCAAGCCAAGGGAACAGCAGGTGTGCAAAGGCCCTGAGGTCAAAAAACTACTTGCCCATTTGAAGAGCATCAGGAATTTTAGTGTGACTGGCATGGACTGATCTAGGAGTGTGGAATGAGGAGAGGTCAGAGAGGTGGCATAGGGCCAGGTCATACAGCGCTCAGCAGGCCATGGAAGGACGTTGGTTTATTTACTGAATGTTATATGAAACCAAGAAAAGGTTTTGGGCATAGAAATGAACTGGCTTAAATTTTACAAATATCATCTTGGCCACTTGATGCAAACAGCAGCATCAGGAAAGCCCTTTGGGGCTACTACATTAATCTAACAGGGAGATGGTGGTGGCTGAGACAAGAATATTAGTATAGAGATACTAGGGGAGAAGGGTAAAGCATACATTTTCATGGTGGATAAATGTAGGGGTTGCTTTTAGAATAAACAGAGTTTTAGAGATTTCAGATGCTACCTCAAAGACTTTGGCCTGAGTAACTAGACAGTCGTTTACTGCCATTTACTGAGACAGGTGAGGGATTAGAAATTTGGTTTTAAACGTGTCAAGTATGGGATGGCAGTGAGATGAAGCCACTGACTGGCAATTTAATTGTTCAAATCTAGAATTTAGTACAGGTGCTCAAACTGAAAACACTCATTTCAGAAATGAAAGCAATCATGCTGTTGAAAGCCACAGGACTGTAGGAGGTGGAGCAACCCAACACTGAGAGCAAAGAATCATCATGGGAATCCAGCCATGGAAACGAAAAGCATGGTCAGTGAAGCAGAAGCAAAGAGGATTAGGGCAGCCTTGAACCTATATGGAGATGGTTCATCAAGCTGGAGAAGGGAATGACCAACTGTGTCAAATGCTGCTAAATCTGAGAATTGGTTATCAGATTCAGTAACTGAATATCCACTGCTTATATTCACAAGAGGCATTTCAATGGTATGGTAGTGGCAGAAAACTAACTGGAGTGGGTTCAGAAGAGAAAGAGGATAGGAACTGGCAAGAGTAATTATATTCAACTCCATGTCATCTTGTTCTAAAAGAGAACCAAGATGTGGACTGGTAGCTGGAATGCAATGGATGGTCAAGATATTTTGAGGTTTTGACTTTGTTGGGAGAAATTATAGCTTATTTAGAAACCATAATTCTATTTTCAAGTTAAAAGAGGAAATTGATCACACAAAGAACAGATTTATTGTTGGATCTATGACCCTGAATAGTTGAAAAGCGAAAGAAGTAAATGTTCAAGAAAAGAGGCTACCTTAGAAGTACAGAGCGTCCATTTCTAGTAATGAGAAAGAAGGCAAGAATTTTTGTTAGAGATACAGGGAGGAACATAGATGTGACAGTAGGAGAAGGAAGGGCTTTTTAATTTTTTTTTCCCTCAGTGTTACACAAAGGCAAATCCTTAGAAGGATTAGAGCATAGGAAGATTTGGAGATTTGAGGAGAGAGGAGAAAGTATAAAATAGTTATCTAAGATAATGGAAGAGTGAGTGGAGCAAGAAACTAACAGAATTATGGGGCTGCACTAAGGACAACTTCTGGTTAGTGTCATAAATCTAAACCTGTCAGCACATTTATGAGTTTTTCCTTTCCAACAGTCAGCCACTTGAGTACAGGGCATGTAAGTAGGGATTTCCATTAGGGTTGGAATGTTCCAGGTAAGTATGATAAATGACGAGAGAGACAAGTGTGTGACATTGGAGCATGGATCTAAGCCAGTTTTAAAAATTAGGATGTTGTGAGGGGTGCCTGGGTGGCTCAGTCGGTTAAATGTCTGCCTTCAGCTCAGGTCGTGATCTTGGGGGGGGGTCTTAGGATCAAGGCCCCTGTTGGGACCCCTGCTCAGCAGGGAGTCTGCTTCTCCCTCTGCCCCCCCCCCACCCCTGCTTGTGCACTCTCTCTGTCTCTCTCTCTCTCTCTCTTAAATAAAATCTTTAAAAAAAAAAATAGGATGTTGTGGGGGGAAAGAACATAAAAAGTAGATAACAACAGTGAATTGTAAATCCTGGTTCAGTTAAAGAAATGTTGGAATTGGACTTCCTGAGGGATTGGAGAATCAGGAAGTAGTAATTTGGTATCAGGTGAAATTGAGATTGAAATTAAGATACCAGAGGAACTGAAGTTTTGTCAATGATAAGTCTAGTTTATCACTATGGAAGTGAATGACTGAGGTGGGAGTAGCACAAGATAATAAGAGGAAAGATAGAGAAAGCCCTGATAAGCCATGGCATTGGAAGGGTCATCTACATATATATTGAAATCACCTACATATATATTGAAATGAATACTGGAATGGTACTGGAGAGGGTAACTGTGAGCCTAGAACTAAAATCTCTAAGGAGTGAAGCTAGGTAATCTAAGGATCTAAAGGTCACTGCAGTGAGGAAGGACATTGCTTGAAATCTCGGAGGGCGCAAGATTATGAGATTGAAAACCAGAGGATCCGGGACGGAGGGAGAGTCTGGAAACAGCAATAAGGACCCAAAAGGCACATAACCCTAATTCCAAGTATAAGGAATATGTCAGACAATAGTCACACCTTGAGAGAGCCACAGGGGAAACCGTATCCTCAGGAAAGAGTCAGAATCCCAATAGAGCAAGAAGGTGCAGGAGACAGAAGAGCTTGGTGGTACAAAGGATTTTTCTATGGGGCAATAACAGGAGGTGTATAGAATATAAGAATCTGGGGTTGTGGCATGACATTGGTGTCTTAGACTGATGCAGAAAGGGATGAAGGGCAGAATGGGATAGGTGTTCCTATGGCCAAAGCAGGTGGTGAAGCTCCAAATGCCAGGGGGGAGAGAAGGGTGAGCCCACCCAGGAACGCAGAGCTCCAGGGCTCCTAAATCCACACAGACATGAACTTTAGTACTAGTACATGTATGTAATGAACTTAATGAAATCCCTGGGTTATCTGCAGAGCAATAAATGATTGCATGTTTTGTAGCCTTTCTTTTCTTCCATCTTTCAAAGAAATATAATCCAGTTTGACAATCTGGCACTAAGATTTTGACATCTGACTAGAATAGTTTTTCTTTTAGACCCATGTTTCAAGTTCTTCCGGTTTCTTATAAAAAAGCATTTCATTGGTTTATACCATGACCAATTTTTAGAATACAAAGAACAGCAACTGGTAAGATAGTGGTTATAAAAAAAAAAAGTTCCTTTATAGAAAATGTTCATTTTTATTTTATTTTTAAGTGATAGATTGTGGTCATTAAAAGGGTGTGCTTGGAAAAAAAAAAAAAAAAGGGTGTGCTTGGAATAAAGACAGACCTAGATTTGAATTCAGGCTGAGATATGCACCACGTCAGTGACCTTGGACAAGTTATGTAACTACATGCAAATTAGTATAATGGGGGCACTGTGAAGGCCAAATGAGGCAATGATTATAAACCACTGAAACAGTGCCTGGCACGTATGAAACATAATAACTATCTGATATATACGGACAGCTAAATTTTAGCATTTATTTTTACCATGATTAATTACCATTCAAAATTTATAGCACTGGAGTACCTGGGTGGTTCATTTGGTTAAGTGCCCAGACTCTTGATTTCAGCTCAGGTCATGATCTCCCAGTTGTGAGGTCAAGCCTCAGCGTGGAGTCGGCTTGATTCGTTCTCTCCCTCTCCCTCGGCCTCTCCCACCCCCTCTCTTCAAATACATAAGTCTTTAAAAAATTTTTATAGTTGTTAAAATTAACTTCATGCACCTCTATGGAATGTGTATTTTCCAAAATATTGAGTGCAAATAACCACAAAACGGAGGATCTTGTTCTATCTCTGCAATAAGCAAGCTGTACGATTTCATTAACAAAATTAAAATTTAGTCCCTGCATTGGTGACCTTCCCTTAGTGGGCATGCAAAATATTTAAAAACTTATTGAAATGTATTATTCTTTCAATATCAGAACCTTAAAGAAATCTAGAAAGTAGCATTTTTGTTGAATTTCTGAAATCACAAATACAGTAAATTAGAATGTCTTGGGAAAAGAAGAGGAATTGTTCTACCAATCAAATACAAAAACTCCTTAGTATTTACAACCTCATTTTCTATAAAATACATTAAAAATACAAAAGCAAAAACATTTTGAGCTTACACATTTCCCCTTGTACTTAGAGTTTTAAAGTTTTCTTATACACCTTCTTTTTTAACTTCCAGCCACACTGCCAATATGGTGGCTGCCCCTATCGTATTGTTCCTTTATACGTTATGCTGCTGTCATGAGATATATTTTATTAAATGACACAAAGGTTTGGTCTTCTGTGAAATGCGGCTAATTAGCTGAGATTCCATCAGGGCTCCAAAGGCGGGTAGAAACCTTGCAGGTGGAAATGACCCTCCTCATTGAATATGCTTTTTAATTAATGTCCCATTAACTAGCTGGCAATAACTCCTAAGCTAAGTGAACAGATCTGAATGTAATTTAACATTTATTAAGTGCCACGCATCCTTATTATAACTATGGCCTCTCTCCCCTCCACCTAGGTTGGGGTGGAAATGAGAGAGGGAAAAAGAAGACAAAACCTCAGTTCCTTCCATCATCCACCTCTCATTTCCCTCAAATGGCGCTTACTTGAATTAACAGAGAGTTAAAATAATGCAAAGTCAGCCTATTAGATTTTTCAAACAGGGTCTGGAGACTGCTTGTTCATTATAATGGTACTTATTAAACTGTATTAACTACTTTTCACTTTTGGTAGCAAAGACTCGGCAGAAGACTGAATCAGGCACAGCACCAGTGAACCAAGGAGCAGCTTTTCACATCGGAGATGGAAAATCAGGTCAGGCAATGAACCTGATAAGATTTGGCATGTTAATTTTCCTATTTTAAGATTCTTCCGATTTTTTCATTATATTGTTTTAAAACAACAGAAAGTGTCCTTATTTTTCACTTTATTGATTCAGATTTTTTTAGGCAACATCATTGTACCTGGTGGTATAAATGAGAGAGAAATCTGGGGTTTGAAGACATGTGCTATTATAAAATATCTTAAGAATCAGAATAAAAGAACTTTTATTCAGCTACATGGAACCAGATGCAATTTTTTTCCTCAGATATTACTGTTTCTATTCTGGTACAAACCTTAATTTTCTGATTCTTCTTTTCTCTTTTGTTTTGGGGGAAGGGCTGCTGAAAGTGATAAACATACTTGCATATAACTATGGAGTTCTACATTTTTCTTCATACCTTGAGAATATGACTGCACTAGTAATGATGGAATTCCAAGCTGTACATTCTGAAATTGCTCTACTCCCAGGGTTATAAGCATATCCTACTTCATAAATATTGTTATGAAAAATGACCTACCATCTGATGAGAAGCATGGCAGTTTTCACTAATGAGGATCTGAATATAAGGAGGTACAGAGTGATATATTTTAAGTCTTCTTCGGAATCAATAAAGGAATTTTTAGTTTTATTCATTTTAACAAATTAAGGTATTGATTTTGTTCGAGAATATGGCTCTTTTATGATGGGGTGGATCTCTGAAAAAGCTTTAAATTATTTTTAAAAAAAGGGTTTATATAAACTTTGACTTTCTATTTAAAAGAACAAAATGCATATGGAATAACTTGAGCCCTGTTAAAAAAATCTTAACAAATCAGAAAAAAGCTCCAGCCTATCATTTATCTAAATAACCCGCTTATTTTGTCCCATATCCATGTCTTCATAAGTCAGCCAATGTTTACTGGATTTAATTACGAACCCTCTTGCTGCCTTTCCATTTAAATGTAAAACATTAAGAGAAACCTCAGAAATCATGTGAAGTAATAGTGGTGGAGTTTCAAAACCTGAATAGAGAAGGCTGGAAGCTCAATTAGTAGGGTCAGAATTAGTAAACACATGTGACTATGAAAAATCAACCTAAGAGATTAGAGCAAAAGGTATCAACTGGAGAGAAAGGCTTCCAAAACCATTTATAGGCTGACAACCCCCAAATTTGTCTCTAGCCCAATTTTTCTACTGAACCTCTCATGTATACGACTACCTGCTTGGTATGTCCACTTCTATGTCTCACAAATATTTTCTCTCAACATGTTCAGACGTGAACCAAACTGCAACTACCTGAAAAACAAAATTTCTCTTCCATTTTCTCCCACTTCAATAAAGGATATTAATTTATCCAGTTGATCTGGCTTGAGAGATAATTTTACAACTCTTGATACCTCACCACCCACATTCAATCATAAAATTTTATAAAATTTGATACAAAATATATACCTCAAGTAGAGATGCTTCTGCTCACTGCCACCACTTTAACTCAATCATCATCTAATCTAGAACATTCCAAATCCAGACAGTAGAAATGGAGTTAGAAATGTCAGTTAGATAGGAATTGCAATTGTACTTTGTATGACACCCTCTTCTCCAAATACAGAGGCAGATGATTAACATAATAAGAATTTAAAAGACATAGATGGGGACATAAACATTGACATGCATCAAAAGGCAAAAGGAAACATCAAGTATGAATAAGGCTTAAGCCATGTACATTCCAGCCTTTGTGTTCAGAATTAATGGAGGTATCTGGGAATTCAGGTCTATGGGGTCATAGAAACTAAGTAATCCATGTGAGAAGCCAGCCTAAGGCAAGTTCAATGTTTAAAGCCAGGACTGGTAACAGGACTCATCACTCACATGAAAGGGGAGCAACAGAAGCAGATGCAGACCCTTTCCCAGGACTACAGATGCTTAGAGAAGCATACTGGGTTTTTTATGGTAACCACTAGGAACATGATTAAAAATATGAATCCAGAATAAAGCTAAAAATAAGAAAAAATGAAGAATAAATCGAACAAATAAAAATCATAAACTCATAGGTCAGATAGAAGCTTGTCAGTAATTACATGAAATGAAAGTGGACTTAATGTTGTAGTTAGAAGAAAGTTCTTAAAACTGGATTTTAAAAAATAAGTGAACCACTTTCTGCCAACATTAGTTACATATAGGAATACAAATGAACTTTCCAAATATGAACCCAGTAAAAATATTTACAGACAACTATAGCAGATACCACATTTAATGGTAAAATATTGCATTTCTCCCCAAATCAGTAACAGACAACAATGTTTACTATCCACTCTTTAACATTAATTTTAACTACAGCTGTGATGCAAGAAAGAGAACAAAAGATGTAAGAATTGGTAGGAAAGATCTAAAACTGCTACCAGTCATAGAGGACATGAATGTATACATGCAAATATAAAAACATAAGCAAACTATCTAGAGAAAATCTACTGGAATTGATAAATTTAGCAAGCTTACTGAATATAAGGTCAATATACAAATACCGGCTTTGTTTCCATATACTAGCTATAAACAATTAGAGAATTTAAACTAATCTATGCTATAATTAAAATGGCACAAATATCAAATTCCTAGGGAAAAAAAATCTAAAAGCAAGACGTTATCACAAAAACAATAAAACAGGGCGCCTGGGTGGCTCAGTTGGTTAAATGTCTGCCTTTGGCTCAGGTCATGATCCCAGAGTCCTGGGATGGAGTCCCATGTCGAGCTCCCTGCTCAGCGGGGAGCCTGCTTCTCTGCCCCTCCCCTGGCTCGTGCTCTCTCTCACTCTCTCTCTCAAATAAATAAATAAATAAATAAATAAATAAATAAATAAAAATATTTTAAAACAACAGCAACAAACATTACTAAAAGCAATGTTAAAAGATTAAGATAAATTGAGCAATGTAAATTTCCCAAAATTGATTAACAGAATCAAAGAAATTTCAATCAAAATATGGCCATACTTTGCATGGAAATTGCCAAGCTGAACAAAAACTTATATGGAAATGCAGGAGCGTCTGGGTAGCTCAGTCAGTTCAGAACCCAAGTCTTGGTTTTGGCTCAGGTCATGATCTCAGGGTCATGAGATTGAGCCCCACATAGAGCCCCGTGCTCAGCACAGAGTCTGCTTGGGATTCTCTCTCTCTCCCCCTCTGCCCCTCTCCCAGCTCGTGCCCGCTCTCTCTCTCTCAAATGAATAAATAAAATCTTAAAAGAAAGAAAGAAAGAAATGCAAAGGCCCATGAATAATTCAGGTAATACTGAAGGAGCACAACAAACTAAGGGGACATGCACTATCAGATATCAATCTATATTGTAAGTTAAAAGAATTAAAACAGTGGGATATTGAGGCAAAGGTAGACAAATAGGTCAATAAGATAAATTATAGAAACAGACCTTTTTAGATATAAGTAAAAGGAAATGTGTCATGTATATCAATGAGAATATATGAATACATACAAAATATTGATCAAAAGAAGTAATACGTAAAAAGAAAAAAGCACGGCACTATATTATGTACAAGCAAAACTTAAAAAAATTATGTAGGACATACATAAAAGAGACTGTAAAAATATATTTTTTTAAAAAAAATCCAGAATATAATTACCATAACAGCCAGTGGTTACCTCTAGAAAGAACAGAGGGAGTTATAATCAAAGAGGTAAATTGCCTTGAAACACATACAAAATTATTGAACATAAAGGCAAAGAAACACTTATTTGATTTAAAATTAACTTTCTACTAATAGTAAAAAGGCAATCCACAGAGTTGGACAAGAATGTATTGAAACACATGCCTGAAAACAATTTACATACAAAGAATACAAAGCACTCCTATGAATCAATTACAAAAATGCAGACAACCCAATTTAAAAAAAAAATCAAAAGACTTAAATAGGAATTTGATTCAAAAACATTTCCAAACGGCTTTGAAATATTGGAAAAGATGCTCAAATTCATTAGATATCAATGAAAGGAAATTAAATCTAAAATTAGATTAATATACACACTGAACAACTTGACTAAAAAACACTGATAATACCAAGTGTTGGTAAGAATGCAGGCCAGCTAGAACTCTCAGACATTCCTGATGGGTGTGTAAATTGAAAGAGCTGCTTTGGAACACTGTCACTTTCCAATGAGTGTTGGATCAAGCAATTCCGCTTTTAGGTTTGTGCACTTCAGAAATGTGATACATATACACCCAGAACTTTGGTGTATATGTATAACTATTCATCATAATAGCCTAAAACTAACAACAATATATGTCCTTTAACAATTAATAGAAAAGTAATATATATGTCACACAATAGAATACAATATGTGAAGAATAAATGGAACTGTAGCTACATGCAACATCACAGATGGATTTTACAAAAATCATGATGAAGAAAACATGAAAGAATACACATCAATATTCAGTAATAGAATATTTTTAAAGGCAAAATCTAATCATAGTATTTAGAGGTAAATGCTTAGGTAGCAACCAATAAAAATAGAGCAAGGGAATGATAAAATCAAGATACTACTTGCCTTTGGAAAGGATGGAGATAATGACTCTGCAGGGCCATAGAAATGCTTCTAAAATATCTCAATGTTACTATTCCTTAACCTTAGTGGTATTTGCCCAGGTAGTCTTACTATTAAGCTATTTATTTTATGCTTTTCTATAACTGTATACTATATTTCAAATATAAAAATACAAAGGTTCAATACTCCCTTGGAAAAATCTAACTACACAAGATTAAGTCCCATTTTTACACTCTAGTGATCAAAATGAGGGGTGAGAATTTTCTAGCCTTTACTGACACAATGATAATTCCTCATCATTACAGAGGGTCTTGAGATGCTAGACATCAGTAATGAAATGGAACACACACACACACAAAAATATAGAATACAACACAAAATGAAAGTAAGCTTGTTTCATGGTGTTTTAATTTTTCATATGTATATGTGTGTACATGAATGCGTATGCTTAGTAACAAAAGAATACATATTTCTCAACACAGCATGGGAAATCATCTGATAAACATTGCTAATTCTGGGTGCAAGGAGTACTACCAATTAAGTTCATATTCCTCTTGGCTGGTATCTTTTAATTCATTTTCTTTAAACAGAATATAAACCATTCAGTCTCCTGACAGTAAATTCTGTAAGAGATATATATCATTATTTTATTTTATTTTTTTAAAGATTTTATTTCTTTATTCTAGACAGAGAGAAAGAGAGAGAGAGCAGGGGGAGGAGCAGAGGGAGAGGGACAAGCAGACTCTGCGCAGAGCCCAACACCGGAATCAATCTCAGGACCCCAAGATCATGACCTGAGCTGAAACCAAGCATCAGATGCTAAGTGACAGAGCCACCCAGATGCCCCTATATCATTATTTTAATTTGAAATTCTTTTTATAAACACGTGATAAGATGTGGAAAGGAAGGAAATAACTACTACTGGGAGAAGAACATGAAACTTGGAGGATGTATGCTCATTAATAATTACCTTTTCTATAATTCTCAAAGTTTGAAAATTTTCAAAAGCCATATGGATGGGAGATGAGAATTTTCTAACATGTAAAGATAGGCAAGAATCTCAAGGATGATGCAGACATAGCATATAACAGTACTTCTGGCAATTAATTTAAAATCAACAATAGGGCAGGGTAAAAGGTACAGCATCGGGAACAGCCAATGGTATCTATAATAGTGTTTTATGGTGACAGATGGTGGCTACGCTTGGGGTGAGCACAGCATAATACATGAGGCTGTTGAATCACTAAGTTGTACTCCTGAAACTAAGGTAACATTGTATGTCAACTACCCTTCAGTTTCAAAAACACTAAGTAATTCTCACAGGATGTTAAGAAATATAACTTACAAAATAATTCAGTCAAAGCATGCTACTTTGAAAACAATTACTTCACAAGTTAGGAGAAATTATCGCTTCCAATGTGAATTCTGGGCTAAAGGTTCAGTGAGTCTTGAAACATGCTATATGAAATTGAATTCTGGAGTTGGACTATGGGGCCAAAAAAAAAAAAAAAAAGAATCAAAGGCAGCTCATATCACTGGTGATGATGATTTTTGGTGTTACATGATAGCTTATAAAATTAAAGGGCTTGTCCTGTTGAAATAGTGCTTTTTGATAACTGGAAATCATGACACTAACTGCAAGGAAATATAAGTGGAGGCTGGAAACTTTTACCTGTTACCTACTCAGGTAAAACAGGGGCTCATCCCAAGAGTGAATTATTTTCCTCAGAAGCTAAACTACCTTAGCTTTTAAACAAAAAGGAACTCCCCAGTTCTTCTATTCCTGAGGAGAGTTATCTTATCGCCGATGTCAGGTCTGTATGAGAGTGTTGTCAAAAATGACAAAGTCACGTTCAAGAGACCATCAGGAAGCAGGAGGAAGGAGAGCCTTTCCTGCATTTCCATTATAGCAGTCAACCACTCACTAGTGATACCCAAAGTGATCGTGTTTAAAGGCATGGATGGAAGAGCGGGCTGTACTGCATTAGCTCTGTGAGGTGACACGAACACCACCCAAACTCTCCCCCACGCTCCCCCATCTCCTCCCCCTTTCCTCTCTTCCCCTTTATTAATTTAATAGGATAGCTGTTTAAATTACTCTTCTACATCTTCTAAAATTTTGAGTTGGCAGCAGAGTATTTATCCTCAGGCCAAAACATGGGAACTGCTCCCTAAAGAAATGGAGAAAAAGCTGCCTTAGAAGAACTAGAACGGCTGGGGTGGATCTTGTCACAACATAATGCCCTCCTTAATGATCGTGTGAGTGTCATTTATAAGTAATTCTATTTCCAAATTCCCACTTAGATACCATCAGGGAAGTGCAGCCATCACACTTAAAAGACCCAGTGAAAAAACAGGGATGAACCAGCAGGAACTCCCGACAGCCACTTACATTAAGTATTACTATTGTTTTTAATATGAGCCTGACTTTTGAAAAAAATGAAACAAAACAGGATAAAGATTAAAATAAACATTGTGCATGGAAAAAAGAATTTGGAGATTATTAAGAAACATAAAAGTATTTTAAGAGAGTTTAGAAGAGATTGGATACACTTTATACAAATATGTAGCTTACAGAACTCTACTTCTGGAAGCAAAGAAATAACTGATGGGAATTTGACCTCTCACCATAAATAACCAGAACATTAGGTAAATTATACAAAATAACAATTTTCAGTCTTTTGGACATCAGGTAGAGCAGAACTGTGGTCCCTATAAACAACAACCAAACCAAACCAAATCAAACAAACAAACAAAAAATGGAGACTTCGGATTGCATCACCTTTCCACCTGAAGACAACTTCTTGACCAAGGCAGGGTTCTACCAAGCAAAGTGTGGCAGTCTCACCAAGTTAAGGAGATAGAGCTCAAAGTTGAGGATGGATAAGATGGCTAGAATTGTAAGAACAGGGTAGCAGAAAAAAAATGGAGATACACAGAAGAAAAAAAAAAAAAAAAACATAGAAATCTGCACAAGTGTTGCATTGAAACTTTACCTGAATACCTGCCTGTGCATTAACAGGGCATCTCTAAAAGGCAAGACCAAGAAGAACAGCTAGGAGCTGTATATGGAACAAAAGCCACACACAGGTCTAAGAGATGTTTGGAAATCGACCAAAAGGTGTGGTCACCATTAAGACTGACATATATATGAAGAAGCCAGCATAATGCAACACATTACATATGCCCAGGAAGAACTGAGAATTACCTACTAAGATCCCCGATGCCAATTTAACTTAATGAAGAGTACAAAAAATGTAATAGACACTATCAGACACTCCTACCTGGTGTTGCAGAGAAAAAAATAGTCCTGTGTTTTGTGGTATATTTTTCTTCCAATTGATTCTGGACTATGTAACCAGAGCCTGTAATAGATTTATTAGTGATCACAAATTCAGATAAATTCCAGTGGAGCTTATTTTGTATCGATACTTTTAATTTTTTTCCCTTCCTATTTCATAGTTGGGCATTTTTCCTTTAGCCATATTACCACCATCAGTGGGGGCCATGAGGCTCTTACTCTTACAGTCACATAAGATGAGAAATCAAGCAGAAGAGTGGGAAGCAGGAACACATAAGCTGTTATTTAACTCTTCCATTGTTCAGTTTGAAGCGAGCATTTTTGAGTAAATAACATGTTGCCTTTTGCTTCCAAAAGCAATTTGAGAGTGACTGATGACTTAACAAGCTGGTTTGTGTTCAGCAGCCCACAGAGTGAAAGGCACTATGTTTTGCAGTGATTAGTCTAGAGGGGTAGAATTCATCCAACTTGAAAATAGTCTGTGACCAGTTGTTCCGTAAGTTTTGTCCATGGCACCTCTTTTCGAACTTCTCATCTCTAAACTGCATTATATCTTGTTTGTCTAATGCACAGCCAGCCATTTTCTATTAGTTTTGTAAGATTGCTGCAATAAAGAACCGCTAACTGGGGAAGTTTAAAACAACAGAAAATTTAGTATCTGCCAGTTCTGGGGGCTAGAAGTCCAAAAATAAGGTGTCAACAGGGCCATATTTTCTATGAAGAGTCTAGGGGAAAAGCTGTTCTATGGGGTTTTTTTTTTTCCCCCTTAGGTTCTGGAGTTGCCAACAATCCTTAACATTCATTGGCTTAGAGATGCATCGCTCCAATCTCTACCTCCACCATCACATGATTATCTTCTCCTATGTGTCTCTTTGTGTCTCTCCTCCTCTTCTAAGAGCACTGGTCATATTGGAATAAAGGCACACCATACTCCTGCATGACATCATATTAACTAATTACATCTTCAATGACCCTATTTCCAAATAAGCTTACAAGCTGAGGTACTGGGAGTTAAAACTTTAACATATCTTTTGTGGGATATAAATTTCAGCCTATAACACATGCCTAGGAGGAACATATCTGAGCATTTTCTACCAAGATTCCTGAATTAGAATTTCTACCTCTCCATATTTTCCTTGAAGTCATCAAGATAACCTACACTTTATATATCTACTAACTGATAAAGACCATGCAAGTATATCCCCCCAGTATTTGAGGAATTATCATTGCTTGTGCATTATACCTGTTACCTGTATACATTTGTTGTTACCTGTTCTACATTTGATATGATTCTCTTTGTTACCTGTTCTACATTTGATATGATTCTCATCTTATTCTTGGCATTTATCCAAACCAATCAAATCTAGGTCACACCACCTTGTAGTCACAATGAAGTTAGAGATATTATCGCCTAGACTTTGCTTATTTCCCCCATCTTTCCTACCTCATGCTGCTTCCACTCCAAAGTCTCTCCTCTTATATGTAGGAGGTCCTTAGAGAGCTCAAGCATGCTCAACATGAATCACATGACTATCATATGGTCATCTCAATAAATGCAGAAAAATCATTTGACAAAATTCAACATCCTTTCATGATAAAAACTCAATAAATTGGGTCTAGAAAGAACATAACTCAACATAATAAAGGTCATATATGCCAAGCCACAACTAACATTATACTCAATGGCAAGAAACTGAAAGGGTTTCTCTAAGATAAAGAACAAGGCAAGGATACCCTCACCACTTCTATTCAACATAGGACTAGAAGTCCTGCCCAGAGCACTTAGGCAAGAAAAATAATAAAAGGCATCCAAGTAGGAAAGGAAGAAGTAAAATGATTTCTGTTCACAGATGACAGGATTTTATGCAGAAAACCCTAACAATTCCTTACAAAAACTTTCATACTAAACAAACTCAATAAATTGCAGTATACAAAATAAACATACAAAAATCAGATACATTTTTAGGAACTAACAAGAAACAATCTGGAAAAGATATTAAGGAAACAATCCCACTTACATAGCATCCAAACAAAAACAAAAATACAAAAAGCTTAGGAATAAATTTAAGCAAAAAAAGCAGAAGACTTGTATACTAAAAACTACAAAACATGACTGAAAGAAATTAAAGATGACAAAAATAAATGGGAAAATATCCAGTGTTCATGGATATTTGAAAATAGACATAATATTGTTAAAATGCCTATACTATACAAAGCAATCTACAGATTGACTGCAATCCCTGTCAATGTCCCAATGGCATTTTTTTTAAGAAATAAGACAAAACAATTTAAAAAGTCATACAGGACCGCAAAGGATCCCAAATAACCAAAACAGTCTTGAGAAAAAAGAATAAAGCTGGAGGCCTAACACATCCTGACTGCAGAATACATTACAAAGCTACAGTAATCAAATCAGTATGGAACTGGCCTAAAGACAGACTTATGACCAGTGGAATAGAATAGAGAGCACCAAAATAAACACAAACACATATAAGGTCAAATGATCTTCTACAAGGATGTCAAGAACACAGAATGAGAAAAAAATAGTCTCATCAGCAAATCATCTTAGGAAAACTGGATATCCACAAGCAAAAGAATGAAATTGGACCCTTATCTTGCACCATACATAAAAATAAATTCAAAATAGATTAAAGACTCATGCTTAAGACTTAACGTTATAAAACTCCTCCTAGGAGAAAACACAGGGAAAATTTCATAACATTAGTCTTTAAGAATTTCTTGGACACCAAAAATACAAGTAACAAAAGCAAAAGCAACCCAGTGCGATTACATCAAACTAACATGCTCCTGCAACAAGGGAAACAAACAACAGAGCAAAAAGGCAACCTATGGAATTGCAGAGAATATTTAAAAATCATATATCTGATAGGAAGTTAATTTGCAAAATATAGAACAAACTTCTACAATTCAATAGCAAAAAACCACAAAGAACCAAATTAAAAACTGGCCTAAAGACTTCAATAGACATTTTTCCAAAGAAGATATACAAATGGCCACGGAAGAAAAGATTTTTGAAACGAGTTTAAGATCACTGTTTATCAGGGAAATGCAAATCAAAACCACAAAGAGATATCATCTCACACCTGTTATGATGGCCACTATCAACAAACAGAGAATAAGAAATGTTGATGAAGATGTGGAGAAATTTAAACCATTGTGCACTGTTGGTGGGAATATAAAATGATGCAGCCACTATGGAAAATAGTTTGGAAGTGCCTCACACAAATTAAAAATAAAACTATCATATAATCCAGTAATCCCACTTCTGGATATTTATACAAAAGAATTCAAAACAGGATTTTAAAGAGATATTTGCACTTCCATGTTCATTGCCGTATTATTCACAATAGTAAAGAGGTGGAAACAATCTAAATGTTCATAGATAGATGAGAACATAAAGAAAATGTGGTAACTATTGACAACGGGGTCAGCTTTAAAATACAATGGAATATTACTCAGCCATAAAAAAGAATGGAATCTAGCCATTTGTTACAACATGGATGGACCTAGAGGGTATTATGTGTCATGAAATAAGTCAGAAAAATACTGTACAATTTTATTTATGTGTGCAATCTAAAAAACCAACCAAATGAACAAAACAGAAATAGACTCATATATACAGAGAATAATATGGTGGTTGCCAGAGGGGAAAGGTGGTGGGAAAATGGGAAAAATAAGGGAAGAGGATTAGAAGGTACAAAATACCAGTTTTAAAATAAGCCCACAGGGAATGTAATGTATGGCATAGGAAATATAGTTAATATTATAACACCTTTGTATATTGATAGATAATAACTGGCTCTATCATGGTGATCATTTCATACTGTATATAAATGTTGAAGCACTATGTTGTATACCTGAAACTAATATTATATGTCAACTATATTTCAATTTTAAAAAGGATATCCTGTGGTGTACTACAACATGGATGAATCTGGAAGGGACCCTATGCTATGGGAAATAAGTCAGTTACAGAAGGATAAATACTGCCATGATGCCAGTTACATGAGGTATTGAAATCAGTCAGTGTCCGAAACAGAAAGTAGAATGGTGGTTGCAATTGGCTGGATGGGGGAGGAGGAAATAGGGAGGTGCTTTTGAGTGAGTATAGAGTTTCACACATAAAGAAAATTCTAGAGATCTGCTGAATGACAATATACACAGTCAATACTGTACTGTACACTCAAACATTTAGAGACTAGAAAGAGAACAGATTTCACGTTCCATGTTTCTTACAATAAAAACATACCCCACTTGAGTATCACCAGGGCCACACACAAATCTCCATCTAATATTAGCCAGCATGCCCTGAAATATCCTCCTGCTTCTAATTCTTTTTACATGGATATTTGTATCTGGTCTTTATTACTCTGGATTCTCTACCATAACTCAAGAATTCTGGCTCAAGTTGACCACTAGCAAAACCCTATCAAATAACTGCCTCAGGGAGTCACCCAGAACACTACACACTAGTTCTTGGCAGATTGACTTGAACCCCTGGCCACGTTCACCACGTCACCTCAGTGCCCTTATATTTTAATCTATATTTGGACCCAGCAACGCGCCAGTCAAATGAGATATAAGAAATCAGATATGGATTTTTTTAAAAAACAATTTACGACCTAGTGAAACCTGACATCTACTATTCAATCTTAAAAGATTCTCATCAGATTAGAAGAGGTACCAGAGGATTAAGAGGTGTTCACAGAAAGCAACATTTGATTCCAAGAAATAAAGCCTCATTCAAACCACCTCAAGACACAGTTTCATTACAGATATGGTGGAATTCAAGATGAAACTAAAGAAAAAGGTTTTAAGGAAAAGCAAGAAGTAGAATAGTTCCAGAATCTTCCACAGAACTTTCCACATCTGCACTTTATTATTCTGCCAAAAATGTGACTCAGCTCTGTGCTTCTAGGCTTACTTCTTTATCCATTTTTCTTGGTGTTCTTCTTTCAAAACCTAGGAGTGCAAATGGATTGGCTCAGCTTCAGTTCTGCATCTATCCAAATCATTTGTGACTTAAGTTGAGAGATCAGACCCTTTATAGTTCTGGATTCTTGGGCTGTAAGTGCACAGTGACCCCTAAAACAGTATTGTTACCAATTGGAGAGGAAACTTGCTTAGTACACACCACAAGCCAATTCTCTATCTTGGTTTTAAAATCTCAAGGTTGACTACCTGTTCGTATTATTTCCCATTTATTTAATGCACTCAAGCACTGGCTTGAGCGCCTTCTTCATGCACATCACTGAACTGGGTGCTTTGAGGGATAAATTTATGAACAATTTATAATTAGTGGAAAACAAATTTATAAAGCAAAGCTAAACATAGTAGTTGTAAAATAAAGTGCTCTGGGAAGAATGCCCTCTAACTCCCCAAAAAGACAAGAGTCGGGGGAAAGACTTCAGGGAAATAATAGTATTTGAACTGATCTATGAAACTAGATAAGGACTTCCGCAAGCATAGGAAACTAGCAGGGAGAGCATTCTAAGCAGAAAGAGTACGTGTAATGCTATAAGACATGGATATGCAAGGCAGGTTTAGGAAGTTTCCCATGTTCTGTTATCATTGCACTTTGGGTATATGGGTCCTGATGGCCAGTGATACAAAATAAGCAGGCTAAAGCCAAAGTCAAAGAAACAGATTTATATACCAAAGCAATGTTAGTAGGAATGAGAATGAAGAATGGACCAAAGAAATATTTTGGAGGAAAGTCTGCAGAATAACATTAATAACAAATTTCATGTGAGGAGTAGCAAAAAACATCAAATCTGAATTTGAATGTTTGAAGGAATCTTAGAACTAGAAGGAACTTCAGAGACTACATGAGCTTCTTCATTCTGCAGATAAATAATCTGATGTCTCAAAAGGATGAGGTTTTACCCACTTGCCCACAAATAGTTAACAGTAGTTCTGGATTATAACCTGGTGTCTCAATTCTCTGTCTAGTTCCAATCTTCATAGAAATTACGCCCAAATGTCTAAACTGCAATGTAAGACAACTTATTCTACCCTAAGCTCTCTTTGCAGTATTTCTCCAGCATTCTTCTTCACGTGTTCTGTGGTCTGGCCAAACTGAATCGCTTGCATAAGCCTATATGTGTGCAATGACTTTCTGCTTCAAGACCTTTGTTCATATTACTTTCATCAGGAGTTCTGTATCTTTTCCATGACTGCTTGCCTATGGTATTGTCTATTATTCAAAGCACAGCCCCAGTACTGTCTTCTCTAGCAATCCACCTAAATTCTCCCCACCATCCCATCCCAGTAAGAAATAATCTCTCTTTTCTGAATTCCTACAAGACTGTAACTCCCTTGATATGTATTCTATTACATATTACATTGAAGTTACAGAAATATGTTTTATCACATAATAAACTAAGAGACTCTCAAATGAAGCAAACATAGTCTATTCACATTCATTATATCCCATAGCATCAGCCCCAAACTTGTCAGATAGGTAGATGCTAAATAAGTATCTCTATACTGCATGAATAAATACTTCGACTTAAAATGTGTGTGTGTGGAGGAGGGAACTCTGCTTTTTGTCATGTGAACACTTTTTCAGTTTGGACATAATTAAGATTTAAACAACTCAATTTTCTCTACTCTGCTATTTTAATCAAAGTAGTAGTTCTCATATTGAGCATTAAACACCTCTTTTGGGATGCAACTCCTCATTTCAGAAAGACATTGCAAAGGTAGATTTATCATAAAAGGTTTACTATACCAGTCCTCATCCTTTTCAAATACTAAACAATTTATTTTCTTGACATGCCTACAGAAGAAGCCATAATATATCTCCCAGGCAACCAGCCATTTACATAGCTGAGATTATTAAAATAAACTGAGGGTTTATCCTATGTATAAAAAGTGGGTTTAAATTACCCTGCAGATCGTTATAATCTCATGGATATTAGATAGGTCTTTATTCCTACAATGATTTTACCTATTTGCTTATTCTGGCTTGAAATTCTTGGAGCTGAGGATCCATTTATTTCACAACTGGAAATGAGGCTAAAAATGCTTCAGCTACTCATCTCTCTGACATTATCAGAATAAACCCAGAATTTATCTTATATATAAAAAATAGGTTTAAATTATTATTTGATAAATATAATATCATGTATAATAGATGAGTTACGATTCCTAAAATGATCTTGCCTACCTGATTACTCTTGCTTGAAATCTGAGTGGAAACGGGTGGAGACTTTTATTATATAGTCAGAAATAAGGTAACTTCATCAGAATGCTTCATGGACTCAAATTCACATTATGGTGTAAGTGATTTGTGTTAGATACTTTCTTGCAGCAGACTTTGAGAGCAGAAGGGGCCTTAGGTGACTTGAAAGAAAAATGTTCTTATGAGTGGGGAAAAGGAAGATTTCTCTAGTAATTATACATACTTTCATCAAGAACCCTAGAGCCCAACAATATAAATAGCTCCTTCATTATAAGTATTTTTAGATTAATCTAGGGATTTGAATTATTCAGGTAATTGTTCCTTAGATATAAAGGTTGGGTCTGAATATACATGGCTGAAGTTAAGCGTTCAAAATTAACTGATTTTACCCTTAAAATCAGTCCCTCTTCTATTCCTTTTTCTCAAGAGAATAGCACCATCATTAATCCAGTTGCACAACCTAGAAATCTAAATGTCATCTTTAACATTGAACTCTTCCTTGCCACCTATGTTCAATTGACCACCAAATGCTGTCTATTATTTTATAAATACCTCTTGAAAGCATACACTGCCCTCCTTCTACTACCATCACCACCCTATTTCAAACTACCATCATGCATCAACAACTTTTCAACTCAAGTTGCAACAATTCTGGAATCCTTCCAATCCATTTTTCATACTGCATTCATTAATTCATCCATCCATCCATCCATTCAGCAAGTATGTGGTGAGCACCTACCTAGGGCCAAGCACTCTGCTAGATACAAAGAAAACATCAGTGAATAAAACGAAGTGCCTGCAATCATGAAGCTAAACATTTTAGTGGCAAGAGGTGGGCAATAAACAAAGAGCTGTATAGAGTTATAGAAACAAAGAATTATACAAACAAAGGACAAGAGTGGTAAGTGCTGTGAAAAAAGTAAATCAGGGAAAGGAAAGAGAACATATGGAAGAACACTTTTTTGATAATCAGGAAAATTTCTCTAAAATGATATTTGAGCAGAGACCTAACAAAATTGATTGATCAAGACTTACAGATAAGTAGGGGAACAGCATTCCATGGAAAGGTGAGTAAGTGCAAAAGCACTGAATAAGTTTATTATGTTGAGGAATAGCAAAAAAGTAGTGTGTTGGGGTAGCATGAGTGATAGAGTAGTAAGACATTAAGTCAGAAAGGTAATGGTGTAGAACTCTATAGGCCACATTAACAATCTAAGGAATTTATTTTGAGTGAGATGGAAATCCTTTACAAGAATTTGAGCAGCAAAGTTACTTAACCTCTTTAAATTTTTGGAAGGTCACTCTGGCCGCTTTGTGGCACAGACTTTGTAGGAGGCATTAAAGGTGAAATAAGACAGACCAGTTGTGGATCCATTAAAATAGTCCAGAAAAAAAGATGCTAGTGACTAGAATGGTCATGGTGGAAAAGTCAAGGACAGACTGCATCTATCTTGAAGATGGAGCAGACAGAATGTGCTATTGTAAGACATGTACAGTGTCAGGGTAATAGAGGGATCAGATGTAACCACAGGTATTTGGACTTAGCAACTGAAGGATGACACTACCAGCCATTACAACTGTATGAGCCTGGGGGAGGATCAGAATTGTGTGTTTGTGTGTGTGTGTGTGTTGTTATTGCTCCTTGTTTTTGGAGGTGCTACAGGGAGGAGAGGGGGGAAAACCAAAGGTTCTGTTGTGGTATATGCTAGTCTGCCTTAAGAAATGTTCAAGTGGCTGACTGAATGTAGAAGTCTGGAATTTGGAGGAAAGTTTGGGTCTAAAGATATACAGATGGTCTGTCTACAGATCATGAGATAGGAGAGAATGCCTTCAAGCATAAGAGTATATGAAGAAGATACAGATCTGAGGCCTGAGACATAGGGCACTACAATATTGGGAGGTCCAGATTATGAGAAAAAGTTAGCAAAGAGAACTAAGGAAGAATAGTTAATGAAGTAGGAGAAAATTAGGAGAGTGGTGATCTCCACTAAGTTGAAATGTGATCACAATCCCTTTTTGCCCAATAGTGCCCAATGACTTTTAATTTCACATTCTCTCTTCTGCATGCTTTTGCATCACCAAGGATAAAACACCTACAAAGTATATAACAAACTCCCTAGTAATCTGGGTTTTTGTTGGATCCTTCTAATGAGATGGCGCTGAACGAATAGAAGGTGATAGAAAAGGAGGAGCCCTTTTATTCTGATTCTGGGGGCAATTAAAACAGCACCTGCAGTATCAACAAAGGAATTATGTACAATGGCATATAAGAGGATCCAGCTGTGTCAATGGAAGTTTTAGAATGTTCAGTAAAGGGACAGACTTCTGTATTTCTCCTCAGCAGCAATAGCAAGCAAGGACATTTTTCTAAAAGTGCCCCCTCATGGTTTCCTATCAAGGACAGTTACAATATCTTGATCTTTGGGAAACAATATTCTTCTCCCATTTGTTACTCCAGCTCATCAAAGACCTTTCTGAACATTGCCTAAATTTACTCTCCTCCTGCCTGAAATGCACAAAATGGTCTACCTTATCCTGAAAGCACCATGACCAATATAGTACTTGAGATTGCCCTCAAAGGTAGAAATCTGGAATTGAATAACAAACTTAACTATGCTTAAACACAGTGGCTACCTCATTGTCAGTGTAAACAGAATGTTGGTAGTCTATGGGTAACAGTTTATGGTATGACTGGAAGGCCAGAAATTTGAGAAGGACAAGATTAGAAAACCGGAGGTCTAGGGAATAAGGATGTATCAGGAATGGGCACTATGTGAGGGTATTAACATCCAGTATGAATATTTTTCTGAGGTCATACACTAAAAAAGGATTTCAATAATCTGGGGGAGAAGATGTCAAACCAACTCTGTAGATATCTTTTCTCAATCACCTAAGGTTTGTTCAGTGAGCTTGTAAACAGATTTTATTTATTTATTTGACAGAGAGAGACACAGCAAGAGAGGGAACACAAGCAGGGGGAGTGGGAGAGGGAGAAGCAGGCCTCCCACTGAACAGGGAGCCTGATGTGGGGGCTTGATCCCAGGACCCTGGAACCATGACCTGAGCCAAAGGCAGATGCTTAACAACTGAACCACCCAGGCGCCCCAAGCTTGTATACAAACTGTCTAGAGTAGATATTAAGGCAATGCATAAACTTGACCTCACCAAGGATGAGCTAGATAACAAGATGGCAGTGATAATATTGATTACCCTATCCAAAATTCTTTAATAGTTTTCCATTACTTTTAGGATAAAGATAACAGTAATTAATATTGATTAAAATGTTGTACATAATGTAGCCCTATATCAATCAGAATAATCTAGGTAATACTACAGTATCAAATATCTCATCAATCTCCTCTTAGGCTTAAAATAAAAAATGCTTTCTTTCTCCCTCATGTTACATGTCCACTGTGGGCTGGCTGAGGTTCCACCTAATCCTCTTTGAAGGACCTATGCTGATGGATGGACAATCATCTGAAGCTATGCTAGTTGTTTCAAAGGAAGAGTACAGTGAATCACTCCCAATTCATTAACCAAGGTATATCACACGATCAGACCTAATTTCACAAAGTAAAGAAATATAATCACACCACGTGACCGAGAACTGGAGATATTAACGGACAATTACTACAATCCACTCTTTTAATCACCAAATATTCAATTTATTCTCTTTCCTACATCTGTATCAACCCTCTCCCCAGAGAAGATAACCCAAGAATCACATACAATCACTGCCTCCAGCTCAAACTCCAATATCGTTGACTCTTGTCCAGTATTCTTTCATTGCGTTTGGACATGAGTCCTTTTGGTCCAAAGACCTATGAAGTGAAAAGTTATTTGACCCACACATACCTAAAATGCAATGGCAAGACAGACAGGATAATCACAGTAAACAATCCCATTTAGAAGGTAGAAGAATGTGAATTATAGAGAAATCACTGGTTCATAACAATTCTGAAAACTGCTGGTCAGATAATGTAAGTAATTTTACCCTGGTGATAGAAATATTCTTTAAGCACGAATGTTATTAGTTGGGAGAAACTCTCCAGCATACAATTATTTGTTGCCTTGGCTCTGACTCTGGGAACTCTCTATTTTTCCACTGTTTCACACCCAAAGGAATTGGGAGTATAAACTCACATTAGCCACAGAATTGTTTTCCTGGCTTGTTTCCTTTCCATAAAAGTTAGGACCAATTAGTAATGGACTTTTTGTTTTTGTTTTATTGTTGTTGCTCTTGTTGTTCAGACTCATGATTTCTTTGGCAGTCCAACTCTCAAAACCTTTTTTATTTCTTTAATTCCAGTAAGTTCCATAGTTCTTTTCTCCATAAACCTCTTAGATTTTCTAAATATTTTTTCAGTCTTCTGTTTCCTCACCTCTGCCTATTCCTCCTCCTCTCTCACTCCCTCTTTCACATACACTCTTTTAGTTTAGTTGTAATTGTTTTGCAACTATCAGGCTTTAGCTGGAAGAAAACATCCTCGGTTCCTTTTCTCTGAGCCATTTTTATCCAACTGGAAGAACACGCTAGGGCTCACATTCTCAGTTGAACTTCTACTCAGAGAAATTTTAATCCGTTTGGAAGTTTTAACCAGAGGTGTAATGACTTGATTTGATCTTTGCTGCAATGCTGACTTTTAATCTCATTACCTTCCAAAGCATTTCTCAATCTTATCTTGTACTATTTTGATTTATAAAGCAGTTATCACACCTCATTTCAGGAAAACAGGGGAAATTATACATGGTAAGTTGAAGAACTGATATATATTTGAGTATTAATGACTACCTTAAGCCTCTACGTATTTCTTCAACCTCATGTCTTCTCACCCATGCCTGTACTCTGCTGTTGTTTTCTACACCAGTCTCACAGTTCTATACGTCATCCTCTTTCCTGATATGGGACTTTTCCTAGCCTAAAACAGTCTTTCTCTTATTTACCAAGTGAGCTCTGTCTCAAATATAAGATCTCAGCTCATGCATTACTTATTTGAAGAAAGCCTTCCTTTATTTGCATGACTCAGTTACATATCTCCATCATATACTCTTAGTCCTGTGTACTCTGTGTACCTCTACCTAGATTGCCATCATCGTGTGAGCAAGGGTCTTATTTTTTTCAATGTATACTCAGCACTGCCCTGTGCCTTAGAGTTAATAGGTGCTAACGACCTACTGCTTAAATAAGTGAATGGATGCAGCAGAAAGAGACCAACTCTTTCCTCTCCACTAACTCTTATATTCTATTAAGAGTAGTCAAGCCCTATCAATATGAGATGTTATTTCTCTCCATCTGTCTTTTCCTCTCTATTACCACTGTTATCACCTGAGTTCTTACAGTGCACATCTTTACAACGTCAATATTCTCTGCCACATATAACACATTGTGCACCTACAGCCATCCCGTTCAAAGGCCTCCAAGGGTGATTAAAATTAGCTAAAGATAATGTTTTATTTCTTAAAATCACTCCTGTTGTATATTTTAACTTACCAGTATAAATGCCCCAAATGCTGACATCAGGAATATCCAGGAGCTATCCTTCACTAGAGCAGATAATCTTAAAACTATGAAGTTAGAATCCCAAACAAAATTGTCTGCAGAACCAGTCTTACTTGACATTCATAAAGCACTTGCATTTTCAGTCCCCTGTTCAAAATGCAATTGTCTTTCTCATGCCACGTGAATGAATGAAGGACTGCTCAATCTTCCCTGTGGTGGGTTAGTCTAAAGCAATCCAAAACAAAGTTTTCCTTCATGAAGGCTTACACTACTTCTTAATTGCTTGATTCCACTGAGAGGCTGCTGATTTTTCTCTCCCAAATAAACAGCTCTCTTTAGTTAGCCTCTGTGGTATGTATGAAAAGGCTTGACTGCCAAACATAAAACAGACTAAAAGAGTCAGAAACTGAGAACATGCAGATCACCTCCCCAGAATTCCCTAATGCAGTGAAATGGTTCCACTGCTTTGTTAGTCTACCACTCTGCATTTCTAATGCCTCTTCTCTTCATTCATGAGTGTTTAAACATTTTAATGAATATGTTATTTACTGTAATAAAGTCAGAGTCTGCTGTTAAATTAATAGAGCAGTATAACCAAGAATCCCATAACAGCAATTCATCCCTGCTCAGTATTACTGAATTCTAAACACAAGATTGCTATACATTTGAATCCTCTGCTAGTCTACAGATGATGTATACTCTTTAGCTGCAAATGATAATCAAATTCAAGTGAGTGTGTGTGCATGCATGTTTGTGTATATTATGCTTCAGCGTGGTTGCTGGAGTTAGTGAGCCATGGAGATACAGAGGCTAGCTTCAAATCCTGGTTCCACTAGCTGGGTATACATTGCATTCTCTCTAAGCCACAAGTTCTCTCATCTGTAAAAGGGGGATGACACCAGTGTCTCCCTCATTAGGTGGTTCAGATAAAATGAGATATTATGCACAGAGCATGATGCCTGACACATGTCAAGGCTATAAATATCAGCTATCAATATCATTAAATGTAAGAGTTGATCATTGTCACTACTCATCCATTCACAGCTTTTTGAATATTAAAAAAAAGGCACCCCTTGCTGCAGAAGAAGCAATCCTGTTACAAAGTATAGAACTCCATTAGTAAAGCATGAACTATATTTCAGCACACAGGCATCCTCTTAGTTGACCATGTTTGTACAGAGTAAAACTTGTCTAACGAAATGCTTTATTTCTGGTTGATCTTGTATTCTTCCTCTCTGCCTCAATCAGCATATCCCTTTTCTTTTTTCCTTCCTTCATCGCTTTTAAAATTTTGGAATGAGTTGGGTTTCACATAACCAATTGAAAATGATCTCTAGAAGAGAAAAATATCTATATCTCTTTTGGTGTAGGTCTCCCAAGGTAAGAATTTTGTCTTTTTTTATCTGATTCCTGAGCACCTTAGACATGGACTTAGCCTATAATGGAAATTCAGTGTTTGTTGAATGAATAAAGATAAGAATTAATAAGAAAGGGTGTGTGACACTTTGTCTTAAAATTTAATTGATAAATTAAATTGATAAATCTTGCTAGCCAGAATTTCACTTTAAACATCTCTAATAGCATGACAATATAAATATTTTAAATAGATCCATAGAATCATGCCATATTCTAAAAATCATCATAAGCACATATAATTGGGGAGGAGGAACCAAATGATAATGGAAAATTGAGTTCTTGATCAGACATTGACATCAAGACAAGAATTGATCCTAACTTAAATAACTAGGTCTAGTTAAAAAGTTTCTCAGGGCAGTCTTACTATTTCCTAATCAGGCTTGAATTCTTGACTCTACAGCCAATGTAGGGAAACAAAAGATACTGGAATGTCCAGACAACTGACTTCCCTCCTGTTGAATTAGCCAATTTTTAAAATCTGGTTGTCTGCTTACTCAGGTAACCCACTGGATATAAAAACAATGTTTTTCCCTCTACAAAGCCATTGAAAGCGTATTTTTCTAAATCATCTCACATTCAAACAATCAGTGAATGAAACACGGCAATACAAAATCCAAGGGGATCCCGAGTGTGAAACGATGGTCACAGTTACAATCACACTTACATAAAATCTTGATACAGAGGCAGAGTTTGTATCATACCAAAGATAACAAAATGTATTTCCATTCCTTCAGAGTCACAGCCTGGAAGAAAACCCAAATATCTGAAGCAAAGTGATCTTTTTAAATCATAATCTCATCACCAAAGACGGCCCTGACTGCTTTAAAATCACAGATAATTTTCACATCCCACCCCTGGCATTCCTGACCTTATGTGGCCCTGAATTTCATTTTATCAATAGAATTTATTGTTTTTTGATACATCATAAAATTCATTTATTGGGACTGTTTGTTGTCTATTTTGACCCCCATACACAAACTAGGATATAAGCTTATGTCCAACTCAAGCTAGAATGTGCGTTTTATCTCACTAATGTATGCCAAGGACCTAGAACCTTGCTGGGCATATATTAAGACTTTCAATACATATTTGTTGAATCAATTAATGTCACTCCTTTGGTTAAAATATTTTATTGCTTCCATGACATAAATTAAAACCTATATGCTTACCCAAGGCTGTGTACCCTTCTTCCCTCCCACTTCAGCTTGTATTTCTCTCTTGCTTACATTACTACGAACTGTGGACTCCTGCCATGTGACAAATATGCCAAATCCTTTCCTATATCAGGGCCTTCTTATATGTTGTTCCTTCTACCTGGAATGTTCCCCTACCTACTTCCTCCTACTACCAGTTTCCTGGTCTTTTATTAGCCAAGTTCTTAATCTTTATCCTTTAAAGCTTATCTTTCTACAGGTGTCTTCCCTCCTTATCCTAAGTGAGCATCTCCCTGCCCTCCACATACACACACCTTCTTTCTTCATCTTAGTACTAAACAATTTACAACTGCATATGTGTTTACTTGTTTTCTCCCTCTCTCCCTCCATTAATCTCTATCATAAGAATAAAAATTTCATATTTCCCTAGTGGTTGGTTTCCTAAGTTGGTTTCCTAAGTTGGTTTCCACATAACAAACACTAGAAAAATGGTGGATGAGTACATGAGTAGACAATTCAATCCTCTTAGAACAAAGCTCTTAATTCCCTTCCCAGGGAATTTCTTTATCCTGAGTCTGCTTGACCCCCTATTTCCCAGATTCAGACTTGTAATTCTAATTCAAAGTCAAAATTCATTAAGTACTCTGATCATTCTTCATTAAGTTGAGCATGGTCATGCAATGTTACACCTGCAGCTATTCAGAAATATGCAGATGCCTAGTGTCATGACTAAGACTAACAAAATGTTTGGACATTTTTTCACTATATTCTTTGTGAATATATATTTGAGAGAGAAGACTCACTGGAAATGATTTACACTAGTTAATTACTGATGTGTCCATACACATATATTTTACTATCATCTGAATCAATATGCAGTTCAGATTGGCCCTAAATCCTCTCCACTTTTATTTCATATAAATTTATTACTCCTCACTCAGTGCTGTAAAGTTTAATTAAAGTCAGTGACTGCATCTTGATTACTCTAATTACTTGACACATAGCTTGTGAGCACTTACAATGCTAAGCACTAAGCAGGGATCAGTTCCTCCTATTTTATTAAACTTCTTTTCTGACTACTATCTATAGAAAAGACATTTTACTGATCACTGGAGAGTGAATGACCTACAGTCTCTGTCTTCAGTTAGTATGTAATTGGACATGCCATTACTCTTAATTTAGTTGTTGTGTTTGTTATTGTTGTTGTTTACCTGTTAGTTTCAGGGACTCTAGAATATTACCATCAACAAAATATTTGTTATTAAATGTGGACAATAAAACTGTACATGTTTATTTAAAAGTAACTATTCCACTAGCCCTTCCTACTCCCATCCCTATACCTTGCTCTTACCATCTGTTGATCTGGAGTTTCTTCCTAGGCCACTGACTCTTCAAGGAATGTCTTAAATCTTATCTCTCCTCGAGGGTGATCCTGATTACCACAAATTCCTTACATCTCAACTTTTTGACTTATAAAACCTACATCTATTACTACATCATTTTTGTTCACTTACATAACATTATTTTTTAGGAGTTTCATGGATTCATCATATATGTGGTAAATTCTTCGTTGGGCAGTAGTAATGGACTCTATGATAGTCTACCCAATCCCTCCCTTCAGGACCAATGACGTCATTCCCAGATGCAGGGGGTATTGGCTGCTTACCACCCAACTGAGTGCCTCCCCAGGATCTGCTTTCAGATGAAGAAAACTATTGCACTCAAATTTTCGTTCCCCCAGCCCTGGGGCAGTCCACATCCATGACTGCCCAATGTGAAAACATACATACCAATTTCCTTTCTCTCAAATGAGATATCCCTTTGCGGGATATCTCAGTGCCAGAGTTCTCCAAGAGTTCACCTGAAGCAAGGGGCACCTGCATGTCAGTTCAAATCCTCCCTCTGTCCACTAAGGCTGTCCTCACTCTCTCACAGGTGTTACTGAAAGCACTCCTCAATAAACTTCCCATGCAAAGTTCCATTTCATAGTCTATGTCCTAGGAAAACAAACCTACATCTCAGCTGTGCTTCTAGACTTGGTGCTTGGAAGGATTTATCAATTCAGGAATCCTGAACAGGTAATTTATAACAGTGATGATGAAAATTATAATTATAGGGAGCACTTCTTTAGCATTCACTTATGAACCAACACCATTTATTTATTCCCCACATCAGCCTTGTGAATGTTATTGTAATCCCTTTTCAGATGAAAAAACTAATGGTCAGAAAGTTTAAGTAACTTGCACAAGGACCTATAGCAAGAATGTGGCTAGTAACAAAATGTGAATTCTTAATTAATATATAATGTGAATGATTTCACTAGCTTAACTCTTTTTAAAGCATTTCATCACCAACCTCTTGGGTAAAGCTTCACCTCCCCTTTCTGAAAGTGCTGTGTTAGGAAGCAAGGACTCTGCAGTAAGAAACCTCCTTTGAGGAGATTCATATTTTAGAGGAAGAGAAACAAGAAAAAAGCTTGAATCCAGGTAATAGTGCAGATAATACCTACTGATATGGGCTAAATACAATAGCATTCCTCTGGTTCATCAGATTTTTTTTTTAAGCTAATATTTTTTAAAGATTTTATTTATTCATTTGACAGAGAGAGAGACAGCGAGAGAGGGAACACTAGCAGGGGGAGTGTGAGAGGGAGAAGCAGGCTTCCCACGGAGCAGGGAGCCCGATCTCAGGAGCCTGGGATCATGACCTGAGCCGAAGGCAGATAGATGCTTAATGACTGAGCCACCCAGGCACCCTGGTTCATCAGATTTTCTATGGAGAAAACTCACAGAATTTGGATGACTATTGTAGAACCATGACAAACAGCTAAAGTAAAACTGATTAACACGGCTTCCGATAACATGGTATTTCCCAGCCATGTAAAGATTTGGGTTTCCAAAGACAAAAAGTCCCGGCATTTCTGAAGAAGTTTGATTCCTTTCCAGTAATTAGCATTTGTTTCCTAAATGGGGCTGGGAATGAAAGTAGGGAAAAGAGGGATAGGAAGCAAGGAAGGAAGAGAATGCAACAGGAAGAGCAGGAAAGTTTTTGAGAAGTAGATGAGATACATAGCAAATACTATTTCTACTACAATTATACTTACATTAATTAAGAGGTCAATTGTGAGATTAATAACATTGATTAAGATCTGTAACAAATCCACTCTGTCACTGCTCATGCATCTTGTTTAAAGTTTTGTTTCTGATGGTCTAGTAGAAGCAATTTATTACCAGGATGACAAAAAAAAAAAAAAAAAAGAATTCTCTAGCTATTTTAATTCTTCCCTCACGTTTAGTATTCTGCAAAGAAATGTTATAAAAGGATGAGGAAATCTGTCAACATTTTTTCAGGAGTTTAACTTTTAAAAGTTGACTGAGCAAGGTCTTTCCAACATACTTGAACTGCAATAGGGCTACGTGCTGGAAGGTAAAGAATACATGGAGGGGGGGCACCTGGGTGGCTCAGTTGGTTAAGCAACTGCCTTCGGCTCAGGTCATGATCCTGGAGTACCGGGATCGAGTCCCACATCGGGCTCCCCACTAGGCAGGAAGTCTGCTTCTCCCTCTGACCCTCCCCCCCCATGTGCTCTCTCTCTCTCAAATAAATGAATAAATAAAAAAATCTTAAAAAAAAAAAGAATACGTGGAGGGGACATCTTCATCATACACTAATTCAGAGAATTCCTATTTTATAGCCTGAAACTGCCTATTTGTATGGTTTGCAGACTCTTGAAAATCTCACTGTACCTCTGAATTTGAGAATAGACTCAAAAGAAAAAGAAGATGAATACTTTTTGAAGATCTTTGACTCTGGTTTTGGAGCTCAAAGAGAATAATTCTTTATAATTATAGAGGGGGATGAAAGACTGAAGGAAAGTTGATTAGTCCCAATGTAAATTAAATTATAATATTTTAGAGCTGGAAATATCTTTATAAACCCTGCCAAAGAACACAGCCAAACTTGTGAAAAGGTAAGCATAAAATATTTTGTTTATCTATTACAATTGGGAGCCTTTTCTTCAGTCGTTGTCAAATGTCTAAAGGAAAGAAGCTTCAGGCTGAAATACAAAACATAAAGTCAGGATATTAACAAAGCATCAATCCCTGGCTTTCCATTCAGCAAACAAACTGATCACATCAGAAATTTTGAGGAGAAAGAGAAATGCGCTAACTTCTAATGGCCCCCTGCCTGTAATTACTGCTTGGTTATAGAGTCTGGAAATTAGCATGGATATAGGCCATACTTCAAGGTAAACATATTGTTCTCGATCAAATATTCTTCATATACATGTAAATATCAAAGTAGATTTACCATGCTGGGCTCTCTTTAAGCTCTAGAAATTATATAAGACTCTAACTTAAATTTTATGTAAGCCACAAAGCATGGTTTATTTCATAAATTGATTATTTTGATTTCCTTGACATGGGTCAAAGACACTTGTCTCAATTCATGAATGAAACATGTACTGAACACTAGGTGCAAAGCACTGTATTAAGTATTATGAAGAATTCAAAGATGAATAACATTTCGTTCTGCGGTTAATAAGCTTAGAGTATAGTTCAGTGATTTATGAAAATGTATTTAGCTGAAATCTTAATGGGGTCCATGAGGGACCATTTCCTGAGCTGTCACAGTAGGAGAAAAGGGTGGGGGAGATGAAGAGCAAGTTGGGAAGCTCATGTTTACTCAAAATTATTTTCCTCTCATTCATACCTATATACTCCTTTTTAAAAGGTATTTTAAAGTTTCTGAGAAAGTTTTCTGTCTAATCAAAAGGCTTTTCTTATTGTTTTGCTTTGCAAAAATTTTAAAAACTGTGGAGAGTTGAAACAAATTTGGGTAAATTTCTGTGGTCTACTCATTTATTCACCTTTAACAAATATTTACTTTATTTTTTTTTTAAAGATTTTATTTATTTATTTGAGAGAGAGAGAATGAGAGAGAGCACATGAGAGGGGGGAGGGTCAGAGGGAGAAGCAGACTCCCCGCCGAGCAGGGAGCCCAATGCGGGACTCGATCCAGGGACTCCAGGATCATGACCTGAGCCAAAGGCAGTCGCTTAACCAACTGAGCCACCCAGGCACCCCTAAATATTTTATTTATTTATTCATGAGTGACAGAGAGAGAGGGTAGCAGAGGCAGAAGGAGAAGCAAATTCCTGGCTGAGCAGAGAGCCCGATGTGGGGCTCGATCCCAGGACCCTGGGATCATGACCTGAGCCGAAGGCAGACGCTTAACCGACTGAGCCGCCCAGGTGCCCACAAATATTTACTTTCTACAAATCCTATAAACATTAAAAGAATATGAGAGAATACTGTGAACTTCATGCCAATAAATTTGATGACTTACATGGAAATGTACAGATTCTTTGAAAAATACAAGTTATCAAAACTGACACAAGAAGAAGTAGAAAATCCAAATGTCCCTATATTTATTAAAGAATTTGAATTTGTAATTAAAATTTTCACACAGGGGTGCCTGGGTGGCTCAGTCGTAAAGCATCTGCCTTCAGCTCAGGTCATGATCCCAGGGTCCTGGGATCGAGTCCCACATCGGGCTCCCTGCTCTGTGGGAAGCCTGCTTCTCCCTCTCCCACTCCCCCTGCTAGTGTTCCCTCTCTTGCTGTCTCTCTCTGTCAAATAAATAAAATATTTTTTTAAAAATTTTAAAAATAAAATTTTTCACACAGAAAAATCTTCAGGCCTAGATATCTTTAGCAGTGAATTCCACTAAATGCTTAAGGAGGAAATAATATCCATTATATAAAAATTCTCAGAAAATAGAGAATAGTTTATCCCTAAATCTCTGATATCAAAGTTTGGCAAATTCATACACTCATTATAAGAAAATGACATTCCAATATACCTCATGAACATACACACAAAACCTTTAAAGAAACGTAGCAAATGAATCTAGAAATTTATATAAAGAATTATACATCATAACCATGTAGAGCTTATTCCAAAAATACAAGATCTATCCATTGAAAATCACTCAATGTCATTTCCATATTAATAGAATAAGGCAGAAAAGCCATATTATCTCTTCAATAGCTACAGTAAAGTATTTGAAATAATTCAGTACTTATTCATAAAAACAATTCTCAGCATACTAGTAATAATGAACATCTATGAAAAACCTCTTGCTAACATTATACTTAAGGGTGACATACTAGAAAGCTTTTACCCCAAGGCAAGTAATTCTACTCTTTCAACTATTCAACACTGTACTAGATATTGAGAAAATAGCAGTAAACAGCAATGAGCAAGATGAGCAAACACTTATCTTTCAAAAAATTTAGATGCTTTCATATAACGAATAATAAAATATGACTTTCATTAGAAGTACTAGAACTTACCTAATTATTTTAGTTAAGGCGCCACATGGATAGATTACTTAACATGTGACTTAAATGCAAATATGCCACGAACTAAAACAACAAGCTAATTTCCTGGCCACATCATTACAAGTAGGAACTGAAAAATATTCAAAAGCTAGGCTCTATGCCATGATCACAAGCCTTCTACATCATCAATTTGTCCTACATATGCAATTGAAATTTTAAAAAATCTTTTTCTGAACTTACTGCTCTTTGAAACATATTTCACATCTAAAAATAAAGTACATGCATATACCAACTTAAAAAAGGGGAGGGGAGGTCTATTCAAACCGTAAGCTTTTAGAAAATATGCACACCCACAGTGAGGCTGTGAGAGGTGCAAAGCTCCAATTACCATAGTACAATCAAGCCTGTACTTAGTTTGTTTATACCTCCCCCAGGCTGCACACAAAGCATTTTGGGAATCTAATGGTCATGGAAGGCAGCATAAACTATGCACAACAAATTGGGTGTGAAACAATGTTCATTTAGATCATCCCCATTCCACAAAAGTGCTATTTGGGAAGTTTTTCAAAAACACCTAGGGGTTTGAAGGCTTTCTTAAATTGACACTTGGTGCAGTCTCTTGACTGACTTCCGTATAAGTTGTTTGGTTATGATTCGATGCTTTTACTTCAAATGCTACTCTTTGGAATATGCCTCTTTCATATCCTGAGAGCATGACATTATAGTCAAAGCTGCATAAGATGATGATAAATTAGTCTTTTGCAAGCAGAGGTCATTCAAATCAGATTATTTCATTAAAATGGGATACAAATTACAATGGAGATCAGCAGACGCTTTGAAGCAAAACCCATATTACCTATGTTCCATTTATCCAGAAACACTGTAGAAAGAAATCTGGTTTGATAGATGATCAATAGTAATTCCCATCTAGCGTTAAATATTATTGTTTAAAAAGTAAATGTCCTCCAGGAATAAATTCTATAGTCTTTGTACTCTGGACTTGTTTTTCCTCCTCTGGCTTTCAGACCACAAATTACTTATTTCAATTGTTTGTTTGGTTTTTGTTCTTGAATTTCGAAAGCTCCTTAAGAAAATGGTATAGCCATCCTTTTATGTAGTAGCACCTAGTAAAGGTCCTGTCTCATGGTATGTACTCAATATGTTATTACAGAAGGAAGGAGGGATAGAAGAAAATGAAGGTAGCCAGGATGGAAAAGGAGTAGGAAAATTAAGGTTTAACCAACCTAATTTGATAAGACGAATGTTTAGTTCAAGAAAGAATCTAATACAATTTTTCTAAACTTGTCTGGTCAGGGCAACCACTTTGGGGTGATAACTAAAATAATATGAGGTCATTTCCATCACCATAGAAGCATGTTATTATAGCTCTCATATTAAAAAAGAAAACTCTCTTCTTCCCTCTCCTCTATGTTGTAAGATCAAAGAAGTTGTAAGAATTCCCCAAGGCCATACAAAGATTAAGGTGAAGACTAAACACTAGAACTGGGTCTCCTTGTTGTTGAGTTCTTCTATTACTCTAAAAACAAAACGTAACAGGATAGGACTACATGATAAAATCACCTCTTCCACTCATCCTCACTCCTTCTTGCAAGGTACATTCTCTTTCCTGGCCAGATTATAAATGCCAAAGTACTCCATTTTTTAAATTCTATTCATGCATTCATGAGCTTTTCTGATTTCAACTATTATACTTCTCTAAAAACAGAGGTCAGCCTCTCACTCAGCCAGGATGTGTCCAGTATGCAGATTTGGAAATAAAGGGCTTTGTTCTCCATGACAAGAGAATGGGGCATCTGTTTCTTTCTTTTTTTGTAGTTTTCTTTTTTTCTTTTCTTTTTTTTTATTATTATGTTACTGTTTCTAAACTTGACACTGGAGACTCCTTTGGCCAGGTACCAAGCTATGTAGCTCTTCTTCAGCTTTAAAACCAAAGCCTTGTATCTGCTTTTTCTTTTAGAAACAACTGCCTCATTGGGGCACCTGGGTGGCTCAGTCAGTTAAGCATCTGCCTTCAGCTCAGGTCATGGTCCCAGGGTCCTGGGATAGAGCCCCATGCTGGGCTCCCTGCTGGGTGGGTAGTCACTTGTCCCTCTCCCTCTACCATCTCCCTCTCTCAAATAAATAAATAAAATCTTTAAAAAAAGAAAAAACAAACAAACAAAAAAACACACCTGCCTCATTGACTTACCTACTTAAACACACTTCCATCTCCAGGCCTCAGTCCTCATTATCTTGACACTGACATGTATCAATAATGGTCTCCTCCAACCTCCACAGGAACCTAAGGTGTGCTCATGCCTCATTCTCAATAGCTTTCTAGTGCTCATCTCCTCTGATCCCCGAGAGACTGCACATTCAAGTATCCCTCAATAGTCATTGATATGCCTCTATTTTGAGCTTTACTGTGCAAAAGGGAGAAGATGTCTCAGGAGGAATAAGTGTCTCTATATCCTCTCTGTATTCTTCAAAGCATCTGGCAAAGAGGTCTTCACTTAATTCACTATTACTCCATATATTCACCAAACATACTGAGTGTGGCCAGATGCTATAAGTGCCTTTCAGAATCCCACCAATTGCAGCCTCATTTCTCTTTTTTGCAATCAACATCCTCAAATGATTTGATCAGACTCTCTCCCTCTTTTGTCACATACTTTTTAAAGACTAATTTATTCTGGCTTCACCCATTACTTGACATTGCTTTGTTAAGGTCCCTAATGACTTTCATGTTAAGTCAAATGTAAATTCTCAGTCTTTTTCCATTTTTTGGATCTATCCAGATCATGTGATGCAGCTGATAACTTCCCCTCTCAATATATTTTATTCACTTTGCTCCCAGGACAGAGTACCCTCTCTTCTTGGTTTCCCTCCTACCTCATTGATGATTCCTTCCTGGATTCCTTTGAGGTTCTACCTATTCTGCCTGATTCCTTAACATTGAAATACCTCCCATGCCAGTCCCTGTCTCCATTTTTATGCCCTATTTCATGGGTCTAATCCAATCTCATAACCTTAAGTACTGATTGCTGACAGTCCCCAGACTTTTTCCCTCTCTGAAGATGATGTCTGCACTGTAACCATATCCACTCACGTATTACTATTTTAGAATATTCAATTGCCTAAGAACTTCAATTGCCAAAGGCTGCATCTGTTCACCAAAGGAAGTTCTCCAGCCTCTGATCCTGCTCTGCGTGCACATAGAGCAGGCCAGAATTGCCTAACAATAAATGTTTCCTGAAAGCCAGCCTCAATAAATCACTGACAGGAATTGATATATGAAGACCTGTCTCATCCTTCTGGTTGGGTATTTGTTTTACAGAGGCTCCCAGTGTTCCGTAATGGCATTTAGTCCTAATTCCCCACTATTATTAATTTGCTTGGTAACTTACACTGTATTGGCCATTTTCCCTTTTCGGTCTCATTTCCCCACTTCCCCAGTGCTTCCTGGGTTCACCTCCCAAAATAAATCAAGTACACTGGAGTCCTTGTCTTGGGGTTTATTTCTGGGATAAAAACAGACACTCAACTACAATCTCATATATCCAACTGGTAACCACATATCCACTTGGGTTTCTGATAGGTATGCAAAACATAAAATACCTAATACTGAACTTTGATCTTCTCTCTCCAGAAACATGTATTGTAGCTGCGGTCTTCCTCCTCTCCCTTGATGCAAACTACCTTTGCAGTTGTGCCTCTTCTAGTCCCTAAATCATTGTTGACTCAGCTCTGTTTCTCACAGTTTAAAAGTTTCCTACCTCATCTTGTTCTACATTTTATGTTTTTGTATGTTACTTCTATATAATACATATGCAGATTATAGTTTTATTTTCTGTTCCACTTTGCTAGAATATAAACTCCATAAAAAGCTGGAGCTCTGTTGTTTTCACTGGACATGATCTTATCTTCTATGTGCTCATAATTTAGCTTTTGTCCAACTGTTTTGAAAAGTTTCAGGGGCGCCTGGGTGGCTCAGTTGGTTAAGCGACTGCCTTCGGCTCAGGTCATGATCCTGGAGTCCCGGGATCGAGTCCCACATGGGGCTCCCTGCTCAGCAGGGAGTCTGCTTCTCCCTCTGACCCTCCTCCCTCTCATGCTCTCTCTCATTCTCTCTGTCTCAAATAAATAAATAAAATCTTTAAAAAAAAAAAAGAAAAGTTTCAGATTTTTAGGAAGCATATGTTTATGTAATTATTGCTACACAGATAGTTGTGAATTTAAATTGAAAGTAGAGACAAAACTAACAATCTTTTGTGGTTAGGATCTGTAATGATCACACAAATCATTTTTAATTAGTTGAGTCCAAGTATATGGAAAGCCTAAATATATAACATATAGAAGATACACAAAATATATCTCTTCCCTTTATTAAGTTAGAATGATGAATAGTTGGGTACTTTGTGTAAAAAGCTTAAGGTCCAATTTGAAATAGCACATTATCAACAAAGTCAGTTTTCTAAAGGCTCAAGGGAAAAGTTCTCAACAATCACAACCAGTCAAAGAAAGAATAACAGATCTTACTTTTAATTTTTATTAAGATTAGCCAAAGAAAAGTCTTTGGCATACATCACTGAAATTTTGTCTATTTCTTATAGGCACATAGGTCCATGTCCTTATTTAATGGAAATATTTGAAATGCTAAATTGATATCTAGTGCTTGCTTTGCTTATTTTACTTGTTGGTGTTTTGTTTTTAGAGAATAGTATTGCTCAATTTATTAGTAGAAAAACAAATTTTATAATGAACTGGCATGTTGGCTTAGTAAAAGTTTAAAATAAACAGATCAATTAAAGTATTACCATGTGTGTCGTAGAAGCCAAAATGGTATGATTAATTCAAATAAGACCCAATTTTAAGATAAGCTGACAAAATAGGTAATTTATCTGTGTTTTCAGTGATATCCAATGGCCCATTTAACTTCATAGGTTTCTCTGGTTGCTTTTGCCTTCCCCCTACTCACTACCCTCATCTATAGAAGTCACCTGTAATCATCTTTCCAACTTTACAATCTGATTCTTCTCTGCAGGATTCCCAATTGCTGCCACCCCAGCCCCATCAGAGCTTATCTGGTGACTCAAGGGTACACTTTTCTTAAAACAAGTGCAAATTGTGTGATAAAAGGAATGTGGTTTTGGTTCTTCCCTCCCCTCCCCCATACAGGGTTTCAATTAACCACAGAGATCATTATGAACTTGGGAGGACAGTGAGAGGTGCAAGAGGGGGAAACATTTCACTAGTTGAAAAGTCAACCTCTGTGAGCCTTGCTTTCTTCAACCATAAATGCAAAATTGCTCCATGTAGGGTGTTCGGGAGAATGTAATAAGTGTTAATGTATGGCTGGCCCACAGAAGTTATCCAATAAGCCACAGATACCATCAATACTCATTTCTACATCTCTCTTATCTCTACTTGCTGTACAACTAAGAATATTTCCTTTTTATTACTTAATAAGCCCTATACCACTGTGCTGCTTGTTAGGAGCCTACTTCCTACCTCAGAGAAGCATTTATCTTCATAAACAACCATTGGGTTTTTGTTTCCCATTTACCATATAACTCATCAGTTTCTGAATCTCCCTGACCTACCAAAGTCTATAAAGGTGTGAAGGTCAATCAGAAGCAGTTATGTGGCCCCTATGGTCACTACATTTGGTTTTCTGTACTTAAGCTGCAATGCTAGCAAAAACGCCTCATTGCTGGGTTTCGTTGTTTTTTTTTTTTTCAACCATCTCAAACCCTACTTAAGAGTGTTGGGATGTAATAAATGACATTAAAATTTTAAGTAGTCTCCCCAAAAGTGAAGAATCCTCACTTTAGATTCAAAAGGATAATTCAGTCCTGGTTTATATGAAATTTATTTTTGCATTCTCCTTAAAGACTTTTACTGAGCAAAATAAAAAGGCAAAAGTGATCATAAGATAATTTATTTATCTCACTCATTTTCTGGTCTTTCGTAAGTATTTCATGTTAGCTATAAAGGTTTCGTTTGATTAAAGCAGGATATCTAGAAGACACACTTGATAATATTTTGTTAGTTTATTTTGAGTTGTTGTATACTACTAGAATCCTACAAGATTGTTTTTCTTAGTTTCATACCAATCAGTTTTATTTTCACAAATATATTGTCTGCTTGGTGCAAATTAATGAGATATTAAGTCAGACACAATGATTGAATTAATAGGACTTTTTTATTTCTATAGGCTTCCAGGAAAATACTGGTTCTTGCATACACAACCAAATGTTATTTTCACCGTTCTATCTAACTGCACTTTAGTTTGTATAGCACTTACTAACAGCCTGAAGACTTGCTCCTCTGTCAGGTGAAAACAACTTTCCCTTCATCCATCATTAAAGATTGTTTATCAAGATGCTGCAGGTGAATTAGTGTGAGCCTTATCATACAATATAGCCCAGCTGGATACCTTAGCTGAAATGAGTTCTTGAAATTAAGAAGCTTAGTGATAAGAAATGTACAGTATTTTTTCCCTTAGATATAAAAAAAAAAAATCCAACAACAACAACAAAAAAAAGTCCGAGAAACAAACACGCAAGAAGGAAATTCTTATACTTCAATCCATGCAATTAGCAACCACAGGGACAGTGACCATTATACAGGACCCTAAATAATGCACCTTACTTTTTTAATGGCTTGGGGCACACTAGGATGGAACATAGTTCTTAATTTCTTTTGGAATGGTCAAAGTGTGGTAGTATCACTGTGAGTATTGATAGTCCTTCTGAAACACCATCACAAAGAAATCTCTAGGTAGGTGTGGCTTCAGTATTAACTATTATAAGTTGTTCAAAGCAATTGTAAAATAGAAAGCTTAATTTCCCAGCAGTCTCAAGCTGGAACTTATTTTGTTTACAGAGAGTAATAAATATTCCATGATACTAATACGGCTTCAAAGGGTTTATAGACTTGTGAAGAGATCAACTTCCCACCTATGTGTGCACTCCGAGATAATGCCCAAACTTGGTCAGACTAGAATGCAAAACTCCGAATAGAAGAGAAAAAATTTCAGGGCATAAATAGTTGTTACGAAGAATTTCTTTTTGAGCACAGAACAAGGAGTTAATAATCATATTTTTCAGCTTAATTCATTGGAAAGCTAAACAAATTTGTGTTTGCTTTGTTATTCTTCTCCTTACCTGAAATATTAATCACATTTGATGTTCCAATTTTTTTCTTTTGATACTAGACTACACTTGTTACCCACAAGGAGTTATAGAAACAGGGTAAGACTCATCAGTTTTCTTATTCCTGTTTTCAAAAGAAAAAATATTCTCAGAACATAAGCAGACATGGAACTCTGGAATATTTTATTATAATTATATTCCACTATACTGAATTTAAGGAAGATCCATGTTATTCTTACATACTTCAAGTGTCCATAAAAATATACATACTAGTTACTGCTTCATACAGCATCACATTTAGTTCAGAAGTTCTTAGCAAATGAGGGGAAATAATTAGTTAGATGCTCCAGTTCTCAGTGTCCAATAAAGTAACCTATGTGTATTCTTCTGGCACTGAAATATAAACTTATTCTTTATATGAGACTTTGAGTTACACAGTGGACAGTTTATTAAGTCCAAACATTTATATTAAAGAGTTTAAGTTCCATGGGGTATTTTTCTTGCTTTATTTGTCCTTTTTTTTTTAATTTTCAGCTTTACTGATATATAGTTGACAAAAGTTGTATATATTAAAAATGTAGACCATGATGATTATAGGTATAGGTTGTCAGGTCATTATCATATTCAAGTTAATTAACCCATCTGTTACTTTTTCTGAATGTGGTAAGAACACATGATCTCTTACCAAATTTCAAGTATACAGTACAGTATTAACTACAGTCACCATGCGGTTCATTACATCCCCAGAACTTAATCATCTTATAACTCAAAGTTTGTAAACTTTGACTGATATATCTCCATTTTCCATATTCCCCAGCCCCTGGCAACCACCATTCTTTTTTCTTTGAAGATTTTATTTGGAAAGTTATTTTAAATTTTATTTAAATGCAATTAATTAACATATAATGTACTATTTGTTTCAGGAGTACAGGTCTGTGATTCATCAGTCTTATATAATACCCAGTGCTCATTACTACACATACCCTCCCCAATGTCTACCACCCAGTTACCCCATCCCTCCACCTCCCACCCCTCCAGCAACCCTGTTTGTTTCCTGTGACTAAGAGTCTCTTATGGTTTGCCTCCCTCTTTCCCCGTCTGCTCCCTCTGCCCTTCCACCTGCTTGCTCACTCTCTAAAATAAAGAAATAAATATTTTGAAGAATCAATAAAATTGATAAACCTCAAGTCTGACTTATCAAGAGAAAAAGATAAAGGACTCAAATAAAAGCACAAATGAGAGAGGACAACCAACACCACAGAAATACAAATAATTATAAGAAAAAAAAATGGGCAGAAGACATGAACAGACACTTCTCCAAAGAAGACCTAGAGATGGCCAACAGACACATGAAGATGCTCATCATCACTTATCAGGGAAATGCAAATCAAAACCACAATGAAATATCACTTCACACCTGTCAGAATGGCTAAACTCAAAAACACAAGATACAACAGGTGTTGGCAAGGATGTGGAGAAAAGGAGCTCTCACGCACTGTTAGAGGGAATGCAAACGGGTGCAGCCACAGTATGAAAGTTCCTCAAAAAGTTAAAAATAGAACTACCCTACAATCCAGCAATTACACTACTGGGTATTTACCCAAAGAATACAAAAACACTAATTCAAAGGGATACATGCATTCCTATGTTTATAGCAGCATTATTTACAATAGCCAAGATATGGAAGCAGCTCAAGTGTCCTTTGATTGATGAATGGATATAGAAGAGGTGGTGTATATACATAAATGGAATATTACCCAGCCATAAAAAAGAATGAAATCTTGCCATGTGTAACCACATGGGTAGACCTAAAGAGTATAATGCTAAGTGAAATAAGTCAAATACAAATACCATATGATTTCACTCATATGTGGAATTTAAGAAATAAAACAAATGAACAAAGCAGAAAAAAGACAACCCAAGAAACAGACTCTTAACTATAGAGAACTGATGGTTACCAGATGGGAGGTGGGAGTGGGGGAAACATGTGAAATAGGTGATAGGGATTGAGTGCATTTGTGGAGATGAGCACTGGGGAAGGGAATTAAAAACTTTTTAAAAATTTTTAAAAAAACAAGTTTATTATATCTATTGTATCTACCTGCCTTTCTCATACCTCCATATACTTCTAACACCCTGACATGGGTAAATCATATTACCATCTACCCAGTTGCTGGCATTAGGAATCTGGGAGCCATTCTTTAATTCTATCTTTCCATCTCTCTTCCCGCTGCATGGAATCAATACTAAGTCCTGTCCATTCTGTCTCCTGAAGGTCTCTTTGATTCATTCATTCTCTATCTGCAGCCTCTATTCTCCTCTAGGGAAATCATTCTCTTCTTGGATTGATGTGCGTCAACTGATTTCCTTTTCTTTGCTCGCTCTCTCTCTCTCTCATTCCTCTCCAATCCTCCATATCCAGAACACGGCTTCCAAAACCCAAACTGATTGTGTAACCCTCCTCTTTTAACACTTTCAGATAATCTTCAGGGCCACTTTCTTTTGGATTTAACTACAAATGACCTAAAGCCTTTGTGATTTTGCCTCTGTCTCTCCCCCCACATTCTCATTTTGTAGTCTTCCCAGTCACTTTTTACAGTCTTCACTTAATATCTCTTAATTTCTGACCATATCAGCCTGTCATGCATCAAGGTCTTCTCATGAGTTTTGTTTTGTTTTGTTTTGTCTTTATGGACACTTTCCTCTTCTTTCATTAATTTGTCTGACTTATACACATTCCATGACTATCCCTTACACAAAATACATACACATACACACACACCTCCATGATGAAAGTTCCCCTGTTCTGAGCACCTGTGCATCTTCTACTAGCTCTAGCATAGAATTTACCATGCTGTGCTATAAATGTTTCCTCCAACGGACAAAAAGTCCCCAGAAGTTAGAAATTGTGTTTTATTCTCCATTACCTATTGAATGGCTGTAAGAGTGCCTGCTCCATGGTAGGTACTCAAAAAGTACACAGTGAAAGAACAGAGAAGAGATGCATTTATAAATCCCATAGCCAATTTCAAATTATTGATGGTGTATGGTTTCAAAAGAACTGTGGATAATGCATAGATAGGTTTACACCCAAATCCCTAAACAGTTTGTATTCTATATTTTTAATTTCCTAAAGAGATTGGATTCTATATTGCTAATCAAAAAGCACCTCATGCTTTAGATACTACATTTAGTATTGGCAGAATTACATCTAGTTGTGAAACTTTGCCCTCATATAAAACAATCCTACTTGTTCATGGCTGCAGGTTGCAAAGGTGCCTATGAATAATGCTAATATCTTATTTTCTCATTCAAAAGCTATGAATTTCCTCTAATACCTTGGCAAACATTCATCTGAGATGATGTATTCATATGCCATAAAGAGTGTGGAAAATATAATTTGTCCCTAACTAAAAATTTTAAGACATGCTATCAAAAAGCCAATTTGTGTATGGTTGAAAGAGAATATGATTCCTCTAGGATGTGTGAATTTGAGAACTATGTTTATTTATGGGCCTAATTGATGTTCAAAGATTATTGTAAGCTCTTTGAAGAAGGGGATAATGCTTTAATTATGGTCTCTTGGCAAACAGTAGGAAATCAATCAACATTTAGCTAACAAAATGAGAGGTAACAGCAATACAGAAACAAACATATATAGGACAACTAAATCAGACACTATGATCTTTTAAGCCAAAGACACCATATTTAGAGCAGGTAGTACTGCTGTGTGTGTATTCTTGACCATGTAAATCACTGGAGTCCACCTATGTTAATATACTTTAAACTTCTAAGAAAACCAAAAGTTTCAAACAGACTCTTTGATAAACAGCTTTTTTTTTTTTTTTGTATGGAAATGTGATAGAGACTCCATAGGGTTCACCTCTTCTGAGCCCACAGAAGATTAGAATTCCCAGAACCCATGCATTTAGATGGGGCTGTATACCTATTTCTAGCCAATGGCTTGTAAGCAAACAATGTGTGTCACTTTCAGGTCAAATATTTTTAGTGATCAATTGCCATTTGCAACGACATGGATGGAACTGGAGGGTATTATGTTGAGTGAAATAAGTCAAACAGAGAAAGACATGTATCATATGATCTCACTGACATGAGGAATTCTTAATTGCAGGAAACAAACTGAGGGTTGCTGGAGTAGGGGGTGGGGTGGGAGGGATGGGGTGACTGGGTGATAGACACTGGGGAGGGTATGTGCTCTGGTAAGCGCTGTGAATTGTGCAAGACTGTTGAATCTCAGATCTGTACCTCTGAAACAAATAATGCAATATATGTTAAGAAAAAAAAAAGAAGAAGAAGGTAGCGGGAGGGGAAGAATGAAGCGGGGGAAATTGGAGGGGTAGACGAACCATGAGAGACGATGGACTCTGAAAAACAAACTGAGGGTTCTAGAGGGGAGGGGGGTGGGAGGATGGGTTAGCCTGGTGGTGGGTATTGAGGAGGGCACATTCTGCATGGAGCACTGGGTGTTATGCACAAACAATGAATCATGGAACACTACATCTAAAACTGATGATGTAATGTATGGGGATTAACATAAGAATAAAAAAAAAACTCATTGTGAATTCAAATATAAAAAAAAAATATTTTTAGTGATCAAGTGCTCCCCACCCCCACCTGCCACCACTATACCAAGGATTTCCCATGCTCTAGATGGTACAGCTACATGATGGTAGAGATTATGTGAGTCTGTCCTGCTGAGCAACGTCATGGAGAATGTTGAAAAAAATAAATAAATAAACCTTTTGTTGTTTTATGTCTGAGGTATAGGTATTCTTTTTGTTTTCTTTCTTTTTTTTTTTTTTATCATAGCACAGCCTTAACTATCCAGGTTAATACAGCACAAATTTTCAATTACCGAAGGTATTTCAGTTTATTAATGCATTTGGACAATTTAATAAGGTAGAAGGTCTTCAGAAATCTGAAAGAATTTTAGTTTCACCTTCTGAAACAACACTGTCTGAAGTTTCTTGGTCTAAAAAAAGTCTCCTGAGAATAAAGTGACTGAACATCTATATAAGTCTTTAATTACTTTGATATTTCACAGATGCAGTAGAGAAGTTAATACAGACAATGAATGTAGTCTTAAGCATCTACCCCAGGGAAGTACAAAAATTGGTTGCTAGTAGAGGTGACCTTTAACTAACAGAAGAATGGAAGAGCACTGGTCACCTTAGGGATTTAATGTGGTTGTTTAAGAAAAGATCGCCGGCTGAAGGTGGCCTTTGGTAGCTATTACTGTATTTATGCTGTCCGCGATTCAGCCAACACTGTGACTTTATGTTCCAAAAAAGCAGACTGAGAGAAAATGTACTGTATTTTTTTACTAAACAAAATTAGAAAGTATTATTGGTAGTTTAAAAACGTCAAACTAAAAGAAAAGTATATTTTCTCCAGATTAGGAAGCTTTGATACAAAGAGTACCTTGGCAGAGGCAGATCCAAGACAAGAGCCCAGGTCTACAAACTCCCAAGCCAACGTACTCCTACAAGTATTTAAGAATGACTGAGATTTACAGATGTTGATGTTTAAAAATTCGGAGTCATAAAATTCTGGCCTTAATTTTTGCTTTTTGATTCATCCCTCTACCACCAACATCCTAACCAAGACTGAAAAAGCTGGATCATCCCTTGGTATTAACATGTGAGGCTGCTAAGTCTTGAGGAATTAAAAGTATGTTAGGCCCAAAGGCAAATAGCAAACAAAAACGCAAGTCTGAAGTTGTCTACCGAACATACAGTCATCCTTCAGAGTTTGTGAAATTAACACTGCCTAACAAATCCTTCCCTGGTCCTCCATAGTATGTAAAACTGGTTTCAAGGGCATGTGACCTCTGCAGAGTCCTGTGCTTGCTCTGCTGTCCCAACCTTCAAATTCTGCATTTTCATTTTGTACGGGACCCTGCAAATAATACAGCAGGTCCTGATACTAATTTCCTCTGGTGTTTACACTCCTAACATCCTGTATTTTTTCTTCATAGCATGACTGTATTTAATTATTTGCTATCTCTTTTCAGTCTTAATAGTGTAAGCTCCACAAAAATCAAGAAGTTTTATCTTTTTCACCATTTTATCCATAGTGCTTAGCAGTGTTGCTGGATTAAAACAGATGCTTTAATGAGTAGATGGATGAATACGTTCATAAATTTTGAATAAATAAGTGAATAAAAGAAACCTGGTGAAAACATTGGGTTTGAACAGAATGGTAGGTAGCCTAGAGTTTTTTGGGGGTGCAGGAAAAATTAAGGTCAATACATAGAGGAATAGGGGTAAAGTACAGTGAGTTCTGCAAGTCAAGCCAATAATTTGACACTTGTCAAATGAGAAAATACAGGAGTTGCCATTAGATTTGGGGACACAAATTATAACATGTTTATTGCCTGTGTTTCCAGGGTGAATTTTACATCCCTAGACACTGTATTCACTCTGCTTCCTTAGTGGGAATATAATGTCATAGCATATTTTAACATATGGTAACAAATTCCTCACCATCAACTACGTCATACTTTATTTGATTGAATCCTCACAACACCCTATAATGTTGGTTTCCCATTTTTCAAATTAGGAAATAGCCTCCAAAAGAGGAAATAATTTTCCCAAGGTAACATCAGTAAAGGAAGTAATGGGATTTGGAAACAGGTTTCCTTGAGATAAATTCTCAAAATCTTCTTACTGTTGGGTGCCTGGGTGGCTCAGTCGTTAAGCGTCTGCCTTCGGCTCAGGTCATGATCCCAGGGTCCTGGGATAGAGTCCCACATCGGTTTCCCTGCTTGGTAGGAAGCCTGCTTCTCCCTCTCCCACTCCCCCTGCTTGTGTTCCTGCTCTCACAATCTCTCTGTCAAATAAATAAATAAAATCTTTAAAAAAAAATTTCCTACTATTTAAAGATGCTTCTCTAGCTTAAACATTTGTTTTTTAAGTGAATATTTAGCTACTTGGTATACACCAACATTGTGGACTAGCAGAAGAAAATGAAATACCAGAATGCTTAACACCAGCTATATCATGGTCTTAAAACATTTTCTAGATGAACTAAATCTCAAAGAACTTGAAGCGTGTCATTACAAATGTTTACTTTCCATCATCTTTGAAGAAACAGACTCATTTTTTATCCAAAGATATTCCAATTATAAGTACAATAACTTTTCAGAGAAAAATGGAGGAGATTTATGACCAGAGCCATACTGCAGAACTTATCTTTTCAAATTTTGCAATATTGAAAGAAAATTGACCCGTAATTAACTTTAAAAATAAGATAACATTTGACTAATAATTTCATCTAGTTGAATAAGATGTACAGATCCTATCACCTTGAGATAACTCTTGGCAACAGAAAAATAGCCTCCAAGTAAATGGGCATACTTACCTTCATCTAAAAGCCTACTGTTATTACTGATGCTGTTTTACATCACTAGTATCACTATAATCAGTCTTTAATTGAATTATTATGCTAATCTTCTCTCAGTTTAATACTAGTTGTAGTCCTGCTATGTAGATGTCAAAGAAGGAAGTCACTTGGAGCCTTCAGCAGGTAGGAAATTAATGTGATGTGACCTTTCCATGAAAAATCTAGTTCCCTTACATGAATAGAAGGTCCCCTTCATCTAATTCCAAACATCAAAATAAACCTAGCCTTAGCAGAGAGCTAAATATAATCCTCTATAAAGCGTGAAATTATTAGGTTAAGGGTATAAGCATGAAGAACAGAAAATTTGGGATTTTACTTTGGCTCCACAGCTTCTCAGCTGTGAGATGTTGAGCAACATAGTTTACCTCTACCTCAGTCTCTGAATCTGTAAAATGAGAATTTTATAAAGTTGTCATGAGGGATTAAATGAGATAATGCATTTAACATTATTAGTACTTTCCATAGTAAGAGCAAAGTTATTACTATTATGCTGACTAATATGAATCTCCTCACATAGATCACTTTGTCAATTATAATGTAACATTGGACTGGAACAATTAAACAAGGGAAATACCACTGAGTTTGAATGTGAATGTTGAAAACATCTTAATAAATCAATCAATTTTCTATTTGACAGGGTGTGCATGCATGCATTACAATGATAAGATGTGTATATGTGTATAGATATATATATATATATAAACAATCCAATACTAAATACACAGTTTGATTGTTAACTAATGTGTAAAACTACATAACCAATAATATTGCACTGAAGATCTAGAATATTTTCAACATCCCAGAAAGTTTCCTCATAGCCCTTTCCTGTTAACGTCCACCCTCCAAAGAGAAGCATTGTATGATACCTTTCACAATGGCTTAGTTTGCCTGTCCATGAATTTAGTACAGATGGATTCATATATTATATACTCCTTTTTGAAGGACTTATTCCCCTCAATATGGTTTTGAACTTTATCTGTGCTGTTATGCCTATCAGTAGTTTATATTTTTTGTTGCATGGGTAGTATTTCATTAACATATCACAACTTGTTTTCTCTGAATTCCTTAAAAAACATTTACAAAGGATGTTTCAAATTACTAGTCTTCTAATTTCTCCAGCTGGTCTATTTACATTGATGACCATTTTTGTTGTCATATTTTGTGTCCTATTCTCCTGCTTCATATTCTTAATTCTTACTGTATACTTAAATAATATGAATAATACATTGAGGGCATTTGGATTATATTGTCTTCATTTAAAGGATATCATACTTTAGGGGCACCTGGGTGGCTCAGTCAGTTAAGCGTCTGACTCTTGATTTCAGCTCAGGTCATGATCTCAAGGTTGTGAGATCGAGCCCCGCATAGGGCTCCATGCTGGGTGTGGAGCCTGCTTAAGATTCTTGATCTCCCTCCCCTCTATCCCTCCCCCCTCCCTCTCAAAAAAAATAAATAAATAAAATTAAAAGTTAAAAATAAAGTATATTGTGCTTTAGTCTGACAGAGTTGTGGTATTAGCAAATCTTTCCTATTCTTTCAGGGTTGTCTTTGCTTTTCCACAGCATTTTATTATAGAAATTTGCAAACATACATGAAGCTTGAAAAACCTGTACAGTGAAAATATATAAGCTGCCTTCTAGTTTCTACAACTGTCAGTTCTTTGCTATGTTCACTTGATTATATATTATGTATATGTATGCTATTCATCTATCCATCCATCTTACATTTTGATGCTGTTTAAATTGAGTGGCAAATACCACTACCTTTCACACCTAAAGAGTTCAGCATGTCAGGCTTTTTTATTCTTTATTAAATGGATCTATACTGGGGCACCCGGTGGCTCAGTCATTAAACGTTTGCCTTCAGCTCAGGTCATGATCCCAGGGTCCTGGGATTGAGCCCCGCATTGGGCTCCCTGCTCGGTGGGAAGCCTGCTTCCCTCTCCCACTCCCCCTGCTTGTGGTCCCTCTCTCACTGTCTCTCTCTCTCTCTGTCAAATAAGTAAATAAAATCTTAAAAAAAAAAAAGGATCTATATTGAATTTTGTCCTTTCATCATGAAAAGCATAGAACCTACTCTAGGCTGTGGTTCTTATTCGTAAAGTGGGGACTTTCTTTCAGCCTGAATTGAATGCCTGAGGTTCTCAGCAAGATCACTCTGGCTGAAATTACCTCTGTCTCCCAGCACCGAAAGAATCTGGTGTCTGTTCAGATCTCAGACACACACCACTCTTCATGGCATCTTGCCCCATCTATGTTCAGCACAGATCATTGCTCAAGCAGTTCTCCCCCATGCAGAGGTCTGAGGGTCTGTGTACACAGTTCTCTTCTCTGTACTAGGCCTCACAAACACCAGCTGCTGTTCTACTAGAACTCCCCACCCTTGAACTTTGGCTCCAAGTGCACCCTGTGCTCTGCTTAGACTCCAATTCCCTGTACCAATGGCTAGAAAAGCACTGCCTGAAAGACCTTTGTGATGGCAAGGTTCTATATCTACACTGTCCAATATGGAAACCATTAGCCATATGTGGCTACTGAGCACTAGAAATGTGATTTATTTGACTGAAGAACTGGATATATAGCTTTAATTTTCTTTAATTACCAGATGTGGCTTGTGGGTACCATATTGGACAGTGCAGGTCTAGAAATGTCCCCAGGCAGAACACAAGCAAATGCTATGTTCTCCTTCAGTATTTGCCTTCTCTCAAAGATCACATTTCCTTGTGTCCTACTGGCCAATGCCTAAGAAGAATTACCTTATAGTTCTATCTAGTTTGTAGATTCTTTTGTACTGAAAAAAGGCAAATCTAATATGGTTATTCAGTTAGGCTTGGGACTAAACTACCTTCTGTTTAACTAAAAAATATGAATTCAGTTAAATACCATTCTGATTACCTAGTAAAATAAGTAGAAAAAAAGAATGGAACATCTCCATCAGAACTGGGCCAGGTCAGATATCTTCACATGCATTCTTATGACTCGTATTGTTGGACTCCTCATATAGCGCATTTTATCTCTGTAGGGTATGCAGTCTTAACTTCCTAGTGACTTCAACATAGCCTTGAAGTGGCTATCCCACAAAAATGGAGCTAAACAAAGTTGTATTCAAGAAACAAGAGTAGAAAAATAAAGTCAAATTACTGCATAATCATTTGGCCTCATTTAAGCAGACCAGAGCAGTAGTCCAAGTTGAAGGTGGTTCCGTGATCTTCCTTTGTGCTCTCACAGGTCTTAAGTTTGCTTTTATCACACCATTTGCAATCTATAACTTAGGTATCCCTGTAGCCTGTGAGCAACTTTAGGGTAAATCTTCATGTGTATGTCCCTAGTCTCCAGCACAGTACTTAGTAGACATCAATAAACATATGCTAAATAAACAAGTAAAAATACTCATTCCATTTGTGCCTTTAAGAATATTGACCGGTTAAAAAGCCTTACTTTCTTTTCAGGTTTGTAAGAAAAAAAGAAAGTTGCACAACACCCTACACCATTGAAGGAAGACCATAGCAATCACAAGGGGGACTGTTCAAGACTGACTGCTCAAACTTAGGCCTTTGAGTCCGGTCTTACCTTCAACAGACTCCTGGAATTTCATGCATAGAATGGGACATCTCATGTACTCAACGATCAAGATGTTGCTTTCACTTTGAAACCCAGCCTTCCCTAGAAAATTGTACTTTTTAACCCAAAGGTATGGATGTGTACCAAAGAAAACTGTGTTCAAGGAGCCAATTGCTCTATTTCCCTGTACTTATGTAGTGTTGCTCATTAAGTGTGTCATTTATAAAATGACCTAAACCCAGAGTGCATGCAAAGCATTAATAAAAAATAAAATAAAATAAAATAAAATAGAACATTTTATTGGAGTCTAAGCAGAGCACAGACCATGTTCTGTTTAATTCTTCTAATTTTCTTGCCGATGCACATTTTGCTTAATTCAATTGGATGCATGGTTTCTTCTTTGGGTCCCCATAAAATGACTGAGAGCCCTCTGCAATTATAAGTAATCCTACTAAGCAATGAAGAAAGACTCAATTTTGGAGTGTGTTAAATGTAAGCTGCACTGTGACTGAGAATATATCTCTACTAGTTTAGGGCAATATGAGGGATGACAAGTACTCAATATGAATTAGATTTCAAAAGGCTCTCAGAGTGAATGTGGAAAAGGTTCCCCTATTTCCAAATGCAGCAAACAATCTTAAAATATATGTTTTTATTTAAAAAAATGTTTGATGCTAAAATTGCTTCTATGCCAAAAAAAGTTGCTGCTCTATTTGACAGGCTGCTTCAGCATGCATAATTTTGTCATTTATTAATTTCACTAATAAAACAATGAACATTCACATAATTGTGCCATTTTTTTCTACCAAAAATTTTTAGAATTTGTTCAATTATAGTTCCGTGTAAGTTGAAATGCCATTTTAAAAGTTCCAAGTACAAGAGCACTCCTCTAGGAATGGGAGAAGAGATTCAACAAATATCACACGTTATTTAATTTTTAGATTTAGTTTTAGTTTCCAACCTTTACGCTCAGGTGTTTCTTTTTAACTGAGTTAACTGCTTAAGTCTGACTACAGCTAGACATTAGGTTTTTCTAGCACATCTGCTCGGCCTTTTGGCTAAGATCAAGTGTAGTAAAAAGGGCTTGGTATTTGATTTGCTGATTCAGGCATTTTACTATTAAGAGACTATCTCTGTAAATATAGTAAATTCTGTAACGCCTAAATATTTGGCAAAAGTTATTTCTATGATGATTTAGAAAACGAACAGAAAATAGATCATACTGACAACTAATCAATTAGCTCTTCGGGAGAGGAAAGGCAAACCAATCACACTGAATCAGCAGCTCTGATTGTGCCACAACTAATAGCCTAGAGAAGCAAACCGACTTTTGATTGTAGAAAACGGAAGGAATTGTATTTGACATCCAAATATATAGTTAACTTTATGAAGAGGGGTTCAAGTGGATTGTGAATGGTTAGACTAATCCAAATATACTCTCTTGACATCCTTGTTCCTTGAAGAATACAAGTGCATAATTAATGTGATAGCAACAAACATTTCTTCTAGATGTGTGTAAGAAAGCATGGCTTTATATCTCATCTTATTATTTAGCAACCACACTAACTTAACTCCTTGGCAAAAATTGTTCGTACTTTTGTAGCTTGATTGCCCTTAAAAACTTCCCTGTTTTTGCCTTGAACTTATCTTCAGCTTGGAGAGAAACATACACAATATTTGAGGAAAGTAGGTCAACTGCTAATTAACAAAAATAGTATTAGCTAAAACCCAATAAGGGTTTTTTTTTTCTCTTTTGTGTAAAAAGGGGACAGAGACAGTACTCAAAGAGCCAAAGACAAACTGATCCTTTAAAAAAAAGGAAAAAAGAAAAAGAAAGCAATTAAAGGGAATTTAGTCAGAATGTCAGGAAAAACTGAGGATCTGGAGATGCTCTTGGTAAAGTTTGATAAGATATAACATGACAACCACACAAGATCTGGATGTAGAGATGAAAAATGAGATTTGGATGGGGTTGGGGAGGGAGGGAAGAAAAGAGGAAAATAAGAAAATAAGAATGAGGGGAAGTAGAGAAAGAAGAGATAAGGAGAGAGAGGAGCAAAGGAAATATTAAGTACAAAAACACAGATGGAAGGCTCAATTTGAAGGAAAGACATAGCCCAAGAAAAAAGTATAGCAAGGGCTTAAAATTCTAGAATTAAAAATAAGATTCCAAAAAAGATTTATGAAATTTAAAAAGACAAAGATGACTTATGACAGAATTACACTAAAAAGATTAGAAAGCTAAGGATGTTCAAAGTAACTCTATTACAGAATAAATCAGAAAAAAAATTTAAAGACCGGCCAGCATGTATGAAAATGTAATCAATGTTACAGATAAAAGGCTGTGATGAACATATAGTACATGCAGAGAAAAAAAGACAGTTTAAAGCAAATAAAGAGAATGTAAATGGGGAGAAAACACCTATATTTGTATATTTTGCAGTAAAATTTCCCCTAAAATGAAGTAGTAAGCACATCAAAAGAGTATGGGATACAATAGAAAAATTTATATATATTATATATACATATCCTGGTAATGAGCAACACAGATACATACCAGGTAAATTATCAAACTTCATGGATAAAGGACAAGATTCTTTAAGTGCACAGGCAAGGAAAGCACATCACTAGCAAGAAGGATATCAGATTGGTCTCAGATTTCTCTATCGCCACATTCAAGAATATAAGATAAGAAACTTATGGACATAAACTTCTGGAAGGAGAAAACAGTCTCACTCAGGAATATTCTACCCATTCGACTTGACAAATATAAAGATAGCAGATAGACATATCAAACATACTAGAACTCTAGAAATATAGTATCCATGAATTCTAGGGGATAAAGCTTGATAAAATGCAGCAAACCAGATCAATAATGAAGAAGGAAAATGCATCATAAAAGGACTGGCGATGCACATTAAATCTACTAACTGTTTTGCTATGAGTGAACATCTGGGGAACTGTGTTTGCAGAACAGATGGTAAATTTCATAAACTCTAACAGTTTAAAATATTATAACTAACAAATACTGAAAGATATGGGGTGGGGAAGTGGGGGAAAGGTTAAGAATGCTAATCACCTTTCCTTCAGACTAGGGAATACATTGATGCTACCTAAAATTGAGAGATGTAGTTAAAAAAAAAAAAATCTACAGTGATACTAAACACCTAATATTCTTTCCTCACTCATTTAGGAAACTTACAGAGTTTACAAAGTTTACAAAGAAAAATAATTTTGAAGGAAAACATATAAGTTGTTTAGTTTTTCCATTTCAAATGCCATTTTTCTTTGCAAAATTCAAGTAAACAAATTTAATTAAAATTTTATCTCTATCTTTGGGGTGCCTGGGTGACTCAGTTGGTTAAGCATCAGACTCTTGATTTCAGCTCAGGTCATAATTGCAGGGTCTTGAGAATGAACCCCATGTCAGGCTCCGCACTCAGTGGGGAGTCTGCTAAAGATTCTCTCTCCCTCTCCCTCCCTCTCCCCTGCCCCCTCACGCTCACATGTTCCGCCTCTCCCTCCCTCACATGTTCCGCCTCTCCCTCCCTCTCCCTCCCTCCCTCACTCTTCCCTCCCCCCTCATGCTCACATGTCCCCTCCCTCCCTCCCCCTCACTCCCTCTCCTTCATCTATGGAACATGCCCAATCTCCTCTGATCTCTATCTCTCCAGGATAAATAAATCTTTAAAACTTTTTGTCTCTACCTCTATACATATCTATGTTTCTATACACGTATATACAAGGAGATGTCTGGAAGGATATTAACATTTGTGAGATTTTGGATAATTTTCTACTTTATAATTTTGTATATGGCCTGAAATTTCTTTATGATGACCCTATGTAATTTTGACAGGTAAAATTTATAGTGACCTATGAAGTCAGTTTGTTAGGTTGGTGAAAATTTTTCTAGTGGTTCCCCGCCACTCTCCAACCCCAAGTACTAGGGAAAGATTTTGGTAGAAAGTGATAGCATTTGTTTCACTACAGGAAATATTTTGTTCTTATTGTAGCATCCTCACCAGAGCAAATGAAAGGCAGTGTGGAATGGCTGGTTACAAAGAGTAGAAGTGACGGCTTTGAAAGAGAGAGCTCCTTAATCTAAATTGACCATCAAACTGCCTGGCCACACCTAACCTTCCTATTCATACTTGGGAGCCTGGAGATCATGGTTTGGGACACATAATTGTTGCTTAATACCCATTGAGTTGTTCTACACAATTCTAAGGCTTTGCTTTACACACAGATTATTGGGCAATAGTCCACTAAATTCAATAAACATTAAGAGCTGAACTCCATTCTAGGTGTTTTTTAATGAAAATGCACAAACCAAAAGTGCAAATGTCCAAAGAAACGGCATGGTTAGAGATAGGGAGGAAGAACTCTGTGCCATACGGAATAAAGTGCTATATGCAATCCCTACCATTTTCTGGCACAATCTTTCATGATATATAGCCAGCATTTCAAATAGTTTCTTCAATTTTATGTTTCTTCATAACGGAATAAGGTTGAGGCTAAAAACAACCACATTTATCATTACACATGTCTTCCTTCTGTATTTCAATCCTACTTCATCAATATTAGCTGTTAGCTATCTTTTGCATTTTCCTCTCATTTTAATAAAATAAAGGCAAGCTGCAATAATCAATAAAATTTAATCAACACCACCAAAATTAAAAAATTGATTCCACAGTTAGTGCCATCTTGCATGAGCCAATATAAAGTCAAATTGGAACCAAAAAAAGTTTCAATAAAGAGTAGAAGGTATGCAAAAGTCAAATGTATAGGGGCGCCTGGGTGGCTCAGTTGGTTAAGCGACTGCCTTCGACTCAGGTCATGATCCTGGAGTCCCAGGATCGAGTCCTGCATCGGGCTCCCTGCTCGGCAGGGAGTCTGCTTCTCCCTCTGACCCTCCTCCCTCTCATGCTCTCTGTCTCTCATTCTCTCTGTCTCAAATAAATAAATAAAATCTTTAAAAAAAAAAAAAGTCAAATGTATAATATTCAAGGAACAACTCCAACATGAAGAAGACCTAAATGCTTTAAACACCCTTTAAGTCTGTTGAAATGGGGATTTGGGAAAATCTATCACAGAGGGAAAAGTAAAATTGGCTATGAATCATTACAGCTGTGGAAAGGGAGACTGTTGACCAGATGCACAAACACAATCAACAAACTACAAAGCAGTGAATCATTTCAGAAAACACTCACTCTAAACTCAATCTGTAAGAAAGGGAATGGCAGGGCTCTTCCTATGTCTGAAACACAGAAAAATTCAAATTCTTTAGATACTGGAAAATATGCCCAAAGCAATTGCAATAGCACTTTAGCTAGAAAATTTGATAAATCTGATAAACCTCTCCTCCTCCTGCCCACACAACTATCTGTTCTTTAAATGTTAAGATAAACATTTATAGAGAAGCCTTATCTTGCAATAAATAATCTAATAATTGTTTATTGCATTGTTATCTACTTGAGGAAATAGTCTTCTGTTTGGAAACTCAGAGCTATGGAAATCATGTCCTCAGAAGGGAAAGTAAGAAACATACAGCTCAAATGAAATCTTACATGTAAATATCCCTAATATAATACTTAATCCCAAAATTATTTGGGGGCCCCATCTATACTGTAAATATAGTTAAATAAAAGAGAATGTGAATATAATAGAAACTCAACTTCTTATTCACCAAGAAAGTATGCAAAAACTGCTAATTCATTCCTCCATATATAATATGGCTTTTCAAACTTTTAGAAGGATAGAACCAACCATTTATCTTAGGAACCAAAAAATTGGTACAACTCCAAATAAAAGTAATATATCTATTCACCACTTCCATACTAATTTCATTATTTATGGTAACCTTACCAATTATAATAACCACCTCTTACATCTACAAAAGTGATCTACAGCCACACTGTGTAAAAAATAGCCTCTCCTATGCCTTCATATCCAGTCTAATCCCCACAACAATATTCATTTATTCAGGCCAAGAGAATTGTTTTAAACTGATACTGAATTACCATTCAAATCCTAAATCTATCCCTTAGCTTCAGATTAGACTATTTCTCAATAAGATTTATACCAGTAGCATTTTTCATTTCATGGTCAATTACAGAATTATATCAGCATGATAAAACTCAGATCCCAACATTAACCGATTTTTCAAGTACTTATATTCCTTATTACTGTACTAATCTTAGCTACCACCAACAACCTTCTTCAACTTTTCATTCTGAGAGGGAATAGGAATTATATCATTCCTACTCACTGGGCAATGACACAGACAAGCAGATTCAAACTGCGACCCTCGAGGCAATTCTTTTTTTTTTCTTGTTACATTTTTTAAATTTAAATTCAATTAGCCAACATATAGTACATCATTAATTTTTGATATAATGCTCAATGATTCATTAGTTGCATATAACACCCAGTGCTCATCACATCATGTGCCCTCCTTAATGCCCATCTCCCACCTACTCCATCCCCCCACCCAACTCCCTTTCTGCAACCCCCAGCTCCTTTCCTGGAGTCAAGAGCCTCATATGGTTTGTCTCACTCCCTGATTTCTTCCCATTCAGTTTTCCCTCCCTTCCCCTATTAATAGTCCTCTGCACTATTCTTTATGTTCCACATATGAGTGAAACCATATAATTGTCTCTCTCTAACTGACTTATTTCACTTAGCAGAATACCCTCCAGTTCCATCCATGTCGATGTAAATGGTAGATATTCATCCTTTCTGATGGCTGAGTAATATTCCATTTTATATATGAACCACATCTTATTTATCCATTCATTTGTTGAAGAACATCTCGGCTCCTTCCACAGTTTGGTTATTGTGAACACTGCTGCTATGAACATTAGGGTGTATGTGTCCCTTTTTTCACTACATCTTACACAACAGTGTAAGAGGGTTCCCCTTTCTCCACATCCTCACCAACATTTGTTGTTTCCTGTCTTGTTAATTTTTGCCATTCTAACTGGTGTAAGGTGATATCTTATTGTGGTTTTGATTTGTATTTCCCTGATGGCAAGTGATGTGGAGCATTTTTTCATGTGTCTGTTAACCATTTGTATGTCTCCTTTGGAGAAGTGTCTGCTCATGTCTTCTGCCCATTTCTTGACTGGATTATTTGTTTTTGGGGTATTGAGATTGATAAGTTTTTATAGATCTTGGATATCAGCCCTTTATCTATAATGCCATTTGCAAATATCTTCTCCCATTCGGTAGGTTGCCTTTTAGTTTTGTTGATTATTTCCTTTGCTGTGCAGAAGCTTTTTATCTTGATGAAGTCCCAATAGTTCATTTTTGCTTTTGTTTCCCTTGCCTTTAGAGATGTGTCTTGCAAGAAGTTGCTGTGTCCAAGGTTGAAGTGGTTGCTGCCTGTGTTCTCCTCTAGGATTTTGATGGATTCCTGTCTCACATTGAGGTCTTTCATCCATTTTGAGTTTATCTTTGTGTGTGGTGTGAGAGAATGGTCCAGTTTCATTCTTCCGCATGTGGCTGTCCAATTTTATTGAAAAGACTGTCTTTCTTCCACTAGATATTCTTTCCTGCTTTGAGGGTCCGTTTCTGGGCTCTCTATTCTATTCCCTTGATCTATTTGTCAGTTTTTGTGCCAGTACCATACTGTCTTAATGATCACAGCTCTGTAATATAGCTTGAAGTCAGGCATTGTGATGCCCCCAGCTTTGGTTTTCTTTTTCAATGTTCCCCTGGCGATTTGGGGTCTTTTCTGGTTCCATACAAATTTTAGGATTGTTTGTTCCAGCTCTGTGAAAAATGTCAGTGGTATTTTGATAGGGATTGCCCTGAATGTGTAGATTGCTCTGGGCAGCACAGACATTTTAACAATGTTTATTCTTCCAGTCCATGAGCATGGAATGTCTTTCCATCTCTTTGTGTCTTCCTCAATTTCTTTCTCAAGTGTTCTATAGTTTCTAGAGTACGCATCCTTTACCTCCAAGCAATTCTATAAACCACATAGGAGGTAGTGGATTCAAACTGTATCAAGAGCATGGTTCCTATTTACCCTAACTCTTGATATTTTCCAAATTTTTATACTCAACTTCAATCATATTAATTCTCCATTAATCAGACTACTTTTAGCTACAGTTGGCAAATCTGCCCATTTTGACATTCACCCATGACTTTGCTAGGCATAGAAGACCCTATACCCATTCAAATACCATAGTTGTAGCAGGTGTCTTTCTTTTTTTTTTCTTTTTCTTAAAGATTGTATTTATTTATTTGACAGAGAGAGCACAAGCAGGCAGAGCAGCAGGCAGAGGGAGAAGCAGACTCCCCGCTGAGCAGAGAGCCTGATGTGGGGCTTGATCCCAGGACCCTGGGATTATGATCTGAGCCAAAGGCAGACGCTTAACCGACTGAGCACCCAGGCACCCCAGCAGGTGTCTTTCTACTGATCCATTTCCTTTCACTAATAGAAAATAAAATTATTCAAACAGCAACTCTTACTAGGAGTTATCACTACATTATGTACATCAATCTTTGCTCCTACCCAAAATGGTATTTTAAAAATTGTTCCTTTCTCCACCTCAAGCCAATTAAACCTAATAGTAACATTAGTATTAATCAACCACGTTTAACATTTCTCCACATCTGCATTCTTCAAAACTATACTGTTTATATGTTCCAGATCCATTATTTATAATCTAAATGACAAACAAGACATCTGAAAAATAGGACTATTTAAAGCATTACCTTTTACCACAACCTCTCTCATCATTGGTAGCTTAGCATTAACAGGAATACCCTTCCTCACAGGTTTTTACTCTCAAGAATTAATTATTAAAACCACCGACATATCGTATACCAACGCACATGAGCCCTACTAATTATTCATTGCCACTTCCCTAACAGCTGTCTACAGCACCCAAATTATGTTCCTCACTCCGAGGACAGACCCATTTTTCTACTTTAGCTGTCATTAGTGAAAACAACCCCTTCTTAATCAATTCTATTAAATGTCTTTTAATTGGGAATATCTTGGCCAGATTCTTAATTTCCAAGAATACTCCAGCTACCTCACAGATAATCATGCCTTACTATCTAAAATTAACAGCCATTGCCATGACCATCTTGGGTTTTATTCTGGCACTTTAACTGAACTTTACAACACAAACTCCAATATTTGATCATCCTTCATACATATCCCAATTCTCAAATCTTCTCAGATATTTTCCAACTAGTATACACTGCTTCTCACCATTCATGAAATTTATTGTCAAGTCTGGGTCTTATATGTAACTGATAAGTTATTGAATCCTACATCTGAAACTAATGATTGTTGGCTAATTGAATTTAAATAAAAAATTTAAAAAATTTTATTGGCAAGTCAGGAAATCCAACATCATTACTACTAGACTTAACTTGTCTAGAAAGTGTATTACCAAAATCCATTTCCCACTTCCAAATAAGAATCTCCATACCAGGGCGCCTGGGTGGCTCAGTTGGTTAAGCAACTGCCTTCGGCTCAGGTCATGATCCCGGAGTCCTGGGATCGAGTCCCGCATCGGGCTCTCAGCTCGGCGGGGAGTCTGCTTCTCCCTCTGACCCTATCCCCTCTCATGCTGTTTCTCTCTCTCTCTCTCTCTCAAATAAATAAATAAATAAAATCTTTAAAAAAAAAAAAAAAGAATCTCCATACCAATTAGACCTTTTTGGTCAGGAATTAAATTATGTTTTCCTCTTTTCTCATCATATTAATCCTAAACCTATACCTAATTTCTATGAGTAACGTGTAGAATAACCATAACACCAATCAGCAACAATCAACCAATCATAACTACTAGTCAAATACCACAACTATATAATGAGGCAATCTCTAAAGGCCCTTCACAAAAACAAACAAACCAAACCAAACCAAAACAAAACAACCCCAGAATCCCCAGTATCATAGATTACTCAATCCCCTAACCAATTAAACTTAAAAAATGAGGTGGATATTATGTTTAAGACCTGAAACTACCATAACTTTCACCAACAGCCCTGAAAGAAACATCCCCAAGACAATTATATTAGAAACCCAAACCTCAGGATATTGCTCAGTGGCCAAAGCCTTGTATAATCAAAAACCACCAATATCTTCCCCCCATTAAGTCTAAAAAAAAAAAAAAAATTAAACCTAAAAAAGATCCACCAAAATCTGTTATAATACCACAACCGATTCCACCACTTAATCAACCCTAACCGACCATAAATAGGTTTAAAAACAAAACAAAACAAAAACCTGTAAAACTAATCACAAAAATAGTACTTAAAACACAATATAGGACATTATTATTCTCACATGGATTCTTTTTAAAGGATTTATTTGAGAGATAGAGGGAGAGTGCACACAAGAAGGGGGAGGCTCAGAGAGACTCAAGGTTGAGCTCCGAGCCCAACATGGGGCTTGATCCCACAACCCTGAGATCATGAGCAGAGCCAAAAATCAAGAGTCCAATGTTTAACTAACAGAGCCACCCAGGCTCCCCCTCATATGGATTTTAATCATGACCAGTGAACTAAAAATCGAGATCGTATTTCAACTCTATGTATTTTAATGACCCACATCCAACAATCCTATCCACTAATCCAGATTATCAACTTATTTATCAGTCCCAAGCATTTCATCATGTGATATTTTGGCACTCTTTTAGGAACCTGCTTAACTTTATAAATTCTAACAGGACTATTCCTAGCTACACACTATACATCAGACATAGTAACTGCCTTTCATCCAAAACCCATACCTACAGAGACATAAATTATGGATGAATTATCTGATATCTACACACAGTGGGGCATCCATATATTTTTATCTGCTATTCATTCGTGTAGGATGTGGCCTATGCCATGGAGCTTATACCTTCCTAGAAACATGAAATATGAAAATCATTCTATTATTCATAATAATAGCCACAGCATTCATAGGATTTGTGAAGCCAAATATCCTTCTGAGGTGCAACAGTCCTTACAAATCTTTCAGCTATGCTTTTCACCAGCGTTAGCCTGGTAGAATGAATCTGAGGGGGACTTTCAGTCGGCAAAGCTACTCATCTGGTTCTTCCCCTTTCACTTTATCCTCCCATTCGTGGTCTCAGCCCTGGTGATTGTCCATTATTTCTTCATGAAACAGGATCCAATAACCCATCAGGAATCTCATCTGACATGGATAAAACTCCAATCCAAAATTTCACATAGTGAAAGATATCCTAGGACCCTTATTCCTAATTCTAGTGCTGTCCATTTCAGTCCTATTTTCACCTGACCTTTTAGGAGATCCAGACAATATACTTCAGCCAACCCCCTCAAGGCTCCCCAATCCCCACATTAAGCCGGAATGTCATTTCTTATTCACCTGCACAATTAAAGGCCCATTCCTAATAAATTAGGCAGTGTATTATCCCTAATTTTCTCAATTCTAATTCTAGCAATTACTTTAATGCTTCACACATCAATAATAATGAAAGATAATATTCTAATCCCCTTATCAATGCTTCTTCTGATTACTAGTAGCAGACAGAACACTAACATGCATTGGAGGACAACCAGTTGAACATCCATTCATCTTTACTACTCAGCTAGCATCAGTTTTACATTTTTTCCTCATTCGTGTACTGAAGCATTCACAAAAATTACTAAAAATAGTCTTCTAAAATACAGAATGTTTGTAATATATTTCTCTGTTCTTGTAAGCCAGAAAAAGAATACTTCTCCCTAGGACTCAAGGAAGAAGCTCCAGCTCCACCATGAGCACCCAAAGCTGAAATTCTACATAAACTACTCCTTGAAAATTCATACATGAACAGTAAAACATTGTCACGTACTGTTAGTATGAAAAAATCCTAAGTTGATCCCATTGCTATGAACTTTGTACATTCAGTCTACCACATATTTAGTGTATATATATATATATTTATATATATAAATCATTACACATGCATGTATAATCACACATTAATGATTTGCCCCAAATATTACCATGTACATTAAACTAATATATGAAGCAATTGATTGTACATATAAATCCTATACCCCACAAATATCCTTGAGAGAATACACATGATTAATATTACATAGGACATATTAATCAGACACACCCCATTAAGTCAAATCATTTTTTTAAAGATTTTTTCTAAATTTATTTATTTTAGAGAAAGAGAGTGAGCACGAGCAGGGGGGGAGGGTCAGAGGGAGAGGGAGAAGCAGACTCCCTGCCAAACAGGGTGCCCAACATGGGGCTCGATCCTGGGATCCCGGGATCACGACCTGAGCCAAAGGCAGACGTTTAATCTACTAAGCCACCCAGGCACCACTAAGTCAAATCATTTCTATCAACATGTTTATCAAAACCAAAACCAGTACCTGACCACCAAGCTTTGACAAACCAGCAACCCATCCACAAATGTGTCCGTCTTCTCTCTGTGGCCATAACATGTGGTTTCTACAAATTATGTGGTATCTGGTGCTTACCTCAGGACCATCTCATCTAAACCTGCCCACTCCTCCCTCTTAAAAAGGACATCTCAATGGAATAATGACTAATCAACCCATGCTCACAGATAACTGTGATGTGATACATTTGATATTTAATTTTGGTGGGGGTTGGGAGTGGGGATGATGTGACTCAGCTATGGCCTTAATACAGTTAAACACTTGTACCTAAGGTTATACTGAATATGATCTACATCATCAACCATATGGTATTATTCAGTCAATGGTTACAGGATATGAAAAATTACACGTGTGCATATGTATGTACTCACTGATTACCTTAGCAAACTCCCTACTCCCACTTAAACCTTATCCTGTATGTAACCTTGCCAAACTCCCAAACAAGATTAAATATATCAACCCTAATTTCCTATCTTCAAAGTACTTTGATTATGACTAAACAAAAACCTGACCAAAACTACAGATAAACATTCCTATTCTCCACTCTCATAGATTAGAAAAAAAACCACCCAATTTTAAAATTTTTTTTCATGGATACCAGTTATGCTACTTAAATTCACAAAATTTCTATAGATAAGAATTTCCCTAGATCTGACATTTTCTTTAATTAAAATTAAAGTATATTAAACTAAGCCTTAAAATAAAATTACCCATGTCTCTTAACCTTGAGAAACTAAAAAAAAAAAAAAAAAAATTACTCAATTTTAAAAATCATTCAACTAATACCAACAGATCACTTAAATCCATAATTTTTCATGGGCATATCTGATTTGTTAATGCAGCTTAATTAGAGCAAGGGACTGAAAATGCCTATATGAGCTTACTAACTCCATAAACACATAGGTTTGGTCCTAGTCATTCTATTAATGTTTAATAAGATTACACATGCAAGTATCCAGTGAGAATGCCCTCTAAGTCAATAATCAAAAGGAGTAGTCATCAAGTAGACTAAAATGTAGTTCATAACACCTTGCTTTACCATACCTCCACAGGAAATAGCGGTGATAAAAATTAAGCCATAAACAAGTTTGACTAAGTTACAGTAATTAGGGTTGGTAGATTTTGTGCTAGCCACTGAAGTCATAGGATTAACCCAAATTATTATAGCTTTGGTGTGAAGCATGTTAAAGATACTCCTACGGTGAAGTTAAATTTTATTTTATATTTTTTTAAAGATTTTTTATTTATTTATTCGACAGAGAGAGAGACAGCGAGAGAGGGAACACAAGCGGGGGAATGGGAGAGGGAGAAGCAGGCTTCTCCCTCCGTCAGCAGGGAGCCCGATGCGGGGCTTGATCCCAGGACCCTGGGATCATGACCTGAGCCAAAAGCAGATGCTTAACGACTGAGCCACCCAGGCTCCCCTAAAGTTAAATTTTAATTAGGCTGTAAGAAGCTACAGCTAAAAGACAAAAAACCATGAACCTGTCTAATATTCTTGACTACAGGATAGCTAAGACTCAAACTGGGACTAGATACTCCATTATGCTTAACCCCAGACCCAAATAATTATAAACAAAAATACTCACCAGAGTACTACTACTTGCAACAGCCTAAAACTCAAAAGACTTGGTGGTGCTGTATATCCCATTAGAGAAGACTGTTCTATAATCAATAAACCTTATCAACTCTTGCTAATAATGGCCTATGTACTGCCATCTTCTATAAACCCTAAATAGGAATTATAGTAAGCAAAAATATAAGACATAAAAACCTTAGGTCAAGGTGTAGCTTATGGGATAGAAAGAAATGGGCTACATTTTCTACTCTAAGAACATTAAATTTTATAGCAAAGTCTTTATAAAACTAAAAACTAAAGGAAGATTTAGTAGTAAATTAACAGAGAGCTTAATTAGGTCAAGAAGCACACACATTGCCCATCACCCTCCTCAAATATCAAAACATATTTAGTAATTATTAATAAGTTATATGTAAGAGGAAACAAGTCATAACAAGATAAGCATACTGGAAAGTGGACTTGGATAAATAAATCAAAGTGTAGCTTTAATAAATCATCTAGTTTACACCCGGGAGATTTCATATTATATGACCACTTTGAACCAAAGCTAGTACAAACTTACCAACTTCAATTATAAGTAAATTAAAAGCATTTACCAATTAAGGCTTCATGCTCAATACATGGTATTTATCTTAGTTCAAAAACAGAACAAAACCAACTCCTAACCTAATACTGGATTAATCTATTAGTTAATAGAAGCAATACTGTTAATAAGAGCAATAGGAATTATTTCTCCTTGCATAAGCTTATATCAGAATGGAACCATTGATAGTTAACAAAATAAATCCAAGCCAATAATTATTAAATCCATTGTTAACCCAACACAGGTATACATTTAAGATTAGGAAAAAAGTAAAAGGAACTTGACAAACACAAACCCAGCTGTTTAGCAAGAACATCACCTTTAGTGATTTCTAGTGTCAGAAATACTGCCTACCCACTAACATCCTGTATAAGATCTTTGATATCCTGACTGTGCAAAAGCAGCATAATCATTTTTCCCCTAAATATGGACTTGTATGAATGGCTGCATGAGGGTTTTACTGTCTCTTAATCAGTGAAATTGACCTTCCCATGCAGAGGTGGGAATGACATAAGATGAGAAGACCCTATGGAATTAACTAACTAGTCTAAAAAAAACCAAACAAAACAAAAAAAAATTAACCCAATTTAAGGGATAACAAAACTTTATATGGACTTACAATTTTGGTTGGGATATAATTTATAATTTAGATGGATTTATAATTTTCGTTGAGAATAAAAACCTCCGAGTGATTAAAATCTAGACTAACTAATAAAAAGTATTTTATCACTTATTGATCCAAAATATAGATCAATAGAATAAGTTACCCTAGGGATAACAGTGTAACCCATTTCGATAATAGGGTTTAAGACCTTGATGTTGGGTCAGGATACCCTAATGGTATAAATGCTATTAATAATTTGTTTGTTCAACAATTAAGTCCTACTGATCTTAGTTCAGACCAGAGAAATCCAAGTCTGTTTCTTTTTTTTTTCTTTTTTAAGATTTTATTTATTTATTCAACAGACAGACAGCTAGAGAGGGAACACAAGCAGGAGGAGTGGAAGAGGGAGAGAGAAGCAGGCTCCCAGTTGAGCAGGGAGCCAGATGCTGGGCTTGATCCCAGGACCCTAGGATCATGACCTGAACTGAAGGCAGATGCCTAATGACTGAGCCATCCAGGCGCCCCCCAAGTCTGTTTCTATCCTATACTTCTCCCAATGTGAAAAGATAGCAGAAATAAGGCCTACTTTACAAAAGTGCCTTCAAACTAATAGATGATATAATCTTAATCTAATTAATTTATACCTAGCCCTGCCCAAAGACAGAGTTCGTTAGGATGGCAAAGCCCAGTAATTGTGTAAAACTTAAACCTTAATTGCCAGAGGTTGAATTCCTCTTCTTAACAGTAGATTCATAATTAATATACTTCTATTAGTTAATCCTATATAACCCTTGTAATAGCATTCCTCCCATTAGTGGAGTGAGAAGTATTAGGTTATATGAGACTTCATAAAGGATCAAACATCACCGGCCTCTTACAACCTAATGCTGACACTGTCAAACCACTCATTAAAGAACCACTACAACCACTATTATCAGTGTCCACATTTATTATTGCACCAATCCTAGTCCTCACCCTGGCCCTAACAATATGAATTCCATACCATATTCATAATGGCATCCCATTCATACTAGCCATATCAAGCTTAGTTGTCTACTCCATTCTCTGATCAGGCTGAGCTTCAAACTCAAAATATTCATTAACCAGAGCCATTCTCTATGTCGGTAGATTAGCAATCATCCTACTATCAGTCCTGTTACTAACTGACCATTTACACTTTCAACATTACCCAAGAAAACCTAGGACTAATTTTTCCATATTGACCACTACCCATAAAATAATTCATCTCAATTCTAGCAGAAACCAACTGAGCTCCATTTGACCCAACAGAAGGAGAATCTGAACTCATTTCTGGTTTCAACAATGAATATACAGCAGGTCCATTTGCCATATTCTTTCTAGCCATTTATGCTATTTTTGTAAGAATTCTATTTTTAGGAGTATTTCACAATCCCTACATATGAGAATTGTGTATAATCAACTTTATTATCGAAACTCTTCCATCTGTTTTTTATGAATCCAAGCATCTTATCCATGATTCTGATTATCATCAACTGATTATGAAGAAATTTTCTAGCACTAACACTAGCCCTTTGCATATGACATGTATCACTCGCTACCCATTATGTTAAGCATTCCACCACAAACATAAATGTTTGATAAAAGAATTACTTTGATAGAGTAATAGAGGTTTAAATCCTCTCATTTCTAGGATTATAGAAATTGAACCTACTCCTAAGAATTCAGAAATCTTCATGCTACCATATTACACTATATTCTATAGTAAGATCAGCTAAACAAGCTATTGGGCCCAAAAATGTTGGTTTGTAAGTCAAGTGCTTATACACAGATTTGGTAACTCTTTGGCACAATCAAGAGCTGTTTTCATATTAAATCTTTTATTGAATTTGAAATTTTAAACTAATATTTATCAGAACACATTTTATTTTGCAATTTGACTTACAACTTTTTTTAAATGTGCTTGAATTCAGACTACCTGACATTTAATCTTTGTGAAATCCTTGGGAAATTTACACCTTTGTAAAATTACCTAAAGCTGTGCTTCAGTTTCCTCATTTGTAAATGGGAATAATAATATCTCCCTAATAAGGTGGTGAAGTTTAAATTAAACATTTAGAATTATATTAAGCATATGTGCTGAGCAAAGATTAGCTATTATTATTACTGATCCCTTATTTACCAAATAGTAAAGACCAAGTTTTTATTTTAAAGATTTTATTTATTTATTTGAGAGAGAGCACTCTTGAGGGTGCGTGGGGAGCCGGGGCAGAGGAAGAGAGAGAAGCAGGCTCCCCGCTCCCACCGAGCAGGGAGCCCAAAGTGGGGCTCCCAGGACCCAGGATCATGACCTGAACCAAAGGCAGATGCTTAACTGACTGAGCCACCCAGGTGCCCCTAGGCAAATATCGAAGTGCTTTACATATACAAGTGGTCCCTGACTTCCGATGGTTTGACTTACAATTTTTTGGCTTTATAATGGTGCGAAATTGATATGCAGTCAGTAGAAACTGACCTTGAATTTTGATCTTTTCCTGGGCTGGAAACATGCAGTATGATCCTGTCTCATGAGGCTTGGCAGCAGCAGGGAGCCACAACTCCCAATTAGTCACATGATCATGAACCCATTCTGTTTTTTCACTCTCAGTACATTATTCAGTAAATTACATGAGATAGTCAACACTTTATTATAAAATCAGCTTACAGGATTTTGCCCAACTGTAGGCTAATGTAAGTGTTCTGAGCATGTTTAAAGTGGACCAGACTAAACTAGAATTTTGGATAGGTTTGGTATGTTAAATGCATTTTTGACTTAATATTTTCAACTTAGATGGGTTTCTTGGGACATAACCCCATTGGAAGTTGAGGAAGATCTGTATTAACTCACCCAATCTGCTCATAGCCTGCGAGATGGACTCTATGATCATTTTTCCAGACAAGGAAGTTGGGAAACAGAAGGGTTAAGTGGATTGCCGAGAGCCCGTGTTCTAAGTCATCTAATGATTTTCAACTTCGGCTGTGATTAGAATCACTTGAGGAGCTTTTAGTACCCTAACCCAATTAAGTCAGAAACTCTAGAAATGGACCTCAGTAGTTTGTAAAACTCCCCAAATCACAGCATTAGGCTGCCCTGCATAACACATGCAGTGCAGACATACATAAGAGGGGAAATCCTGCAGGCTCAGCTCATAGCCATGCCAGGTTCTTGTTATAAAGCTAGCCCCCAAAGTCCAAGGTGTCCCAGTGTAACATGCAGAAAATAAGGCCCAGCAGCAATTGCTTGCTAAAGCAATGGAAGACAATACACTTACCTTTGTTATGACTAATAGCCTCAGTAGAAAAGAACAATTTAGCAATTCCATGGGTCAGTGTTCTCTTCACTCTTGCGCTAGAGATAACCATAAGGTAGCTAAGGAAATAATAAAATATTCTTGTCAGCTATAATCTTGATTTCTTGTTATGCAAGGCAAGATCATTTGAAATGAAGTTCTATTTATTCACAGCTACATGTAACTTAATCAAGGCAGAAGACATTTAAATGACTAGCACTGAAAAAGGAAAACAATATGATCCCTGATTAATACAATTACTAATTTTCTCTCCACTTATATTCCTATTCATCTGCGCTCGCTTCAGCAGCACATATACTAAAATATTCCTATTCATTCATTTATTCAGCATTTACTAAGCATCTATGTTGTTCTAGATGCTCAGCTAGCGACTCACATTGATGAAGTTAAACAAGTTCAATTTCCCTAGATCATACACTCTACCATTAACCAAGAAAGTAGAATTTTATAAAGCTAATGACTAGGAACTACAGTCTTAATTTTTTAAATCTCCATTCAATATAGCAACTGTTTATCAGAGGTTCTAATATCAAGTGATAAACTGTTAATTAAACATGATCCAAGTAGATGGAGGCAAACCTAAACCTAAAGCTATAAAATGCCTCACTGAGAAGAAATCAAAACCTAAGGACAACCAATGACCAACAGCCAACAGGGCTTTAGCTGTAGCTAATCAAATAATTTCCTTTCTTTGCTTCCAAACTTACTCTAAATAAGTGTCTTTCCTTGCAGTTTGGTGCTGCCCAATTAAAACAGTTTCTGTTCAAATAAACTCTTAATTTCTAATATGCCTCAATTTATCTTCCAACAAAATTTTCCAAAAGTTCTTTCTGGCTTGAAAACATACTTAAACAAAATCTAAGCAAGTACCTATCATACCCTAAAAGTAGAAATCTGGAAGGAAAAAAACTTTGCCTCATTAAGATACTAAGAATATCTGATGAAATTCAGAGCACGGGTTTGTGAGAACAAATTAGTTCCTTAGGTTAAAAAAAAAACAAAAAAAAAACCCAAATCATACTTGCAGGATTATATTATTCATGAAAGATCAAACCCAAAGCAGATAATAAATGATGTATATAAATAGTTCTTCGGGCTAGAACCGTACTTTACCTTCTCAAGGGAAAACATCTTCCTTAATACATGACCCACAATACTGTCAGTAATTTGATAGTTTTCCAATGATTTACAATTCAGATTTTAACCTTTTCATAATTTTTTAACACAATATTTCTCAACAAGTCCATTTATCTCCTTTAAATTTGACTTTTATAAAATGAAGATCAAAACAGCCTGTGATAATTCAATCAGGTAACAGGAAAAATGGAGATTCCTTTTCCTTTTCCCTTCACTCCTACCAAGGTAGGTAAGGTTAAAATCAATTTCTAGATTTCTACCAACTTGTCCTTGTCTTTCTCATCTGTGTACTTCTACAAGTATGCTAAAACATCATTGGTTGTCTTAACCAACATGCCTTTTAACCAACATAACCTAACATGCTGCTAGGGAGGAGGGAGCATTATGTGCAAATATTAGTTTTCATTGTAAACAAAGAAACTTTTTATAAGATTGGGAGAATAAGAACGGGAGAATAAGAATTTTTATTTTTATATCTCCCATTTTTATAAGAATGGGAGAATATGTATTGTTTCGTAATTATTGCCAAAGTTCCTCCTAAGTGAGAAGCAATGATGAACAAGCTACATTCGAAAGGAAAAATATTTCTTTCAAGTAAAATTTTATATCCAAATGTCTCTTCCTACTCCTTCTTGCCTCAGACCTTCCTTAATACCCAAGGATCCTTATAGTAAAGAGGAATCTTCATACGAACTTCAATTATAGATGGATTGTTAATAATCCTGTTTGATCTACTTAATTTCATAAATTCCAGCTGCTGAAAGCCATGGATGGCTAGAGATAGAAAAGAAAAAGGGTACAGCTGCAAGTGTCTATTTAGTACCATCTGGTTTTCATTCCAAATTAATCAATTATCTAGTCCCTGACACCTGCTATGCTTCCTTAAACCCCCATGAATCTACCCTGAAAGTTAATATAGAAAATGTCATTTTCTGCCATCCTTTTCTTGGTCCCTTCTTCCCTAAAGTTACTTTCCACACAGTGTCTTCGACACTACATAATTCCTAACTTTTGGAATTCTTTTTTTATTTAGTAAGTTCAATTACCTGAAATATTTTATAGTCCTCCTAGGAGGGTATGCCTTTATAAGCTGCTCATAATTGAAGGTCACTGAAGGGATCAGCAGAAATGAAATCTTTTCTGATCTTCCCTTATCTGACTAAATCAGAGCATCCTAAAAATAAAGCCAAAAATATAGCTGCCATTAACCTCTCTCTGAGGGAGTCCTATTTGTGAGATTTATCCCTAGCAGGAAAGGGATGGATTTAGCTACCATAAACCCTGCCCCATTCTACAGGAGCTTACAGCCAGGAAGGAGACTGTTCATCATCAGAATGAAAAGGCCCAATAGAACCTTCCATACTTTCCCACTGAAGTTCTAGCCACTACCACCCCCTTTTGTTAAGCTGATGTCAACCCTTGCTTCCTAGAATTCTGAGTTACTGCTGAGTATTCCCACATGGATAATCAACTTTTCTCCTGTTAATACATTGCCAGTTAATTCACAGTCCCAAACACTGCACCTAAATAGGTAAAGGGAAAGATTTTCTTGGCAACATAATTCCATATGTATTTTTGATACCATGGATGTTTCTGGAACAAGAGAAAGAAGTCAGGATCTTGTATTTTTTTCAAGATTTTTCTAAACATTATAAGGAGCTTATAAGTTCCCCCAAATACATGAATTCTCTGTGTTGCAGAAATACAGGCCATAACCCAGATTATGATATTTAGATACAGCAAATCCTAGTAGGATATTTTTTCACTGCCTCAACTGACAGTTTTAGCCACAAATCAAGTTGCAAAGAACTAGAGGAGAGGGAGAAGAAATTATTGCCAAACCTATTTGCTGCCTTGAGTGGAAACACGCTCCTTAAAAGTGCATGATTCACACGTGACTGCCAATTGATGACTTATTTAAAACAGCCCAATTCTAGCCTAGGCTAAACATAACTGAGTCAGACAAAATGGTTTTTAGCCAATTCACACAATCAGCTCATTTCAACTAATTGTTCCCAATAAAACAAATTACAGAATTTGTCCCAATTATTGCCTAGGATCTACTGATATTGAAAAAAAAAAACCAACACTATTTATCCAAAATTCAAATTTATCTTGTATTTTATCTATCAGCTCTATTTTTTTGAGTTCTCTGGAGGATTACAATGTGGAGATAGGATTAAAAGTTACTACAACACAGTGAATATCTACACCCATTTATAATATTTTCCCCTTGTTGTGTTGCTCAGATTATTCCTCTTTGGGGACAAGAGTAAATAGCAGAGCATGAACAAATCTTAAGTAACAACCCTTTATTGGGGTAAAAATAGAAGTCTCTATATCTAACTAGATCATAAATCATTAACAAATACACATAAAGGAAATTTCTAGGACTCAGAGCATTGATTGAGCTGAAGCACAGTCCCACCCCTAATGCGTAAAGAGTAAGTAGGCATTTAGCACGACTCTGATGGAGTGAGAGAGCTTGGAGAACGAAATGAAAATGGAGGGGTAAAGGAATGCTGGATCTTGCCACCGAAACTGTGTGCATGGAACAGCATAACCAGCATCACCTGGTACCTTGTTAGAAATGCAGACTCTCAGGAGACCCTCAGACCCATTGAACTAGAATTGTTGTTTTAATAAGATCTCCAAGAGATTCATATACACATTAAAGTTTGAGAAGAACTACTCTAGATAATGGGATTCTAGAAAGGGTAAATATGGGCACCCAGGGTCACTAAAAAGGGGGAAAAAAACACAAAACATAGTAGTAAAGCCTGTCAGCACAGACATTCCCTGCCTTGGCCAGTTTCTATAAGCAACACGTAGCTCCTACTTCCTGTGAACAGAAGAGTTGCTCAAGAAAAAGGACTTAGTCTGCTCAAGCCTCTATAACAAAAATGCTATGGAGGGGGTGTCTTAAGCAACATTTAGTTCTCACAGTTCTGGAGCCTGGGCATTCCAAGGTGACAGCAGACTAGATGTCTACTGAGGTCCCTCTTGTGGGTTCAAAGATGCTGTCTTCTTACTGCTTCCTCACAGGTGTAAGGATAGAAGGAATGTGCTGGCACATCTTCTATGAGGGCACTGAACCCTATCATGAATTTTTCACCCTCATGACCTATTCACCTCCTACAGGCCCCACCTGCAAATACCATCACATTGGGGATTTGGTTTCATCATATGATCTTTGGGGGGACAAAAACGTTTAGTCTATAGCGATATCCCTGGACCCTCCGGAATCAGCAAGCCTAACTAGGTGGATTAACTAAAGCCAGCTCACTGCCATTTATACACTACTCCTCTGAAAGAATCTGGGATATAACCCAGCACAAATAAAAGAGGAGCATCAGGTACTTTCTAATCAAATTTAAACCTTGTATAAACAAGCAGATGTAATTATTCCAGGTGCATCAGCAAAGTCTGCAACTAGAATGCCAAGTCAGTCTTGTTTCAGGTGCATATATATTGATGAAAATCTGATCTTAAGTACATTTATTTGAAAAATATATCTACTATAATATACGATAGCCATAAGAATGCCAAGGGCAAGGATATATTTAAAAGGGTTTGTAATCTCATCTACTTAAAACTACCTTGGCGAACACTGCCATTTTCCCCACCCAGGACAAGAAATATCAATATGTATAATAGAATGGAATCATATTTTATTTAGATATATTCTTGTCCAGTATTTTGAAAGTGTTAGCACAGTCTTTCCTAAGCAACTTGGACAACTTTCTAAGATATATCTCATTATAAACTCTGCCTAGCAAAGGAGGTACAGTGATTAAGGAAAAAAAATAAAACAAGTTAGTTAAGTCAATACCTGTCCCATTTATTAGAGGAGGGTGGAGAACATGGGGAAATTGTTTGGGTCGGTTGCAAAATAGAATCTGCTAATTAACTGATTTATGATCATTAATCTGTCCAAACCTCTTCCCTCATTACCGTCAATGCAGGCAAAATGGGCAAGTTAGAATTTGATTGGATTAAAGCAAGATATGCTCTGGAAGGATTGTACTCCTGTGTGCTGTGGGGTAATACTAGTGTATTAACAAAACCGTCACAAGAAGCATGCTTCCTCTTTTCAATTTCAGCAGCAAGTGATAGGCATTTATCAAAGGAAATAGAACTGAGGCTGTTGTGGGCAGGATCAGAGAGAAATTAGATGCAGATGATCTCTACCAAGTAGGCCAAAACCCTCTGATAAAAACAAATTATTATTATCTCTACCTTCCCTTGTTCTTTGCAAGTAGAACTAGTTCTTTAAGAGCAGTTCCCTTCTATATGGCTGCTGATCAGGGAAGAAGCTTCTCCCCAGGTTCGGGAGTGAATGTTGACATGTCTATGCCAATCAAGATCATTTATTTTCCCTTGCCCCTAATTGGTTTAGAAATAGGTATGTGATAGCATTCTGAACAATAAATATGATTCTGCCAGGAGGCTATAGGCTTCTTTACTTTTAAATAGAGATAGAGAAAGAGAGACATCTATTTCTATCTCTGGATGAAATTATCTGCACAAGATACTTGGAATTGCCATTAGCCCTCTTAGGGCCATGAAAAAAGCTAACCCAAGAAAACAAATCAACATTGTTAAAGTTGGCAGAAAGAAAAAATAAAAAGAACCTGGGTTCCCGATCATAATCAAGCAATGAATAAATCAAATCTGGAATCACTTAATTTGTTATATAAGATAATAAATCTATTTTGAGTTTGGTTCCTTTTACTTGCACCCAAACTTTCTTAACCAACTAAAAACTCATTAGCCAGAAAATCTAATATTCATATTCTATCCATTCCGAAGAGACACATCAGGTGGAAACTCACTCAGAGTCATAGAAGCATGACTACTCACAAATGTGTCTTTACTCAAGCAAAGGGAAGAACGTTCTGAGGCAATATGTTATTACATTCAAAGTCAGAGTAGACCACTAGTGTTTCCTTCTATAATATGAAGGCATCTGCACACCATGCTACTTCAGTTTATATACTTGTGAGTTAACCAATCAGAATTTAAAATACCAAGATGGGGGCACCTGGGTGGCTCCGTCGTTAAGCGTCTGCCTTCGGCTCAGGTCATGATCCTAGGGTCCTGGGATCAAGCCCTGCATCGGGCTCCCTGCTCGGCGGGAAGCCTGCTTCTCCCTCTCCCACTCCCCCTGCTTGTGTTCCCTCTCTCACTGTGTCTCTCTCTGTCAAATAAATAAATAAAATCTTTAAAAAAAATAAAATACCAAGATGGTTTTCACCTAATATCTGATCTCTATTTAGGTTGGCTCTATTAAGTGGTTTCCTGCATGCTGTATATGATATTCCTTCAGATTGCCGGTAACTATCACAAAGGGCTCTGTTGCAAGTAAAAGTCTCAACTGAAATTGGCTAGAAAAATAAAGAGAATTTATTGGCTCACAAAATCCAGTTGCGCTAATTATATCAGTTAGGAGTCCGGTTACTCTGATTCTCTATTCTGCCTTCTGAGGGCTTTGGCTTCATCCTCAGGCTCTACTAAACTTCCCCTTCAACCAAACCAGCATCAACACAGCTGTCCACACTCTTACTTCATGGCAGGAAAATGACTATAGCAGTTCTTAATCTCAAATCCTAACCCCACAGTATCTAGGGGAAGAAAGAAAGCTCCTCTTTCTCAGAAGAGTTAACAAACATCTCACAACTCATTGGCTCTGATTTGTATATACCAATTGTCTAATTAAAAGGAACGAGTACATCAAATGGTGTAGGCCAATCGGTGCCAACACCTGGAACTGGGGTGGGGTTAATTCTACCTAAAAACTTAGTTGATGAACAATGGGGGACTATCCAAAAAGAAAAATGTTGTCCTCTTGCTGAGATAAATAGGGAAGAATGGATGCTTGGGAGGCAAAAATAAATATTCATCACACCATGGAGAAATTAGCATGGGTTATTTAAAGAGACCATGCAGGCAAATGAGTGAACTTTTAATTTATTATTCTTAAATCCTAATTTTTTTTAAAGATCTGACTTCTGTCTAACAAGTTTAGGGATGTAGGGCAGATTTGATCTATGAGAAACAGACAACACTACAGAAAAATTACATACACCACTGTACAACTCGAGTCCCAAGGCTTATATTTAGCAGGTTGATTATTCATTGAATATTTTTTTATTTTCTCTCAAACATTAAATTCCAAGTATGTCTACAACCCCCACACACAAATCTGTCACTTGTTTTACTTTGAAAGCACTGAGAACATAAGCCACAAAGGAAGTTTAAACGTACTTTTGTCTATCATTAAATCTTATGCACAAATCTGCCCTACCCCTTTTTATTCCTCTCAATTGGCTGACATCTAGTTCACTGGGGGCAGAAAAGGAGAAGGAATTTAAAATAGAAATATTAGTTTGGTTTTTTTTTTGTTTTTTTTAATTCTTTTTTTTTTTTAAGATTTTATTTATTTATTTATTAGAGAGCGAGCGAGAGAGAAACAGCACGAGAGAGGAGAGGGTCAGAGGGAGAAGCAGGCTCCCCGCTGAGCCAGGAGCCCGATGTGGGACTCGATCCCAGGACTCTGGGATCATGACCTGAGCCGAAGGCAGTCGCCCAACCAACTGAGCCACCCAGGCGCCCAGAAATATTAGTTTTTAATGCCCACAATTTCCACATAATAAATTTTCTTTTCACATTAAATACTTGCAGAGTGTATTCAGTTCTGCCCCATTTAGCACCACGTTATACAATTTTTGGCTAATTGTACATTGTTTCCTATATAAGATTACCACTGTGTTATGTCATTCATCTTATTGCAAGCTTTCTGCTCTTTTGAACAATGCAGAGTACAAAACAGCAGAGAAATGCAGGATATGACTCTCATTATCATTACCATACTTTAGTAGTTTTAATGAGGTAGGGCTTAGTAATTCATAATAAAGATTATGCAATTTTCAATATTGCAATTTTAAAAGTGGTTTAGTATCTGCTCAATTTACCGGTTATTTCAAATATGCATCACATTATAACCTTCAGGTAAAAATTCTAGCTATTCACCAATATCATGATAAAATCATCACCGGATGCATTTATTCAAATTTATTAAGATGCAGTCAACATAGTATATTGCAATGGAACTGTATTTCATTTATTTATCCACCCATTCATTTATGCATAAAAGCACTCAGGCATATTCTAAGTCAGGTACTATATATACAAAACGTAATAAGATACACATTTTACCTCTAAAGAGTTCACTAAGTTGTCCATGTGCTCAAGCAATTTATTAACATAGGTGAGTTTCCCAGCTTCTCTGTGCCTCAATTTCCTCCTCTGTCTAATGAAGATAATTATAATACCTATCTTGTGGGCCTGTTGTGACATTAAAATAAGAAAATATACATGAAGTGCTAAGAACAGCTCTAGCAACCTAATATGTACTCACTAAATGTTAGCTATTATTGTTAGTATTACATAAGAGAATGAAAATCCCAAAAATAACGAGTTCTGTTAATTTGTTCAATATATTCTGAGTGCTCACTGTGTTCTGGTCTACGCAAGGCCCTGAGAATATAGCAATGAAGGAGACAGATACATTATCTGCCCCCATAGGGCATCCAATCTAACTCAGGAATGAGAAAATCAGTAATATTCGAAGTATATGCCATGGAGGAGACAATGTATCTAGTGTATCCACACCTTGTGCCAGAAACCTTAGAGAAATTATATCAATTTATTATCCTATGAGGTAAAGCTCAGTGGCAGTCATACACTTCCTAGAATAGAACCCAGATCCAAATATAAATTAATTTCTTAAGCTCTATACTAGAAAGACCTCCTAAATCACAAAGAGCAGTTAGGGTAGTTTGGGAAGTCTTCACCAAGAAAATAAAGAGCTTTGAAAGATACCACTTTGAGGAATAAGTTTGGAGTAACTAATTTAAATTAATATTTCCCACTGCGTGTTCTGTGGAGCACTATTTATACAAGATATGGATAAAATCAGTTAATGTTGAGAAGATAGCAGTGTTGGTATGAATCTCATCATAAAATCAGAGCAACTAGGAAAACAAAACCAAAAACCCACAGAAAAATCTCTATCAAAACCAAGGGGCAAAATAGCCCCATAACACAATATAAGTGTGAAAATCACCACTAACTCTAATGCCTACGTGGTATCAGAATCCATTATGGGAGGAGAGAGAAGCAACTGATGAACCAGAGAACAGAAGAACCTTACAATTGTCAAAAGATTCTCAGCAGCGGACCAAGCTTCTAAGCTACCGAGGGGTTTCACACATGCATAGGCGATTGGAAGGTATCAGTGGTAAAGTCTGAAGGACTAAAGCTGCCTGGGACTTATGCCCTTTCTAACTCATCTGCCAAAGGCCTCCAGGACAAACAGCAGCCAAGGAGAAACTTCTGGAAATTGATTTGAAATTGGACAAAATGCAGGTATTAAAGAATAAAAAAATAGACTATCCAGATAAAAATTGGAGTGGGGAAAAGCAAGTATAAGAACATGGTTTAAGAGTTCACAAAATAGGGCGCCTGGGTGGCTCAGTTGGTTAAGCGACTGCCTTCAGCTCAGGTCATGATCCTGGAGTCCCGGGATCGAGTCCCGCATCGGGCTCCCTGCTGAGCAGGGAGTCTGCTTCTCCCTCTCCCACTCCCCCCTCTTGTGCTCTTTCTCTCTCTCACTCTCTCTCTCAAATAAATAAATGAAATCTTTAAAAAAAAAAGTTCACAAAATAACAGAAAAGGTATTTATAGATCAGGATGTCAAAGACAGCTATTATGACCAATTTTCCTCTCCTTAAAAAAAAAAAAAAAAGCCAGGAAAACAAGTTTTATTTAAAAAGATCATCAACAGAAAAAATCGCTGTAAAATAATAAGAATAAAATAAAAAGAAATCATAACAAAGAAAATAGGATTAAAATAACATCACTATAATTAAGTCATGCCAGCAAGATCTGTCTAGAAACTGATGAAAAGTGCAACCAATATTCCAATATAGAGGAATATATAAAGAAAAATGAAGTAAAATATAAAAGTATAATATAAGTGATATATAGGAAACTCATAAATGGGTTTTAAAACTCAATAAAAACATATAAAAAAAAAAATCCAGGGCACAAATGAAGGTTAAACCAAGGGGAATATAAGAGCAAATGAATGCATGCACACATGCGGGTGCACACACACACTTGAAGGGAGATACTGGCTAAAAAATCTTAAGAAAAGCAAAAATATACAATAAATTTAAAATATTAAATAATTTGAGGAAAATATAAAATATAATAGGAGGAAAGAGAAGACTCAACATATGTATAATTGGTTTTCCAAGGAAGAAAACCCAGGCAATGCATCAAAGCAAGTGTTAAAAAACTCTAAGTCCAGAAAACTTACCTGAAATACACAATGAAATGGCATATTACAAAATATATATCTATGAAACTACATATTAAAACATATGTATCATATATATTTATATCCATATGGGAATATATATATTTATATAAATATAATTAGATTTTTATTTTATGTGAATAAAACATATATTCATAGATATGAAAATATGTATTTTCACATATATATGAAACTACATATTGAAAATGATGAATTATGGTATCTGTCATAGTTTCAAATACTTATATTCAAAACAAATTTCTTTAAAGATTTATTTATTTACTTGAGAGAGAGAGTGTGTGTGCACATGGGAGCAGGGGGAGGGGCAGAGGGAAAGAATCTCAGGCAGACTCCCCACTGAGTGCAGAGCCCCACGTGGGGCTTAATCTCACGACCCTGAGATCATGACCTAAGCCAAAATCAAGAGTCAGACACTTACTGAATGATCCACCCAGGCACCCCCAAAACATAGATTTCTGATTCTTTATTTGAGAAATCTACAACAACTGTTCAGGAACCCTACAGCTAAAAAGCTAATCTCAAGAAATTTCAAAACAAACCTTCCTTTTAATTCACTTATTATTTTCAGAAAACTGTTACTCTTAAATGTGTAATTGTTCTTATAAGTCTTTTAAAATATAAACAAAAAATGCTACTTTTTATTTGTTTAAAAATAAATAAAGTCAAATGGACTCATTAATTCATGTGTATCTGAATTAGGGAACCTATAAAAAATTCAGTATGTCTCTGGACTATATGCTGATAAAAAAAAAAAACGTGTAATTAAGTTCTGATGGCCTTTAAAGTTATAAGTATAAATTAAAGTAAGATTAGGTTCCCACTGTGTCTGATCTGACACTGCACACATAACCCCTGAAACCTACCAATTTTCATACAAGCACCCAAGACACTTAACATGCAAAACTCTTCAACCGTTTCAAATCATACTATGCAATTATTTCCCTCACTCTTAACTTCCGTGGAAATTATTCTCTCATTTGGCCCAATGCTTCCTACTGGATAAAACTTCTTTGAGCTGGTTACACCAACTTTTTGCCTCACACATAAAGTTATGTTTGTCGTCTGGCTCACTCCATATCTGGCAACTCTGCATATCACCACTGCTTGCCCTCTTCCTTGAACACATGGGACCTTCATCATCATTAGTTCTCTGGGCTGATTCTTCCTTGAGTAGGATCTTCCATTAGAAGATGTGCCCATGCAGATCACCCAAGTGGGCAGACTAAATAGCACTCAGCAATGGCCCATACTGCCACATGTTTCCAAGAGATCTAGGAGTGCTACAATTAAGAATCTGTCCACATGCAAAATAGATTATTTTGTGGTTACCCAGCCATTTGCTGTGGCTATTCATTAACCATGTTCCAATTTTTCTTTTCATTCCCTTCGAGGGATAAATTTAATCTCAGAATTACTCACTCATACTGAAGACCATTATCTACATATGAAATCCATCATCTACAGAATATGTACCATTCAGCAATATTTTTTTCCTTTCACATCAAGTATATATATCAACAAAGACTTTATTTGCACAAAAGTGTTCCGGTAATTTTCTTTTAAATAATGTGATTTAGATCTTGCCATGCTGAAAGTACAGTAAAAATGTTAAATTTGATTTGCTAAAATGAATGTGTAGACACTGAAGAGAAGACCTTAGGATGGTATGAGCTGTGTGCTGACATCATATTTTTTTAAAAAAATAGTCACTTTCATCATTTTATATGGAACAGCTAATAATATAGAACACTGCATATTGATGAGAAGAGCCCAGGATTAAGCCTTTCAATCAGCAATTATTTTCAGCAGCTGCTTTAGAAATAGATGCCTGCTTAAGTGATTTGATTAGTTGGACAAGTTACTTAATATTGGTTTCCAAAAGCCCAAATTACCAGATTAGCAATTTTCAATAGTTGTTTTTTCTGTTGTTGGTCTGATTCAATTTAAGTGAGATATAATTATCTACATACAATCAAGGTAATTTCCAAAAGTGTTAAGACTTAATCATTACTTTATCCAATTACCTTACTCTGATGTTTTTGAATGAGTACCATCTCTTTTTTTTTGGAGAGCCTTTTAACCTGTTTGGAGAACTGTCTGAGTCCAAGGCTGTGTGAGTGATCTGTCAAGTGAAAGAGAGAACTAACATCAAATTACAACTAAAAATGTTTAGAGAGAGTAATTAGTAGCAGAAAGGCAGGAAGGGAACCCCAAATCAATTTATCCTGGTCAGTCTGCTATACTCTAGGACTATTACATACAAGCCTGAACATGGAGGTATTGTTAAACTCCTATGAATTCAAGGAGTTTAACAATTTTAATTAAAGTTACGTTGTTTGGTTCTGATTCTTTTAGTAGTCCTACAGAGAGAGCCTAAGACAAAATTACTGTCAAATGAAGCTCTTTTGTGACTACCTAAAATAATAATGGCCAATACTATTTATTTGTAAGTATTTATTTTGTGTTAGGCACACTGCTACATAGTTTTTTATATGTGGGCAATGGTTAATGTATGTGCCAACTTGACTGGGCCACAGTGCCCAGAATATTTGGTCACACATTATTCTGGATGTGAAGGTATTTTTCAGATGAAATTTAACATTTAAATCAGTAGACTTCAGGTAAAATGGACTACTCTCCGCAGTGTGAGTGGGATTCATCTACTTAATTGAAGACCTTAAGAGAACCATGACTGACCTGCCTTGAGCAAGAATGAATTCTGCCAGCAAACTGCAACTCTTCCCTGGGTCTCCAGCCTGTCAGCCTACCCTGCAGAGTTTGCTCTTGCCAAGCCTCACATGAGCCAATTCCTTAACATGTCTCTCTCTCTCTCCACAGACACACACACATCCTGTTGGTTCTGTTTCTCTGGAGAACCCGGACTAATACAATGTGTTATCTTAGACAGTACTCCAACAAACCTATAAGGCAAACAGTACTGATATTCTAGAGTTACCAAGAGACTAACCAAATCAAGATCATAAAGCTTCAGTTTAAGTCTGTCCACCTCCAAAGCCTAAGTTTTGGCTGCTATACTATAATGCAAACCAAGAAAGCAAATAAAGTTGCTATACTAGAACGCAAATTCATGCAAAGTAAGCAAGTATGTGGACATACGTGTGCGTGGGCATGCATGTGCATGTGTGTTCACATGTGTTTGAGGGCATGTGTGTGTGTGTGAGAGAGAGAGAGAGAGAGCATGCATGTGTATGTTGGGAGGGTGGTAGCCATGCAGCAATTTAGATGAAGGTAATTTTCCTCTGCATATTTGCAGTATAAACTCCTCCATTTAAAATGATCAGGTATTTCTTAAGTGGTTGCCCTATGTTTTTTAAATTAAATAAGCATTATTAAAAGCTCCATCTCCATATGAGAAAGTCCCGTCTTTTTGGATCTGGAGAGAAATTCTAGGTCACTCTCATGCTAATGAAAAGAAAATTATTTTTAGAGGATATGCAGAGGATAAGTGTCAAGTTATTTAGGCTTACATCCCATAGAGTAGGACTTCATATCTAATTCCTTTGGCATACTGCTGACATGGAGGTGTTCTCATATCTACCACATTGTCTAATTATGTACTTAAAATTCTTCATATATATGATATGTTTATGTTTGATCTTGATATTTCCCCATGTTTATGTGGCAGACTGTGATTCATGTACTTGTTAGGAAAAGGAAGAATGTATTTCTTTGCCATGTCCATTTATTCCCACAAAGTAAACCTGGGCTTGATCCAGAGGTATCAGTGAGCTAATATACCTCCCAAAGTGCCCAACTCATGATTAACGCAGTCAGGTCACAAAGGTACCACTTAGCAGTTCTGGAAGAAGGCCTAACTTACTGCCAGGCAGTAGTTCAGATGCCCCAGGAATTTGGCTCAACATCATAAGCAGTAGCTCTGGGAAGCACGCTAAATCATACTCATCAAGATTTCTGCCAACAGTGGAGGCTGAATGGGTTCCACAATTATTCTAAAGCCTTTCCAGAGATCCTGCCTGTGGTAACAAACAAATTCTTATGCTTTAGAATAGAATCAAGAAATGTCAGAGTGGTATGACAATTTAGAGATCACAAATCAGCACCCTAACTTTCCAGATATAAAGACTCAGTCTCGAAGGGAAGTGACCTGTTTAAGTGTCCCAAGTGGCTGCTAGCATGGTCTATTTTCCCTTCCACGTTTGATTTTGTGCTATTTGCATTGCCCCACGCTCCCCCAAATAAGGTGTGCTTGCCAGAAAAATTCAGGCTATAATAATTCAATCAAAACTAGAGATTTTTGTCTTTTGTCTAGTCATTCATTACCTTTCCTGGTAACTTTCCCCAGGAAATCATGAATTTTGTTTTGGCATCTCAGGATGCTGCAAGCAGCCTTCTCAGAGTGATCCTGAGTTTATCAGTTTTATTAACAGGAGTGGAAACACTCTTTCCTCTGATGTGGAAGGCAGAAAGATGGCAGCCCCCACAGCAGAGCCTGGAGACCTCCGCCAGCACTTGTTTTCACCTTTTCATGCCCTTGCTACAAACCCTGCTGCCCGATTTTTCCAAACATCAGGGGGTTCTGCAATGTTTCTGCCATCAAAGCAAAAACACCAAAACAGGCCAGAAGAGTGAAACTCAGAAGCCTAGAGCAAAGCCGGACGGGCCAAGGGGATGCAGAGGAATCCCAGAGAGACATAGTTCTTGGTGAGGTCAAAATGGGCATCTTTTCCTGAGTTTCAGTCTACTTTATACCATTTATGGGATGAAAATGGGAAAGGTAGCCAGAATGCACGGTTTCCTCCTGACTAGATATAGTTCTCAGCACTCTACATATTGCATGCCCTGTGGGGCTGTGTATGTGTGTCTATTACTTATCCTATACTGATGAGGAAACTGAGACTGGACACCCAGGCAGCAACTGACAGAATGAGGAGGCTGACTCCAGAGTCCTTGCTCAACAGCCTATATTAAAGAGCAAGCACATTTCATGGGGGTATAAGAATGCTCATCACAGAGGGTGCCTGGGTGGCTCAGTTGTTGAGCATCTGCCTTCGGCTCAGGTCATGGTCCCAGGGTCCTGGGATCTAGTCCCACATCGGCTCCCTGCTCATCAAGAAGCCTGCTTCTCCCGCTCCCACTCTCCCCTGCTTGTGTTCCCTCTCTCGCTGTCTCTCTCTCTGTCAAATAAATAAATAAAATCTTAAAAAAAAAAAAAAAAAAAAAGAATGCTCATCACAGAAAGCAATGAACTCCTAAACGGTAAATAAAACCCACCTTATTCCTCATAAGCACTGTAACCTAGGCTTTCCTAATTGTTATTGATAAAACAGGAAACACAGACTTTTAAAATCCTAAAGCCAAAAATAGAAAATTCAATCAATCCAGTCAACCAGTTAATTCGATTTATTCACTTTTAAAAAAAGTAAACAAAATCTATTCATTTCACTAAAAAAGGAATGGAAGTTTACCTTGAATGATTAATCGGTTCCATCAAAACAGACAATTTGGTGGCTCAGTGTGGGCATCAGCACCCTCTTGGGAAAGACAGCAGCATAGTCTGATACAAACAGCATGAGTTTTCATAGCTTCCAAGGTAAAAAGGAGAGAGGCCAAAAGGAGGCTAAAATATCAGAGCAAAATTTGTTACATCAGTAAGATAGTACATTAAAAGCTGGGGTAATAAATAAAAGAAAAAAAATCAGACAGCAGAAACCGGCATGGACAAGAGTCTTGAGAGCATTTCTCTGAACAGGCAGGAATCTTGCAGTTTGAACTTGAAGGACCTACAGATGAAATTAACAGAAGTGAAATTTGGAAGGTCACCAGTGTGTAAATGAGATCTCTAGTCATAGCGCAAACTGAAAGGACACCAAGCAGGATTGCCATTAGTTATGTAAATGTCGATGTCTATACTGACAGCCTGATTGATGTAGGTTCAAAAGGGTAAACAAGAACCAATTCAAAACATTGCCAGCTCAGAAACAATACCAGGTCTCAGTGCAGGTAACAAGGAGCCTGGGACAAAGATGAATTATCTGGTAAGAAATTGACCTCAAGGGGCGCCTGAGTGGCTCAGTCATTAAGCGTCTGCCTTCGGCTCAGGTCATGATCCCAGGGTCCTAGGATCGAGCCCCGCATCGGGCTCCCTGCTCCACGGGAAGCCTGCTTCTCCATCTCCCGCTCCCTCTGCTTGTGTTCCCTCTTTCGCTGTGTCCCTCTCTGTCAAATAAATAAATAAAATATTAAAAAAAAAAAAAAAAGAAATTGAACTCAAGAAATCCTGGTTTTGAATGTCAGGCAACTCATCAGGAAATTAAGTTCCAGCAAGCAATAGTCAAATATTATGTGGGGCGCCTGGGTGGCTCAGTCGGTTAAGCGTCTGACTTCAGCTCAGGTCCTGATCTCAGGGTCCTGAGGTTGAACCCTGCATTAGGCTCCTTGCTCTGCAGGGAGTCTGCTTCTCCCTCTGTGCCTCCCTCTGCTTGTGTTCTCTCTCCCTCTCTCTCTCTAGTAAATAAATAAAATCTTTAAAAAAAATCCATGGTATTATGGTGGTCATTGTGAGAGCAAATGAATATAACCTCTAAGCTGAAATAAGGAATAACAATCTAGTATCAAGCTAAGTCTTCCAGTTTAAAATGGCTACCAATCCCTGATGTAGGCTTTCTCAACTTCTGAGCAAAATATCCGGAAAAACATAAAAAAATTCACAGGACAAGAAAACTGAGCTTCTCAAGGGAAGAATATTGTGAAGAAATTTAGGTCCAGCTAGGCAGTGAGGAGGGAGAAGGGCAATTTAAACACCATTTTCTTATATGCCCCACAGCTCTGCCTGGTCCTAAACATAGAAAAATAAACCACAACATGGAGCCTGTTCAAAACACATATCAATACCCAAGAAACAGAATATTGCCTGCGACAGAATGCAGAAAACTGGCCACAATCCATGACTCCTCTCTGCATCCATGCCCTTCACAATTTGCCTTCCTGCCATGAAAAGGTAGAGTCTCCTTTCCTTCCCCTTGAATCTCAGCTGGCCTTGTGACTTGCTCTGATCCTTATTATGCAGTGGAAGCAAAGCCGGCCCTGCCAGTTCCAAAACAAAGACTCAAGAGTCCTTACACACTTCTGTTGTCTCCTGGAAATGCTTTGCTGCCATGTGAGCAAGCCCAAGGAAGCCGGAGGGCGGTAAGGGACCAAGTGTACGGAGATGAGTCGTCCCCCATGAGACCGTGCGAGACCAGCCAGCCCCCCTTTGACCTGGCGCTGGCTGAAATCTAATGATTGAGCTCAGCCAGGCAAGAAGATTACTCATCTTGAGCCCAGCTCAAATTTCTGACCTGCAAAATAGAAAGCTTAATAAATATGGCTTCAAGCCACTAAATTTTGGGGTGGTTTGTTTTACAGACTACTTGATATATGACCCTAAAGATTCCTTATTAGGAGGACAGAACCCTAATAAGGATTTATTATTAGAATCAGAACCTAATGTTAGCAGATGTTCGGCAGGGTATTTTAAATACGATACATCCCCTTGTATGTTGGGAGGAATGATGTCTTTATATTCTTTGCCTTAAAACCACTATATTTTTCTTAGTAGGTATTTGTGTTTATATGTCATGGAAGCTGTTTCTCCTTACAAAGAAAATATGGAATAAGATGGCAAGATGAGACTAAAAAAAAAAAAATAAAATAAGGCAAGAAAACTGAAATTTCAATAGTAAATTAAAGTATGTATTGGATGCTAAATAAAACAGAACTGACCTTTAGAAAATGGATTCGATAAAACGAAAGGCAAAACTGAGACATTTTACCAGGATGCAGAGGAAAAGAACCAGAAAGAAAATAAAAAATATTGAAGTATGAAGATTTATATAAAATTTCCAAAGCTATGATAACTAAAACTATGAAAATAGAATAGGAAAAGACAAACAGACCAATAGGATACGACAGAGGGTCAAGACCACCCATCCCACTTTCCCATACATGAATAAACACTTGAACTTTGACAGAGCTGTCTTTGCTAATCAGTGGATACGGTTAGATATTTTACATTTAAAGATAAACATATGATAAAATTTTAACAAAAGGAAAATGTTGGGCGCCTGGGTGGCTCAGTTAGTTAAGCAACTGCCTTCGGCTCAGGTCATGATCCTGGAGTCCCAGGATCGAGTCCCCCATCGGGCTTCCTGCTCAGCAGGGAGTCTGCTTCTCCCTCTGACCCTCCCCCCCCTCATGTGCTCGCTCTCTCTCTCTCAAATAAATAAATAAAATCTTAAAAAAAAAGAAAAAAGAAAGAAAAGGAAAATGTTATACACAAAATTCAGGAACTCACTGAAGTTTTAAAGGTAATAGCAAAGCTTTACTTCATAAACTGGATGCTAAGTGCCAAAGTGTTTAATGAATTATTATTGTTATCTTATATACGTATTTTACCATTATCCTATTTACCTGGGTAATATTTAATGAGCCATCTTTTAAAAAAGATATTCTAGAATAAAAAATATAATGAAATATCAAGTGTATGTTTAGATTTTTTTCAAACTTCTGCTTCTAAAATTTTAACTCTTTCAAAAGGTCTATAAACCCATAAAAAATTAATTAGAGATACTGATAAATGTGTTAGTTCTTCTACTGGCCTGCAGTTAGATACATCTCTTTTGTTTTAATGTTTGTAATATATCCTAGTCCTTAGAATCAGGTCTCAGCACACTACAGCACATTTAATACTACTACTATATCTTTATCAGTGTGCTCAACCTACAGGCCAGCACATATGAATTAGATCAGAGTGACAGGAATTTAGTGTAAGTGACAAAGTCTAGGTTCAGAGGAAGGAGAATTCAATTACCAAAATAAACACAACCACCGAAACTCCTACTATCTATGGAATACTTTTTATGGATTTGATACTGTGCCCAGTTTGAATTGCTCAGCTAAGCAACACTTTTTCCCAAGTGATGCTTGGGCAAAGCTTATGCCTTCTTGAGTGGGACATCAGCTTTCCCGGTAGTTTTGAACAGAAAAATAATGTTATCCATGTATTTATCAGCCAGTTGTGTGGCAATAGCAGGTGTTTTGGAAAGACGGGGATGTGTGATAGAGCCCCTCCAGACAACAGTTGCCTTGTCTGATGACAACTGCCATTAAAGTTTAACAAATCAGAAAACAGCCACGTAATGAACAAGGTACAGGCAAGACTCTGATGACCTGGTTATCCAGCCACAGGATCATCCCTTATTAGAAAGCGTCCTTGCCTTCCTCCTCCTGGAGTTTGATATTCTAGGAATACTAAACTGGTTATCATTCTAATTCCACAGTTTCGTACCCTTGTGCCTTTGGCCACGCTGCTTCCTCACCCTTGCACATCTTTCCGTCATCCTCTTACCATCGTTCCACCAGTCACAGACCCACCCCATTTACTCCTCCATGGGTAAATCTACTGATTATTCAAGGCTCAGCTTAAATGCCCTCTTCTCCGAGACTCTTCCCACTGTCCTGGTATTCTCAAAGCATTCTCAGAGTTCTCTGGGTGGTTCTATTTCCAGACAATGACCACATGTATTGAAAAGATGTATTCACTTATCTGTTCCTCTCTTAAAGGAGAAACGCTGATGAATAAAATAATACAGAAGTAAATGAAGTAAAAATAGGAAAGTTTATCACTTTCGATTTCACTAATTACACTCATGAAATAATGTGTAACAACATTAAAATCCTCTTGAAGTGTAATGTAATTAAAATAAAGTAACAATACTTGTGCAGTGGAGAGGTACTGTTTGTAAGATCCTTGACATGGAAGCCATAACATCAGTATGTGTTTTACTTCCTGGCATCGTCTGACTCATTAGCTCATTTAGAAACAACGACAACAAAACATTCTTATAAGAATGCTTGAATGAAATTAATATTATACTTCCCAACCAAAGAAGTTTGGGTTAAAGTAAAAAGTGAAGATTATATAAACCTGGCTGGCTCAGTCAGTGGAGCATGCGACTCTTGATCTCGGAGTTGCGGGTTTGAGTCCCATCTTGGGTATAGAGATTACTTAAAATGAATTTAAAAAAAAATAATAATAAAAATCTTTTGAGTTAAAAATTACCTTTTCTTTTTGAAATGTGATTGTTAGGCTAATTATTTTTACCTTGCTATTTATTTTATTAATAGACTTTAGTTTTTTTCACATAAATCACTCACACTTGTTAGCTATCTATTCCTTAGGAAAGCATAAACCTTTTTTATCAATGCATAGACTAGTTCTGTTTGTCAATTTAAAAAGTGCACCCGGTTAGTATCCTAGAAACAGCTTTAGTCTGCTGACGCACAGATGGCAAATCTTCAGCATGTACTTATTTCATATATACCATGATACTTGACAGTGCTTTATGATTTACAGTTACCTACATATACATTATCTCGTTTGAGCCTCAAAGCAATTCTACATGGAAAGTATTCATATTTTCCCCACTTTGCAGGTGGGGAAATGAAAGCAAGTAGCAGCTGTGGACTCCAACTCAAGGCTTCTTACTCTGATTCTAATAGTATTTCTATTACACTACAGCTATACCTAGACCAACCTTAATAATATATGTAATAAACTCATTTACAGTATATATCATAATCCAGGATTTTAAGTACACACACAAAATTCATGACTTGTGATTGCTATTCATTCATATACAATAGTAACTTTTCACACATTCGATGAACATGTACAAAATCACTAAAGACAGGAAACAAACTCATGTCTGGGGAAGATTGAAGAAAATCAACAAAAACAATAAGACACAGAATTTTAACTAACAATTTATCTTTCATCTGTTTGATTATTTTCAATAACCCAGAAGCTATACTAGTATTTACCTACTTATTAAATTTCGCTTTTAAAAAAGCACTAGAATAATTTAGCTTGTTTGATTTTAGTTTATTTACTAATAAATTCACTTAGCAGGTTAAACCATATGGAATTGCCAGCATTCAGATATTTTTGACCTAGAAAAACAGTTAATTTCAGATGGTTCAATTTAATGTTTGTATAAAGTGGGGTAGAACAGCAATATTTTCCATCTCTCCAGTCAGGAAACAGATGACATCAAATTTGATGAGATGCCATCCAGCCTAAGACAGACTGGCAATTTCCTGAAATAGTCAGCATTTTGGTATGAGTAATAAATCTCATATTTAGCATTACTTAATGCACTTTTAAGGAAAATCTTTGAGATTTTTGGCATGGCTTACCTCTATGTACCACCATAGGAACATGGGTATCATGACAGAGAAAGAACCACAGGGGTATCAAATCTGTTACAAAAGTAGCAATATTTGGGGACTATTTCAAATTATATTAGTCAATAGCAGTTGACTCGGTAAATCTACTGTTTCCAGCTTTTTGTGTATTTTATAATGTCTTCAAAGAATATAAAAATAAACACTTAAGGAAATTCTGTTTGGGTCCATCGGGTTGAGATCTAGGCATGCACTTTTACAAACTCCTTAAATTATTCTGATACATGCCATAGGTTAGAAGCCACTGCAATAAATGCCAATTGAATAAGACAAATGTTGAAAATAATTCATTCACATGGGCACCCCCAGTCTGCTATTGTCTGTAAATATAATTATGAGGAAAGTTGAAGAGCAACCTGTCAGCACATATCGGAGGATCCGTGTTAGAGGGCAATATTCAGATGAAAGCAGAAAATACCAGTGTATTACAAAGCTATTTTTACATATTCAGATTCGTAGTATTCTAAGCCAGAAACTGCAGTGAGGAGACAAGAAAGCCCTCCCTGCCACTCACTTTCATTCAGAATGGACCATCTCAAATATAACCTAGTCTATATCTCTGCTGAGGTCAATGAGACTTTATCATCCTTCTTGAATTATTTACTTACGCTGCTATAACCAACTACCGCAAACTCAGTGGCTTAAAGCAATACAAATTTATTCTTTTATAGTTCCAGTCAGATGTCAAAAATCAAACTGTTGGCAGGGCTGCATCCCCTCCAAAGCTTCAGAAGAGAATCTGTTTCTTTCCTTACTTTTTCCAGCTTCTAGAACTGCATTCCCTCTCTTCCTTGGCTAATGGCTCCATCCTCCACCTTGGAAACCAGAAGTGTAGTCACATACCCGTCTCCTCATCTTTTCTGTAGTCAAATCTGCTTGTTCCTTTTAAGAATACATTACAGTTAGTGCCCACCCAGATGATTCAGGACTATCTCCTCATCTGAGGGTTTTTAACTTAATCACACGTGCGAAGTCCCTTTTGTTCTATAAAATAACATTCACAGATTCCAGGGATTAGGTCGTGGATAGCTCTGGTATCTATGGAGAGACAGGTATCATGGATATCTATTCAGCCTACCGCACCTCTCAACACAGCTTTCCAGCAACCGCTGATAAGGGATGGAGGCTGGCTTGTGCTATGAAACCTCATTTCCTGAGATGAAGTCTCTTTGGATTCTGAGTATGCAATTTTAGAACTCTAAACTCTCTCATCCAAAATCTCCTAGGGGCTTGCATAAGGTGTCGTGGATGGCAGATCTTCCCGCTGGCAAAGATATGACTAGAGCCCATGGCTTCCTAATAGTGACGCCAATGCTCAGTCTGTCATCACCCGATGACCTGATAAATGGATGCTTGGAAGGCAGCAGGGTGTGGAGAGTTCGGTTCACCCTGATGAGCTTGCTCTCCGCCAAGCACTGAGAGAGGGGAAGGGCTCCTGTGGCCTGCTGTAGGCCTCCATGAAAATCCTGGGTGTCCTGGAATGCGTGAGGCTTTACACAGGATTTTAGAAAAGCCCATCGATTCTTGGTTGCAATAGTAGTTACTACTCTAAATTTAGTCAAGAAGTGAGCTTAAAGTCACAAAAGATAGATATTTGTGGTTTTCTTAAAACTTATGTTGACTGTTTTCCATACCCATCTTTGAAGAATGATTTGCTACAGCAGAAAGAGGTAAGAGAGGAAGGGAAGGAGGTTTCCTTCGGTGGGCAATAGGAGGCCTGTCTAGACAACTTTTTCTTCTTCTTGAAAAATATGGGGCAGCATTTGTGATGCTGTGGGACTGGTTATGGAAGCTGTCTGGAGAATTTGCCCATCCAGTAGGGTATGATCATGACATGGACACTGACAGCCTGGGGTTGAATCTATGCCTCTTATATTAATTAGGTTCCGTGCAGGTGAAAGTAACAGAATACCTCCCTGATAATAGCTTAACCGGTAAGAATACAACTTGCTTATCTAACAAGACGTCTGGAGGCAGAAATCCCAGGGTTGGTTCCAAACTGAGTGATGCCATGAAGGACCCGGGAACTTTCCATGCGTCCGCACCGCCATCCTCGGCATGCAGGTTTATATCCACAGACTGACGACCTCATGGACCCCACATTGCTGCCACAGGCTCCGTCACTACGTCTTCACGTAACAGCACCAAGAGCAGGAATGTTGTTGGGTAAGGAATCCAGAGGCAGAACGGCATATATTCTTGTGTCTCCCATCAGGAAAGAAAAACTTTCCTAAAAGTCACCAAGAGACTTCTCCTGACATCCTAGCGGCAGTAAGTAGGTGAAAAGCTTTCTAAAGATCATTCACTAATGTGGGGGAACTAAGTTGCTACGATTGCCTGGCGCAATTATATGCCATGCCTTGTGCCCGAGCCCACCGTCACACCAAGAGCCAAGAAGGGTCCGGTAATGAGAAAGAAGCAAGGAACATTGTTGGGCAGGCCAGAATGGAGTGCCCGCCACCACACCCACGGGTATGCCACACACAGCTGTTTTACGCGTCGTATTACAAAACTGCGTGCGGTCCCCGGAGCCGGAGGGCGGAGCAGCGGCAGGCTGTGAGCGGCACGTGAACGCCGGGGGGCTGCACGGCTGCCGGCCCCCCGCCCCGCGCGGCGCCTCCCGAGCTCAGCCCGGACCGCGCTGCGGCCCCCCCGGGGCCGAGGACGGACGCCCCGCCCCACGATCGATCGCCGCCGGGGCCTGCGCACTGGGACCGGGGCGACCCGCGTACCCAGCCACGCTAGCCTGAGCCCCCACCGCCTCAATCCGGTTGTGAATGTCGGAGAGCAGAGTCCCTTTGATGACTCTGACAGCGAGAACTTCGGGCGACCCTGGCTCTCTGGATGAGACCGCCTATGAAAGACCGGCAGAGAAGACACTGGACTCGCTAGCAGAGTTTTTTGAAGACCTCGCAGACAAACCTTACACATTCGAACACTGTGATGTCTCGTTTGGGAGTGGTGTTTTAACAGCTGAACTAGGTGGAGATCTAGGAACCTACGGGATCAACAGGCAGACCCCAAACAAGCAAATCTGGTTATCTTCACTCTCCAGTGGGCCCCAGGGCTGCGACTGGACTGGGAAGAATGCGTGTACTCGCACCACAGTGTGTCCGTCCACGGGCGCTGGCCAGGGGGCTGACTGAAGCCTTAAAAGCCAAGTTGCACTTACCTTCTCTGGCCTATTCCGGAAAAGGCACTTGATGCCCAGCCCAATTCCAAAGACAATAAAAGCTACAAAGCCAAGACCACAGCTTCGTTCCGCAGCTGAGTATCTGTTTTCTTCCATTTCCACTTTTGAGGACAGTTGCATGGCGCGTAACGACTCTGTGAAAAATGTTTTGCTTCCCACCCTCCCCCAAGTTCGGATTTTTAATTTTCATAGTTTTTTTGGATTTATTGTCTGATTTCCTCCCTCACAGGATATCCCTTCTCTTTTATAATGCCCATATACTCATACATTTCTATATAACCTTACAACAAAGAAAAAGAAGAAGGAAAAATTCCAGGAGGAGAAATGACTTGATTTCACCATTTGTTCTTTGAAGGACTTAACTGCATAAAACCACAGCAAAAAGTGCCTGGCCGACTTTCCCTTTCTGTTCCCAAATAAAACTCATTAAACAGTTGCCTATAAATGTTAAAAAATAAATAAATAAATAACCTATGGGCATGGAGGAAGCTACTACAAGGCTTAGAAGACATACAGTGTGGTATGGTAAAACCTAATTATTGGGGTCAACACATGTCCTGGTTGGCCTGGGACAGTTCCAGGGTAACCTGTTGCCTGGGTAAGTATGAATCATATAAAGTTTCACTTTCAAAAGTGTCCTGATTTGGACAATAAATTATTTGCTCTTTTTACCTAGTACGTCTTTCATAACACAGTATATTTATACAGAAACAACATAAACTTTTGACCACAAGTAATGAAACTCAACTCGGACTAGCTTAGGAAGAAAAGGGGAATTTAATTGGCTTATGTTAACTAAAACTTCCAAAAATAACTGGCTTCAGGGGTTATATCTTAGAGGCCTGTGTCCTTTTCTGTTGGTCAATTAATCTAGCTTCAGGTATAAAAAATAATCACCTGTGACAAACCTTTTGCCACACCCTACGAGCCTTGCAACACCAGTGAGAAATGCCATCATGTTAAAGGTCTATTTTTTTTTTTTAAGATTTTTATTTATTTGAGAGAGAGAGAGAAAGAAAGAGAGGGCACAAGCAGGCAGAGGGTCAGAGGAAGAGAAAGAAACAGACTCAATGCTGAGCAGAAAGCCCAACATGGGGCTCGATCCCAGGACTCTGGAATCATGACTTGAGCCAAAGGCAGACACTTAATGGACTGAGCCACCCAGGTACCCCGTCATCACGTTAAAGGTCTAGCACAAGATTCTCAAAGAGGAGTCTGGTTGGCCTGAATTTAGCCACGTGCCCATTTCTAAACACACCATTAGGTTCAGGAGGATAATGTATTTTTAGACTTCAAGCCTGGGTTCTATGTCCACCCCTGTGTTTGGGGCAGATTTTATGAAGTTAAAGGCCTTAGCTTTGCTGAAACATATGGAACAGCTTCCTCAGAGGAAAATCAGTTTTGTTATCAGAGAATTGGAGAAGGGGAAGCTAAATAAAACAGATGTTCATTACCCACAGGGACAATTCTTTGACTAAATCTTTCAGAAGACACATGAGATGCTCTGCTTTTACTATTGCAACATAGCATTTGTCTTCCAGCTCAGCAATAGGCCCTCTATTTGTTAAAAATTCATTATACTCATAACAACAGAACAGAGAAGGAAGAAACAGGCCTTCAACTGTTTAAACAGTGATTTCCTGCAATAAAGCTTACTTTGGTTCACAGTATCCTAAGGGGCTACAGCTTATGATTGTAAGAACCAAAAGTGCACGGAAAAGATGAACCAAAATTCTAACATACAGAATCAGTGCAAATTATGTTTTAACAGGTTCTATTTCAAATGAGCCTCCCCCCACACACACACTTTTTCTTCCTGAGTACTATTCATAGCACGGCAGTGGTATGTGGCTAAGGTACATGTAGAATGTTGGCCAGTGTAGTATGAAGTGGTCACGTGTATGTCCAGTGGCCCCACCTCCCCTTTCCTTTTTGCATTGCCTCTGTTTTGTGGTTGCCCTGCCTGCAGAAGGAGAAATCAATCCAACACCCAAAATCAATTCAAATATCGAGACTAATAACATCATGCATCACCAGGAGGGTATATAAAAGTTCATTACTCACATAATGGGAATTTTTTTTTTTTTTTAAAGTAGAGCAGGGTAGGCACCCAAGCTGGCTGGGAGCAGCTCGAGAAAAGGGAGAGGCAAGTGGTTTTGATATTTATTGTGGTTAAGAGGTATTGTGCCCAGATGTTTGTGTGATTTGATTTTGCTTTTATATTGACTTGCTCAGATGTGGGGCAAAGGGAAAGGTGCAGGGTGGTCCCTCAAATCTGTCAGTGGTCAAACATCAAAACTGGAGGCAGCAGACTCATTACAGCCTCGGGTCAGAATCTCAGCTCTGCCATTTACTAGCTGCATGGCCTTAAGTGACTTCAGTTTTCTAGGTTCACTTCTTCTTTTTTAAGTGAAGACCATCATACTTACCTTATACAGTCCTTGTAAGGATTGAATAAGTAACCGTAGAGGGCTTAAGACTGTGCCTGACTCATAGTAAAAATGTAGCAAATATTATTTTCCCTTCCTCCTGTGCACCTTTAATCTTCTTTATGCTCTAGGCAGTATGGTCTAGGAGGCCATTCTTGATCTTCTTTCCACAGGAAATAAATAAATACATTCATTCATAAAGATATATAATATGTAATAAATATATATGTGTATATACATGAATTTACATATAATCAAATGTATGTTTGTTTATAAAAAGAGAATGCCAAGGGATACCTGGGTGGCTCAGTTGGTTAAGCATCTGCCTTTGGCTCAGGTCATGATCCTGGGGTCCTGGGATCAAGCCCCGCATCAGGCTCTTTGCTCAGTGGAGAGTCCGCTTCTCTCTCTGCTCATGCTTTTTCTCTTTCTTTCTGTCTCTCAAATAAATAAATAAAATCTTAAAAAAAAAAAGAAGAAGAAGAAGAAGACGAAGAAAATGCCAAGGTAAAAGTAAAGATTAACCCAAGGTGATGAATGGCTAAAAGAGGGAATTTAAGCCATCCACAAGGCCACAAAGGACAAGCTGGTAGCAATGGCTTCAATTCAACCTCCATAGACATCGGCCTCCTTCATATATGTTAAGGGTACCATATCACATCCAGAATGATGTCAAGGCAGATATTTCTTTCTGTGAAGAAGCTGATAGATGGAGGTAGGAAGTATGCTCCAAGAATGTAACTAAGATGGCCTTAATCTTTCCCCCAGATTGACCAAACTTCAGACAGGCTTCTTCCTACCTCTATGCCCCTGACTTCCCTTTCCTTACAGCACTTACTTTGGAAAACATGAATACCTTTTCTACTCCTTTGAAATGTATATAAATAGTCTCTAAGTTCTTGTCAGTTTTACAACCCCAGAAATGTCTTCCTCAAGAATGTGTAAACCATCTCTTTAAAATATAATCATCAATGAAGAAAGCAATCCTATCTCCCAGTTTCCATAAGAGGGTGAGACCCTTGCTCCAACTGGTGAAACTACTCTGTCATGAAGATACAAGAAAGTTTAGTTTTCCTGTGGGAAAGGACAGTTAACAAACACAGATGGCCTATGACCCCCTCCATCTCAGCTCCTACAAACTCTCTAGCACTTTGTTTCAGTGGAGCTGAGCTCCTGTGGGTTCTATCCTCTTTCTCGTATTGCAACAGTTGTGAATAAAGTCTTCTTTATCTGTTAATCTTTGTCAGCAAGCCATTTTGCTTTAATAGGTACCTTTTTTGTAGATCCAATCTTATCATGTTTTACTTTGCAGAAAATGCTTTCATGCATGAGCTGTTGGCTTTCTTTTCCTTTCTCTCTCTTCATCTCTGTGTGCTTGGGAGCATACATCTGTGCTGTGCATTTACTGAGGGAAGGGGAAACTCCATTTTCAGGCAATAGGTACACTCTAAATGACACTTGAATCTAAATTGTTCAAGCTTTCCTCAGTGACTTCCTGCATGAGACTCTCATGCACTGTAGACAATGAGTTTTCCCTCTTAGAGGTCAAAAGTTGCAGTGTTATTTACTTAAGTGTGAAGAGAAGAGTGTTGTGTTCTATGTGTACTAACTCCTCAGGGAGGGTGGATGGTAGCACTCCTCAGATACAGGGAAGGACTGGAGGCTTCCCAAGTGGCTCACTGAATGTCAATGCATCTGTTACAGCTGAAATTCCAGTCAGGGACAATAGCCCCCTGGGAGGAGCACCCCATTCCTTGTTTATTTTGACCTGCTGCTGTCATGGCAGTGTGGACATGACGATAGGTGAGCCTAAGCAAGAGGACCCAGAGTCTGGGAAAAGGATGACAGGGGAAGGAAAAAATACAGAGAGATGATAATGAGAGTAACAGTTGGCTCACTTAAAAGACAGTTAAAATATTATAAGATGCAATTTATTCCCAATGAAGTTACCTCTATTTACACTGTGGTTTTGTATATTTTACACCACAGTTATACTTCCATTCTCTGAAAATCTATGCTGCAATTTGGATTTATAGAGCATTTTATATCTACTCATCAACTGAATCCTATTCTCAGAGTTTCAAAATAATAGCATACCTATAAGGAGATTAATAAGAGTATCAAAAATAGTTATGGCCCTAAATTATCAGACCCTTTAAAATCTAGGTTAGGTAATCCAGGTTACCAGGTATCTCATACACTATTGTATGGGGCAAAAGGAAATAATAGGAATGAGGAGAGCTAGGCTAATGCCTCCTCCAGCCCAAAGAGCAGAGGAATGCCAGAGAGAAAAACTGAAGGAGGATGTTCTCAATAATACCAAGGAATAGAGCTCTAGGGTAGAAGCTGCTTCAGAAAGATAAGAGCAATAAGAGAGACAGGCCTCTCCAAAAACAAGGGGAAACATCCAAGTGAGTTCAAAACATGTCTTCTCAATAATAAAGGATATATGAATTTCAGTACTAAGTTCAATATTAAAATCATCTTCATTTAGGGGCACCTGGGTAGCTCAGTTAGTTGGTTAAGTATCCGACTTTCGATTTTGGCTCAGGTCATGAACTCAGGGTCATGAGATGGAGCCCCGCAACGGGCTCTGTACTGGGTGTGGAGCCTGGGTGTGGAGATTCTCTTTCTCCTTCTCACTCTGCCTCTACCCCTTCCACCGCCCCTCTCCAAAACCAAACAAACAAACAAAAATCATGTTAATTTAAAATAGCTGAGCAAATACTAACTGAAAACATTTGTTTATTCAATTTCAATTTTTTAAGACATTTTCCTTTAAAAGTTTCTTTTAATTTTTTGTCATTTATATTTTAATACGTTAGATAGGTTAACTTATTTTTCTCATCTTAAATGAATGTTTAAGTGATTTTTTAATTATTTTTATATAATTATACTAGGTCATTTTTTTAGGCTAAAAGATATTGAGAAATAAAATCATCTATTCCTACATATAGCTTGGACAATGAGGAACAAAACCACCTCCTCCCACAGAGCTAACTGTCTACTTTAACGTGACTTTATTATTCCCATGTCCTCATTAGCATAAATTACTATTCTATAAGTCTTTGCCCAGGCAAACCACTTGGTTGCTAATTACAGAAACTTCCTGAAATATCCATCAACTCTTCAAGAGAATGCATTAATAGACAGTTATGCCCTAAGAATCTGCTGAAACTCTTGCTTTTAAATCCTTGCCTTGAAGTTCCTACCAATTCTAAATTGTTATATCATGTTATATCATGTTAGAACTTACCCAGTTTTAATAAAGCCTTCTTCATCCCAGCAACACTAACATTGAAAGACACACCTTAGTTTCTAACAGTGAATTCCAACCCTTCGTTCTCCCCTCTGAGACACTACCAAAGCTTTGGACGTTTTATTTTCTCTTACCAAGAAAAACAATAAACTCAATTTCGCCTTACTAACAGGTTGTGATCATTCATAAGATGACATTCAATAATGTCTCTGCTTCAGTGACTAGAATTCCCATGCTATTAATGACAACTTGAGCTCCACAGCAGAGACAAACTGCAACTCAAGGGATCAGGTTCCATCTGGCCAGCAGGTTGCCATCCAAAGGAGACATAAGTAGTGTTTCAGTCTAGCCGCTGTTTTTCTCCCCCTGATGTATTCTTTCTTCCTCCCTTCTCTCATAACAGAACACTTTCTCTTGTGGGAAACCCATCCCATTGAGTTTGGCTGAGACTCTCCCCTCTCTCATTACTGACTACTGCATGTGTGGCCCATGATGCCAACCTGGCTAATCAGAGCACTGTAAGCCACGGCAAATAGCACATGACCCAAAAGGACTCAATCAGAGGCTCTCCCATGACTATCTATTTTGGAAAAGGGATATTGTCTTCTCTGGAATCTCAAGTCACATGACTGATTTACATTTGGGGTTTCCAGGGGCCATCTTTCCTACCATATTGTGAGAACTTGTTTGAGAAGGAAACCAACACAAAGATAAGAAGACTTGAAGGGAAAAATAAACATGACCTCTGACAACTTGCAAACTCCTGAACCTAGTCATTACCAAAACATTGCCCTTGAATGTCTGTGTGAGATGACTTCACCATTTAAAATCCCTATTAAAATGTCAATAAATTCTTTTAGTTCAATTTAATAAGGATGGGCTTCTGACATTTGTAATCAAAGTTCCTTCTGTGATGGAAAGAAGAACAACACTACATTGTGTATTTTGTTTGTCCCACTGAGACAAAATGTATAATCCCAGACCAGGGCTACCCATGTTGCCCTATAAAGTTAATACAAGTTGATTTGTGAGCACCTCCACGTATTTCTGCTAAATCTGGCCTGGCTTCGATCACACCCGAAACTCCTTGGGCTTGAGCATCAATTGAGAGTCTAATGAAAATGTTCCTGTTATTTTGAGCAGGAAAACCTCTTCTTACATCTTGCCACTGAGAGCTTTATCCACAGCTCACTGATATGCATGCTGAGTGGTTGTCTCTTTTGTGTATCTGATAGGTATTTTTTGATACTCTGATAGGCATTTGTGCTCCTCATTTTGTCTAAGAACACCAGACACAATATGCTGAAGAAATACATTTTGCTTTTCTTTCCTCTGCCATACTCAAATAACTGTAACTGCTCTGAACTAGGATGTCCACAGGCCTTGGCATAAAATAAAAAGGAATAGCTGGAAAATTATAAGGCAGACAGTGACATTTAGTTTTAGGGAAAGAAAAGCTAATTTTGACTAAATTCTGAGATCTGAAAAAAGGAAAATACTTATTCTGGATGGCAAATACATTTCACCCAATTTTGATTATGCATATTACTTTAAGTATTCCCCTTAATGATAACTTATTTAATTGGCTGAGAGTAGTTACTGTCAAATAAGGTTGCCTTTACTTCTCCTCAAATCTCCATAAAGTACAGTATATTAGCATAAGCTAGGTTATGATGTGATAATAAATATCACTGAATTTCAATAGCATACAACAAAGGTTTATTCTTTATTGAAACGTATTTCCTTCTTGGGGCATCTTAATTCTGGAACTGATACTGACAGAGCAGTCTCTAGGTGGAACATTACTGGTTATTGTGGCAGACCTTGATCATACATTGGCAATAAAAGCAGCCACACGTATTTTGTTCACCAAGCTTGACATCAATGGGGTGAGGAAAGTGTAATCTTTTGCCCCCAAAAGGCAGCAAATATTCTGTAATAGTAATGTTTACTCCACACATATTGACAAATGAGAAGCTAAATTTTTAAAACTTTTTTTTAAGATTTTATTTATTTATTTGTCAGAGTCAGAGAGAGCACAAGCAGGGGGAGCAGCAGGCAGAGGGAGAAGCAGGCTCCCCGCTGAGCAAGGAGCCTGATGCGGGACTCGATCCCAAGAGCCTGGGATCAGAAGCTGAATTTTTTTAAAAAATTAGATATTGCTGGAAGTCCATGTATATATCACCTAATCTGAAATCATCTTAAAAACTCAACAAAAACATGCTTTAAGGGAAGACACAGATTACAAATCTGATAAAAATTTATTAGGAGGGGCACCTGGGTGGCTCAGTCATTAAGCATCTGCCTTCGGCTCAGGTCATGATCCCAGGGTCCTGGGATCAAGCCCCGCATTGGGCTCCCTGATTGGTGGGAAGCCTGCTTCTCCCTCTCCCTCTCCCCCTGCTTGTATTCCAGATCTTGCTATTTCTCTCTCTGTCAAATAAATAAATAAAATCTTTTAAAAAATAATTTTATTAGGAATCTGTGACAAGCAATTTCATACCTATCCCAGCTGAGGAGATATTTGCCCATGTCCTGGTATCAACTGAAGGATAGTAGAATTTGCCACCCCAAAATATGCCACTTTGGCATAAGAATTATTTTGAGCTGATAGCAATTGAGAAGATGCAGATACAAGAAAAGCTCTCTGCCCTCCTCTTATTTGCCTAAAAGCAGAATATAAATTTTCAAAAGTATCCTCATTCCCCTCTCCCACCAGGAGGAACAAAAATTAATCACTAGAGACAACTTTAGGCCCTATCAGCTTGAAGAAGGCACTAGAGGAATCTACATAACAAACTTTACTAAGCTTTTAGCTACCATTACTTTACCTTCCCAAATTTGTCACCCTTAGAAGCCTAAACTGCTTTCCTTCATTCTGTCATTTCTCCACAAATTTTATGGTTCTTAAAGATGCTCTATAATCTGGAATTCTAAGCCACTGCTTTGAGTTCTTCATTTTCCCCAGATAGCTCCCAAGTATACAAGAAATATATATATAAACTTCTATTTGTTTTTCTCATGTTAATCTGTCTTTCATTACAGGATGCTCAGTCAGGAACTCAAAAGAGTAGAGAGAAAATTATTTTTCCTTCCTTACACAACCAGCAGGAGGCTAAGAGAAAAATAAACTCAACATTAAGTTCAGGGATCCTACTGCCTGGCAACGAGGATCTGGCCTGATAGGCAAGACATTTTAAAGAGTTCAGTAAACTCGGGGCGCCTGGGTGGCTCAGTCGTTAAGCCTCTGCCTTTGGCTCAGGTCATGATCCCAGGGTCCTGGAATCGAGTCCCGCATCAGGCTCCTTGCTCAGCGGGGAGCCTGCTTCTCTCTCTCCCACTACCCCCCACTTGTGTTCCCTCTCTCACTGTGTCTCTCTCTGTCAAATAAATAATAAATAAAATCTTTAAAAAAATAAAATAAAGAGTTCAGTAAATTCTTCCTATGCCCATCCTTACTTTGGTAAAGCACACAGGAGCAACTACTTATTGGTTAAAATGATACCATCAATAACGTGCACAGAAAACTGAATTATAAACAGCCCCAATGACAACCCATGTGGTTTTCTTTCTAGGACTTTTCTCATGCTGAGCAGTTGATGCTTGCAGATGATAAAAAGGTTATTCTTTTTCCAGTGCATTATCAATATAAGATCGAAAAGATGATTATCTTGTTTCTTATTATAATACTTTGAATGTGCGAGAGAAAAGGAGAAGAGAGAAAAATACCTCTTCTATTTGTCAGTAGATTTTTTACAAAAAAAAATATCTAATAAGAACAAAACAAACTCATTCACCGTAATATTTTAATATTTAATATTTTTAAAATATTCTTTTAATATTTAAATTTTTTTCAAATGTCACCACAAAATTTTCAATGTCCTTTGTTTTGTTAATATGGAGAAAGCTTATAAAATAACAACGGGCTTCCTTTGGAAATTAAATTACTTCAATAATAATGAGTTTCATTTATAAAACCCAAAGGAGGAAATAAAATATTAGAAAGGAATTAGATGCAGTGTTTTTGGTACTCTTAATAGTTGGATTGATAATACTGTCAAACTAACCTCGTGGACAGAACCAGTCATTAAGATGCCAAAACCACTGATTCAGGAACCATGAAAAAGTGACAGCACTGATACGGAGTGGTATATTTTGCTGCCAATCTGTTCACACACAGATTTCTATATAGACTTACTCTATGAAACTCACATCAGAATTCTACTTGGCATGTAGTCTATTCCTCCGTTCAAACATGCCAGGTTTGACTTTAGAAAATTCAAATAAAATGTTTTAGTAGGGGAAAAAGAAAAGAAAAGAATTTGCATTAATATTCTAATACATTACTAGAGGAAAAGAGGATCTCTGAGACACATTAGGGGCCATTAGTTTTACTTAGTGCAGAAGTACATTTTAGTTGTCCCTGTTGAAATGACTGTAAATATGAGAATTTATTTGGAAAGGGTCAAATAAACTGAGACTGGACAAATAAAACTGATATGGTAATTACTCTTACACGGCTAATCATATCGACAAACATTATAAAACGGGTAACATGATGAATTACAAGTATTCAGTCACAGGGAAGCCGGCTAGATTAGCTTCATGGGCTTATTTAAAATGTGTTGCTCTAATAAAATGGAAAGGAATAAGTGAATAAAAATTCTCCCCAGAAGCCATCATAAATAATTCGTGTAAAATATTTCTTAAATTGGTACAAATTTCAGTATAAACTGGGTACAAATTTTTCGACTATACCTTCAATTCCCCTTATTAGCCTGTATTCTGGGATGATGGCAGGTAGGTCTGAAAGTCATTAATACAGTGCTATTTCTATTAATGAAAGACATTCATTCATTCTTTTATTCATTCATTCATATTCTTTTTGGTTTCCAAACTTTATCATCAATAGGGGTGAGAAGTCTTATTCTATGCCTTCATTGTTAAAATGGAAATAGTGCTCTACTGGGAAAGTCTCCTGATCCCAGCACATCCCTCTGTCCTCCACCCGCAATCCAAGTGTGATTTGATTGGTTGGATTGAAACCCTAGTTATGCTAACATTCAGAAGGACTCAGTGTACATTCCAACTCTTCTAATCCAGTCATGCATCACTTAAAACTGTTGGGGTCTCACTTCCTTTACACAATGAAAGGAATGGTATCAGTCCTGGTGATCTACAGTTAACATTGTAAATCAAATTCAGCTATCTTTGCAGACATAGCGAAGGTAGTTTCTTACAGATAGAATTACAATCTATTGAAGTTTCCCATTACTGGACTAACAAAGCCAAAGTTTCTACATAACTCTGTGGGAAGGAAAACTTTTTCCTCTTTCCACTTGGGTCCAGTAGTTGGGGGTCTGCAGATTCATTAACAATAGACATAAACAAGAGGAAAGACAACATTTCTGTACACATGCACAGGGCAGTTGCTCTACAATGAATAACTTCTGGAAGAGCTCTAAGTAAAGATTTATATATATATATCAACTTAACAAAAGAGGAGTATGGGTTTTTACAAGTTTGAAGGGAGAGTATGAAGAATCTCTTGGGTTTCTGGAGCACTAATGGGGAGGAACAGTTTGTTTCCAAGGCAGCTGAATTTTAAGGAAATTCCCTGGGAGGGGGGTTAATGGCAGTTGTATTTTCCCAAGGCTCTACTTCAATCAGGTAAGTTTTCTTTCTGAAACTTCTGTAGCACAAATGTTTCCCCTTTAAAATAATATTTATGTCAACTCTGAGGGTCTGAATGTGTCACACAGCTTTCTTCCCTGAAGATTTCTAGAATCCAGTCCTGTCTTTACTTTCTTTTCTAGAAGAATACTGACCACAAACAGGGTCTACTGCTGGAAGAAAGATTTTCAAAAGAAAAGACCTTTTGCTTGGACTTTCATTTGCATTTAAAAGAGAGACCAACTAGGCTGTGTAGGTGATTTGAAGATAATTACACAGCATGTGGCCACATTAAGTTTCAAGAATTTGTTTTAAGTCACTTTTAGAAAAAGAAACAGAGGTTGAGTTTAAGGGATTTTTATTAAAAGTTCTTAGTCTTCATGTAATTATTTGTCTGGGAAAAAACTGAAGTATATTTATACATTGATGTTACCCTTTTTATAATATTTAAATTGCACCAACTTAATTTTTCTCAGTAATATTTTAGGTGTCATCCCTATGTCTGCAAGAGTAGTGATTTTGCCAATTAGGTTTATTCTTAGGTCACTGTAAAACTTAAAGAACATCAAAGCTTTTTTTTTTTTTTATTCTTTCATTCCTGTAGGCCACAGATGAAGTTTTTACAACTTTTAATACATAACACATTTGTTTTCATACTGATCAAAGTTACTACTATCTTTTTAATCAAATCATTGATATGTGAAGCCACTTCTAATCTTGTGGGATGATTCAGGAATCAGAGAAACTGAACGACAAAACAGAAAAAGCAGGACACAGTACAAAAAGCAAGCTAAAATAATGAGATTCTTAACTTTAAGGAATTCAGACCTTAAACTGATACTAGCACTTAAATTTTTCCTGAAATCATGTAAGAGGGCTGATTTAAGCCTGGAATGTAGCCGAATATTCACCTAAAATGAGCTTCTTTGACATAGGATTATTTTGAGCTGTTTTTCTTAAGAAACTGCAGAGACTGGTGAAGCTCTAAAAAACAGAGCAGAAGTTATTCTTTGGTAAGGGAAATTTACATTTACAAAGGAAATCTCCATTTGTAAGAGTGTCTTCCTCCCTGTAGAGGAAGACTCTAAATCACAAGAAACTCTCATCAAAGGAGAAGGCACAGACTTAAATCTGTATAACAAACTTTACCCTTGTTACAGTGCTTTCCCTGATAACCTCCCATAACTACCCTCCCACCCCCACCCCACCCTCACCATCTCTTTTCTCTTTAGCTAAGGATGGTATTTAAGGTCGTGGTTGGGGCCAATCTTATGGAGTTTTACACTCAGTTTTCCTGGGTATCTCGCCTGTATCATGACATGTACATATTATTAAATTTCTGTTTTGTTTTTGTTGTTGTTGTTTTTTCTCTTATTAATCTTTTATTACACGGGGGTTTCAGCCACAAAACTTAGAAGGGTGGAGGGAAAATTATTTTTCTTCCCTTCTAGTCTTCTGCTCAGCTGGTTTCCATATTCAAAATTACTGCTAGTTTTGATCCTAAAGATTCAAAGAAATGTGGAATAAAGTATTCCAAACAATGAAACTTCTTTATGAGATCAGTTTTCAAGCAGGGGCAAATTCTGGTCCCTAAGAACAATTAATATCTGATCTTTTTGGGTGTCACTACTGATGTGGGGAACAAAGGCAAAAAAAAAATTTTAATTCCCTTACAACTTACAGGTCATTGACAAGTGCTTGATGATGAAGGATAGTTGGAAGAAAGGCAGGCAGGAACAAGCCCTCCCCGCCCCCCCACCCCTCAACCTCCCCAGCTCCCAACCCCGTACCTCTCCCACCCCCTCCTCCAGAGGAAACCACCCTTAAAAGGATTTTACACCACCCTGGAAAGAGCCCTCCACCCTTTCCCATGTGATAGGTAGATGACAAAAACTTGATTGGGTGACAGGCACATGGAGAGTTAATCAGATTAAAACAGCCCACCAACAAGCCCTAAAACCCCTAGTCTTAGAAACTCCAGTAACAAGCCTTTTGGGTCCCCTCCCTCTTCCAGAGCTTTGTACTGTCACTCAGTAACTTTACTATTGCACAATAAACTTTGCTTTGCTGCCCACCACTCTTCACCTGGCCTACCTATTGTTTCTTCAAAGCTGCATGACTAAGAACTGCAAGCACAGAAGGAACAAAAATCCTGTAACATTGAGACTGGCAGAGTAACCTTCCTCTAAGAAGTCAACTGCCTCTATGTTAATACCTTGTTAAGAACAAAAGGCAATCTTAGCTTAACATTATAGCAACTCCCCAGGATCCTGTGAGTCTACATTAACATATAAAAATTCCTTTAGGGATAAAGAGAACATACATCAATATCATAAAAGCCATATATGAAAAGCCCACAGCAAATATCATACTCAACCAGGAAAAACTGAGAGCTTTTCCCCTAAAGTCAGGAACATGGCAGGGATATCCACTACCACCACTGTTTTCAACAGAGTACTAAAAGTCCTAGTGTTTCGGGAACAGAAGGCAAGGTGAGGACAAAGCAGAAGCTGACACCCCAAAACCCCTCCCCCACCCCAGATGGGATGTATGTGACATTCCTCATACACTCCTGGCTGCCCTAAAGCTAAGGAAAGGAAAAACAGTTAACTTACAGAGATCACAATCCTGCAAGACATGAGTCTCCCTCAGTTTACAAATGTCTTAGCAATTTACAAGAACAAAGCATTTCTCTTAATAACCTAGCTTCCAGAAGGAAATGTAGATACAATTAAATGTCCTTATAACCTGAAGCCCATTGACAGATACTTAAAGTGGGCAGAGTGTAATGTTCCTCCAGGAAGCTCCCAGCTATCTTCATGTTAATGCCTTGCTAGAGGGAAAACCAACCTTAACTTGACAATGGCAAGGTCTCTGGTATCCCGTGAGTCTTCTTGAACAAATGAAAATTCTTTTGAAACCTCCCTTTTTCCTTACCTACCCCAACTCCATAGTATATAATCAGCCACCCCTCACACCCCAGTGCAACAGTCTTTCTGCCCATGGGTTCTGATCCCCTACTTTAGTAAACCAACATTTTACACCAAAGACTTCTCAAGAATTCTTTCTTGGTGGTCAGCTCTGGACCTTACCCTACCGAACCTCACCTATATTCCAAAACCCCATCATTAGCTTCAGCAATCAGACACCAAAAAGAAATAAGAGGCGCTCGAATTGGCAAAGAAAAAGTCAAACTCTCACTCTTCACAGATGACATGATACTCTATGTGGAAAACCCAAAAGACTCCACCCCAAAATTTCTAGAACTCATATTGGAATTCAGCAAAGTGGCAAGATATAAAATCAATGTGCAGAAATCAGTGGCATTTCTATTCACTAACAATGAGACGAAGAAGGAGAAATTACAGAATTGATCCCATTTACAATTGCACCATAAACCAAAAGATACCTAGGAATAAACCTAACCAAAGAGGCAAAGGATCCGTACTCTGAAAACTATAGAACACTCATGAAGGAAATTGAGGAAGACACAAAGAAATGGAAAAATATTCCATGCTCATGGATTGGAGGAACAAATATTGTTAAAATGTCTATGCTAACTAGAGTAATCTATACATTCAATGCAATCCCTTTCAAAATACCATCAGTATTTTTCACAGAGCTAGAACAAACAATCCTAAAATTTGTATGGAACCAGAAAAGACTCTTAATAGCCAGAGGAATGATGAAAAAGAAAACCAAAGCTGGGGGCATCACAATGCCTGACTTCAAGCTCTATTACGAAGCTGTAATCATTAAGACAGTATGGTACTGGCACAAAAATAGACACATAGATCAAGGGAACAGAATAGAGAGCCCAGAAACAGACCCACAACTCTATGGTTAACTAATCTTCGACAAAGCAGGAAAGACTATCCAATGGAAAAAAATCTCTTCAACAAATGGTGTTGGGAAAATTGGACAGCCACAGCCACATGCAGAAAAATGAAACTGGAACATTCTTTTACACCATACACAAAAATAGACTTAAAATGGATGAAAGACCTAAATGTGAGACAGGAATCCATCAAAATCCTAGAGGAGAACACAGGCAGCAACCTCTTCAAACCCGGCCACAGCAACTTCTTGCTATACACTTCTCCAAAGGAAGGGAAACAAAGGCAAAGATGAACTTTTGGGACTTCATCAAGATAAAAAGCTTTTGCACAGCAAAGGAAACAGCCAACAAAACCGAAAGACAATAGACAGAATGGGAGAAGATATTTGCAAATGTCTTAGGAGATAAAGGGCTAGTATCCAAAATCTATAAAGAACTTATCAAACTCAACAGCCAAAGAACAAGTAATCCAATCAAGTAATGGGCAGAAGACATGAACAGATATTTCACCAAACAAGACATATAAATGGCTAACAGACACATGAAAAAGTGTTCAACATCACTTGGCATCAGAGAATACAAATCAAAACCACAATGAGATACCACCTCAAACCAGTCAAAAAAGCTAAAATTAACAAGTCAGGAAACAACAGATGTTGGCGAGGATAGGGAGAAAGGGGACCTCTCTTACATTGTTGGTGGGAATGCAAGCTGGTGCAGCCACTCTGGAAAACAGTATGGAGGTTCCTCAAAAAGTTGAAAATAGAGCTACCCTACAACCCAGCAATTACACTACTGGGTATTTATCCCAAAGATACAGATGTAGTCAAGAGAAGGCACACATGCACCCCAGTGTTCACAGCAGCAATGTCCACAATAGCCAAACTGTGGAAAGAGCCCAGATGTCCATCAACAGATGAATGGATAAAGATGTGGCATACACACACACACACACACACACACACACACACACACAGGAATATTACTCAGCCATCAAAAAAAGAAAGAAAGAAATCTTGCCATTTGGAACAACATGGATGGAACTAGAGGGTATTATGCTAAGTGAGATAAGTCAATCAAAGAAAGACAAAGATATGATTTCACTCATATGTGGAATTTAAGAAACAAAACAGAGGAGCATAGGGGAAGGGAGGGAAAAATAAAACAAGATGAAATCAGAGAGGGAGACAAACCATAAGAGACTCTTATTCATAGGAAACAAACCGATGGTTGCTGGGGGTGGGGGAAGCAGGGATGGGGTAACTGGGTGAATGGACATTAAGGAGGGCACGTGATGTAATGAGCACTGGGTGTTATATAGGACTGATGAATCACTGAACTCTACCTCTGAAACTAATAATACACTATGTTAATTAATTGAATTAAAAAAAAATTCCTTTAGAAACTTCCTTTATCTCTACACACCCTACCCCCCCACTTCCCCCACTAAATACATATTAGCAATCATCCTCTAAGCATACGGCCCACTGATATACATCTGAAGGGTCTCTTGACTAAGGTTTTATTAGACAGTAATAAATGACCTTTTCTTAACAATAGCTAGCCCCCTCAAGGTCCTGGAAACCTTGCTTCTAAAATTCCTTAGAGATTTATGCTATCCCTACTCCCCTACCCACTTAGAAGGATATAATCAGTCACTCATAATCCCAGTGCAGCTCTTTCTAGCCATGGGTCCTGTCCCCATGCTTTAATAAAATGACCTTCTTGCATGGAATCTCAAGAATTCTTTCTTGACCATTCACTCTGAATGGTCCACCATTGGTGGGACCATTGGTGGGAATGGTCCCACCATTTCTACATCAACTACTAGGGAGGTTCTACTGAGATCTACTGAGTAGAGACCAGGGATGCTGTTAAACATTCCACAACACATAGGACTTACCCTACAACAAAGAATTACCTGGCTCAAGATGATCTAACCCAGGTTGAGAAACCCAGTAATACCTTAAGAATATAAGGTTTGATCTACAGACCCACACAAAATGGGTGCTATTTTGAAATCCAGCAAAAATAAATAAATAAATAAATAAATAAATAAATAAATAAATAAATAAA
>NW_023270418.1:15850866-15919423 GCF_011800145.1 Mirounga leonina | reverse complement strand
AAATAAATAAATAAATAAATAAATAAATAAATAAATAAATAAATAAATAAAGTATTCTAGTAGATTCAAGTTATGAGGAATTTGGGAATGAATTTTTGTTTTGTTTTGTTTTGGTTGTTTTTTGCTGAAAAGAATAAATAAAATCTTTGGGGATTAACCACATGGTTTCAGGAGATCTGAGTTCATCCATACATTGGGCCAAATGCTTACTGCTCACCAGCTGGTAATTTAAATCCTGGACATCCCATCTGTGAAAAACGAATTTAATTAAAGCTGGCATCTTACTCTTGAAAAGTGAATTTTGAAAAATGCATTGTTGATGCTACATAATGGTTTATATCTACATGGAGCAAAAGGATTCTTCAAGAGAAAAACACATCTAACTATCAAATTTACACCAAAGGGCACACAAGAAATTCTGAACTTGATTATGCTTTGAAGACTGTAAAATCACATTTCTAAATAAATTAACAAATAAGGGCATTAATTGAACAATACCTCTGCCTAAACAAAATTTTATAATAGGTACATTCATCTTCACAATGAAAAATATCAGATACTATCTTTCTAAAATATAAATCTAAAAATGCTATTTCTCCAATATAAAAGTCCATACTGTTGCCCTGCCTAAAAGAACCTTTACAAAATCATTTCACATAATTTCTCCTAACTTAAATCTCTCCTTTTTTCTCTTATTTATGTCCTAATCACAATTTTTTTTTTCTTTAGTTCTTTACTGGAAAGGAGGCAAAGTTTTATCTCTACCCTCTTAGAGTCTTTGGCTGGGGCTGAGAATTAAATTGACATAGAACAAATTAACAGGAGAAAAAGAACAGATTTATGTAATACAATTTTTATGTGACACAGGAGCCCTCAGAAGGATCTGGAGACCCAAAGAAATGGCAAAACCTAAATGCTTTTACATTGAATTGAACAAGCAGAGGCAGTTGTAAAAAAAAAAGCAGCTAAACTGTGGGGAGGGTAAAGGAAGTTAAGAATTATTTCTACAACGTCTGTTTGTACAAATTTCTCTGGGCTTCCCATTCCTATCCTTGATGGTAAGAATGTTACTGCCTTCCCAGTATAAGGAGGACATCTTCCATATGGGAGTTGGTTTTTTTTGTTGTTTGTTTGTTTGTTTGTTTTTAAAGATTTTATTTATTTATTTGAGAGAGAGAATGAGAGACAGAGAGCATGAGAGGGAGGAGCATCAGAGGGAGAAGCAGACTCCCTGCCGAGCAGAGAGCCTGATGCGGGACTCGATCCCGGGACTCCAGGATCATGACCTGAGCCGAAGGCAGTCGCTTAACCAACTGAGCCACCCAGGCGCCCTTCCTTGTTTGTTTTGTTTTTAAGATTTATTTATTTCTATTAGAGAGAGAAGAGAGAGTGCGAGTGTGGGGGGGAGGGGAGAGGAGGGGCAGAGGGACCAGGAGAGTCCCAAGCAGGCTCCCCACTGACCACAGAGCCCAAACAGGGCTGGATCCCACACCGAAGATCAAGAACCCAGCTGAAACCAAGAGTCAGACATCCAACCGACTGTGCCCCCCAGGTGCCTCCATATGGGAGTTTTATCTCCTGCTTGCAAGAAGAAAAACAGGAAGGGTCAGAGTGCCCCTTCTTGCATCTGCTCCTTTTTAAAGTGCCTTTAGCTCGAAATAACTTTTATGTCAAAGTGGCATATTTTGGGGTAACATATTTTGTCATCAAATATCTTATGCCTTGTCAATATTTCCTGCCTTTACACATTGCGAGCTAAAATATCTTCTTTCCTAAGACAATTTTGGACTCTATTTTTCTGCTCACACATCCTCAGTTTCTGCAAGTCTTCCAAAGCTAACCCTCCTATTTCCGTTCAATTGTACTGAGTCACATTAAACCTGGCTCAGTTGACCATCATCACAAATTAGTCTGTAACTATTTGTAACTGTTTATGCACATATTCTTCACAGATCTACACATAACTACTACACATAGTAGACACCAAATATACTGTATTTGATGAACACATGCATGTATGAAGAAATTAATTTTGTGACAAAAATTTCAATGACTATAATTTGATCTTCTTTAAGGCATTTTATAAACATTTTATAAACACATGAAGGGACTTATTACTTTATGAATGGGAGAATCATAAATGTTTTCAATTAATAAACATCCATTAAATAAATATGAATATATGATCATTAATTACAACAGTAACTACAATTTCAATTACAATTGAAAACCTAAAACATGTTCGACATTTGATAATTCTGAAAGCGTAAAATATGACCTCTGACTTTAAGACACCTAGAGTCAAGTTTAAATACAAGGTAGACACAGGATGGGAAATACAATTATATGACACAACCTGAAGTGTTTTATCAGTTTCTGGCATGTATTAGTGCTCAATGAATATCTTGATAATAAAGATGATGATGGTAATGAGGCTAAGCATCAAGTGAGTTGTAAAGACATTAAAACTCTTATTGGCATTAAGAAAGAAAGACCTTGTGAGCAGAAACAGTATGGTAAGTCTTAATAATAAAAAAGAGAGGGATTAGATCATTGGAAAATAAAGAAAAGAAATTGTGTAGGTAGTTGGTACATGATCAATGGCACATAAATAAGAAGAAGCATTTTTATGAGTTGAGCAAGAAAAAAAAACCTTGTCTGGGATAACAGTAGTTAAAAAAAGATATAGAGAGCTGGATAAGGTCAAAGTTGTAGGATATTTTGAACGTCTGGCTTTAAAACTTGATGTTTACTCTAAATGTTATGGGGAATCAACACAAGCTTATGAATAGGAAGGATGACACTGACAAGAGTAGCACTTAGAATAAGTTTCTTATTCAAAATTACTGCTATGTTTTGATCCTAAATATTGAAAGGAATGTGGAATACAGTAGTCCAAACAACAGAGTATTTGACAGTGCTTCTCAAGCAGGGGCAATTGTGGACCCAAAGGACAACTGATATCTAGAGAGACCTTTTTGGGTCTCTCTACAAAGGTGTTAGATTGGAGAGAGACCAGAAACAGGTAAACAGTTAGAAGATTATTTACATATAAATTAAGTTATATAGTACTATTTGAGCAACTATTATGTTAGGAAATGACTCTAGAGAAAGAAAAATATTGATATATGGCCCCATCCCCAAAAAGTCTTTAATGTTTTTTTTTTTTTTTAATTTTTTATTTTTAAGTAATCTCTATACCCGATGTGGAGCTCAAACTCAGCCCCGAGATCAAGAGTTGTACGCTCTACCAACTGAGCCAGCCAGGCACCCCAGCCAGTCAGGTGCCCCTGAGTCTATAATGTTTCCGAGGTGAGAGATTTAAATACAAGAAATAGACCTAGAATGATAAAGAATTTCAAATAGGATATAGTAAGCCCTTAATTAAAGTAATGTCCTTAATTAAATTAATGCCTAATAAGTGAAACAGATCAGAGAAAGAGAACATGGAAGTCACTGGGGAAGGCTTCATGAAGTGACTTGAATTTGTTCTGGAATGATGAGTAAGATTTAAGTGGCCAAAAAGGAATGGAAAAAAAAAAAGGCATTTTAATGGAGACATATCATAAGCAAAAGTGTGGAGAAGTGGATGAGTATAGCATGTGCTTGGGACACTAACTGTAAAGAATGAGTAGATCTATGCAGGGGTTAAAAGAAGGGTGGATAAATAAATAAGGTCTAATTAGAAATCCAAATGGAATAGCAGATCAATATGTGTTTACTATCAAATTCACTTTACCTAATGCCAGACATTGCTCCAAAATTATAGATGTGGGTTTGTTTAGCACTCATAACAACCCTGTGGAGTAGGTATAATCCCCAACCTACAGATGCAGAAACTGAGGCCTGTAAACCTTAAGTTAGGAAACAGGAGTTCTGGGGTGCCTGGGTGGTTCTGTCAGTTGAGTGTCCGACTCTTGATTTTGGGGCTCAGGTAATAATCTCAGGGTCATGAAATTGAGCCCTATGTCAGGCTCTGCACTCAGCCTCTGAGTCTGCTTATCCCTCTCCCTCTGCTCCCATCCCCCCCTCTGCCCCCCATGCTCATCTTACTCTTTCTCGCTCTCAAATAAATAAATAAAATCTTAAAAAAAAAAAAGGACTTCAGATAACATTTAACATTTTTGAGACCCCACTATGTGCCCAAAGTGCCAGTTATCATATATATGATACATGATATGATATATACATTATATTATTATAAAGTCAATATTTGAGTTTAAATCCATATCACTCAAAAGACCTCATGCTCTCACTATCCCACTGTTGCCTCTGTCTCCCTGGCAACCTGAGACCCAATAGAAAATCTTGTGTGAGTGGCAGGAGGACACCCTGGTTGAAAGTCTAAGTTCACATGAGTATCCAATCAAGTTGCCTAACACATGTTTTTCAGCTTTTGGTTAACATAGTCATCCTTTTTGCTGCATCCTTTAAAAAAGTCTTTTTTTAGTCCTAAGAAGCAGTTTCTAAAGCTGGAATTATAAACGGGGCCACAAGCCAGTGCTTTGCAATTCAGATGAAATCATGAGAAGGCAGCTCCGACCTTCTGTCTTAGACTCACCATTGGGAGGGCGGCTCAGACCCCACGGGATTCAAGCCTGAGCCGAGACACATCAGAAGGAGTGAGCTAGTGGGACACACTGTAGTGGTTTTAGGGAAAAAACACATAGGATCATCTCAGAGCCTATGGGTAGAAAACCATAACGGGCTTAAATGAGATTTAAATTAACTGGATACATGCTTGCAGTGACAATTATAAAGACCTTCAAGCTAACAAGAAAATTAAGCTAGAGAATGGCTATGTCTAAAACTTCCTATCAAGAAAAGAAAGAAAGAAAAAAAAATAGCATGTCTCAAGAGAGAAAGATACTGAAGGGTGGCAGAGTCTGCCCCCCCAAAATATGTGGCCTTGGTGTATTGATTGTTTTGAAGTATAGGCACTTGAAAAATAGCAAATGCAAGGAGATGTTATCTCTGAACTCCCCTTATTGGCCTAAATACAGGTCCTTCAAAAGACACTCAGTGGTCATAAACCCCCTCCCCAGGAGTTTCATCAATCAGGGGAGATTGAGTTTTACCACAGGAGACTAGAGTTCCATAACCCACCCAGAAAAAGTTTTTGTCACAAATTATCGTACCTCCCATCCATTCTCCTAAGGTCCCATTCGTCATTCCTAAAAATCATTTACTCTCCCCTAAGGGGCCTATATCTGCCTCCCCCTTTCCCTATTAAGATGGAATTTAGGAATGCCTGGGTGGCTCAGTCTGTTAAGTGTCTGCCTTCAGCTCAGGTCATGATCACAGGGTCCAGGGATCGAGTCCCACATCAGGCTCCTTGCTCAGTGGGGAGCCTGCTTCTCCCTCTGCCTGCTGCTCCCGCAGCTTGTGCTCTCTCTCTCTTTGACAAGCAAATAAATAAATAATCTTAAAAAAAAAAAAAAGGATGGAATTTAAGCCATCTTGGAGAGTTACTCATTTTTCCCTGAGCATCTCCTATGTTATATGAGGTATACATGTTAATCAATTCCTGATTGTTTTTCTCTTGTTAATCTGTCTTTTATTACCAGGGTCTCAGCTAAGAACTAAGAAAGATAGAAAATTACTTTTCTTCCCCTACAATATCTATGTCTATGTCTACACACACACACACACACACACACACACACACATACACACAGAGTCACTTGCTGCTGATTTGGCTACAAAAATGATGCCTTACAAAAGAATTATTTTAAAATGTATACACTAATTTCAGCCAAGTCAAATATAGCCACAGAATCAGGCAAAAAGCTACTGAGTCTAATATACAATAAGATTATTGACTTACTCAATTGACTCTTAATGGGATGTTTACCTTCAAAGTTCAAAGTTAAGCAACTTAATGTAGTAGAAAGAGCATGGGAACTGGAATCTAAATGGTATTCAACAACCACTTACTACTTATGAATCATAGTAACTTTAGCGAGTTACTTATTATCTCACTCTCACTTTTACCATCTATGAAATGAGGTGTAATTACTGGGTTGCATGGTTTTTATGAGGAATAATTGAAATCAAGTGAAGTGTTAGTCCAGTGTATGTCATAGAGGCTATTTAAGAAATACTAAGCCCATTTACCTTGTATCTGGCTGTCTTGTTGGGGTACCTAAGAAGCAGATCCTAAGACACAAATTGGAGTGTAAATAATAATCTGGGAGGCAATGCCTGGAAATAAAGCCAGGGAAGGGGAGAAGGGAGGTGAGGAAAGAGACCGATAAAGGATGTGTTATCAAACCATCAGACTTTGGATAAATGGAACAAAATGCCACCGTAGAAATCTGGAAGACAAAGTAGAACACACCTTAAAGTTATCCAAAATGAGGAGCAAGGAAGCTGGGATATTTATCCAGTACTCTCCATCTATCATCGGCTAAAGGTTGCTCACTTGGGCAATAACTGTCTGGAACTCCTAGCCTGTCATTTACACTGGCCTATGGTGCTCCCTTTGACCAGAAAAAAAGAGTTCTCAGGCACACAGAGTCACAGGTGTTTACAGAGTCAAACTCCTTTAGAGGGGAGAGAGGTGAGTGCCGAAAGGATGTGCATCAATAGCATCTACTAGAGGGATACAGAGAAAAGTATTTTGGGGGGCACCTGGCTGGTTCATGAAGAACATGTGACTCTTGATCTTGGGGCTATGAGTTCGATCCCTACTTGGGAGTGGACATTACTTAAAAGTAAAATCTTTAAAAAATATATTTTTAAATACTACCCTTTCCAAGGATGTACCAAGATTCAGTCCTCATCACTTCAATGTGACTCCTCTAAATTCCATGTGTAGAGCAACCATAATGGTTTTGTTTATACTGATTTACCCCAAGCTCCTAGGAAACAGTATGCATTTCATAGGTATTTTATTCATTTTATAATATATAATATTTATTCTTCACACTTAGTCCAGATGCTAATTTGGACATAAATATCAAGACGAAGATAATAGTTAAGAACCATACACGAGGTACAAAAGTAATGATGTATGAAAAAGTGAGATGACAAGATTATAAAATTCTCTACAGTCTTTTTGTGTCTCCCTTTTCTCTGCCTGCAAAGGGCCCATGATTTCAGCATAGGATTCCATCTTAAAAAGAACAATCTGTTTTATTTGCATATCGTGGCTGTTAATGACCCTTTTGGAATCACTTCTAGAATAAACTCTGTTTTGCAATGAGTAGCAATGAGTAAATGGAGGCTAGGTTATTTCATTACTGCTCTAGACCTAGCTAGAACTGCCCTAGTTCCCAAGAAAGTTTGAGACAAAATCTCTATTTTTTGCTAGTGTCTTTCCAGGCTTAGATGTTGGAGGAACATATTGATTCAAGCTTTTTGATAATTCAGTAATTGAGAATTTTAGATCCAAAAAGGCCTTTAAATCCCAAACATATTTAAACCTACAAAATCATTATTTATCTCTCAAATGGGGACAATGTCATCAGGATGAGACAAATGGCAGTAATACAATGTTGCATGGGTTGACGACTTATTCCCATGAATAGTAGTTATTTACTGCCTACTATGAGATGGGAATAGTCTAGGTGTGGTGGGTACAGGAGTAAACACGATATTAAGAGGCATGTCTCTGGAGGGGTGTGCTGGGGGGGGCGGGTAGGGGTTACAAAGCAATTTATTGTCCTTGATGGAAGTTGAAGCCTAAATTAAAATTGTCAAAGACCACTGTTGTCTCTCTTATCATTCAGAAGTCATAGAATTATCCAAGAGCTCACTTGGGATCTGCTAAATAAAGGAGACCAAGAATCTGCTGACCATTATAAAAGGCTCTGTCTAGAAATGTATGCCTTTTCCTCTGAAATGGTGATTAAATAGCTCCAAACACAGGTGAACACATAATCTATCAAGAGAGTAAGTAAACCCATCCAAAATCCAAATCTCTCAGAGATTCCAGTCTAACCACGCCTTGATATTAGGGGAGAAGATAAAATGCAACATAACCCAGGCTTTCACTACAGACAGATGCCAGATAAGCCTCTAGGCTCCATGTTGCTTCAGATCATTTCTATTCACTGCTCACATCTGCGAAGTACTAAACCTTATCACAAAGCCCCTACTACAAGGACAGCTTCATTCGTATTCCTTGTCTTGGAATTTATTCCACATTTTACCTTCATTTTCAAACATAAGAAATTATTACATGACAAATGGAAGTTACAGAGACAAATAGAGCATACATCTTTTTATCCTCCAACAAAAATTAGCAAAGGTTGACATCCTATGTTGGCTTCAGATATTTTTAGGGAAATAAAATATAGGTTCAGTCAAAGTCTCTCTCATAATTCTTCCAAATATAATTACTTTCTTCCCTCTCCGGAACCATCACTATTGTGAAGTCTGCATGCATCCCTCCTACCTTTTTAATGTATTTGCATCTATAAATAAGTGTAATAATATTGTCTTTTACATCTTACTTAAAATGAACATATGGAAAAAAATGAACATATGGAAGTATCATTATACAGCTTACTTTTTTCACTTACCTCTTTATTTTGAGATCTATTCATGTTGATACATTTGGATCTGATTTTCCTTTTATCTGCTGTATAGTATTCCACCCACTGGGTTTACAGAACAAAAAAAATCCATTACCATAGTGACATACATTACTATGTAGTCCCATAAAATTTTCCAGCAAGATTTTGCTCATTTTTATTCTATTGTTTTAACTGAGGTGGGAATTCTGCCTCCTACGCTATTTAGCATAGAAAATATGGTGTGCTTACAGATAGCTACTAACTAGGAACTAGAGGGTGGACAGTCAAGTCCCAGATTTACCTATAACCAATTACGTTAACATGAGTTTGTCATAGTCCACTCTGGACCACAGTTTCTCACTTGTGTATTACTTGGAATGACTGAGTGTCAGAGGAGGAAACCACAGCATCCAGAACAGTCACATTTCCCTTCATTTTCATCCATCATCCTTCTGAGCTGGTAGATGTGAAACTTCAGAACTAATAAAGCAGAGGCAAGTAAAAATGAAGAGCACTTTCAGATAGAATTTCCTGGCTCCATTTAGGGGTAGAAAATGAACACTAGGGCTGCTGTTACTTACACTTAACAACTAATACAGACAGCCAACCTATATCATGCACAGATGGAAAGGCATGTGTTTCGAAGGGTGTGATGTCACCCCCCACTTCATACAAACACAACACAGTACCACCACCTTACCTCCCTTCAGCTCACCAGAGATCGGAGTTTATCTTTCCCTAGAAATGTTTAGATAAGTCTCAGTGGCAAAATGGAGTATAATGGGACATTGACTGGATCGTAGAGAAACACTACACCATCTCAGTAAAATATTCTTTGCTTTAATACCTCCCCTGCACATCTGTATGATCTGCCCCTTCTCTTCTTCTTCAACCTCACTGGTACCATATCCATTGTCACTCATTTGATCTCTTTTAGGGTAGGATCTGGACCAATACGCCAAGCTCCTTTCCAAGTCGAAGGCTTTGCTTGTGGTGTACTCTAAGCCTGGAACAGGCTTTCTCTGCTCTTTACTTGGTCAATACCTACTCATCTTTCTTTCTTTTTTTTTTTTCCTCCTACTCATCGTTCAAATTTTAAGAATTCAGAACTTGAACCAGCTGAGTGATTTTCTTCCTTAGGTCTGTGGTTCTCACATGTTCATGTGTATAAGAATCAGCTGGAGGGCTTGTTAAACACAGAGTTTGTGATTCAGCATAGCTGAAATGGGGCCTGAGAACTGGCATCTGTGGTTAAGTTCTCGGGAGATGGTGATGGTGGTGGCCCACTTATGCACCTTGAAAACACCTGCATTCGACAGTTCACAGGTAGAGTTGCTGTGAGAACAAATAAACTGTGTACAAGGGATTTAAGAAAATGTCTTTGCAAAATGACAGGGATGAATGTTCTTGATAAAATGCTCAGTAGGATGGACAGAAATGCTCCACTAATGACTCAGAAAAATGTGTATCTCCTGTCCAGCCCAAAAGAGTGGCTTATAGTCATTCAACATTGCTTTAGCAAATTTTTCTGCCATTTTCCCCCATACATTCCAGAATCCTTGGTACAGGAAAGCAACTCTTGAGAAAACATTTATATAATTTATTGAACTTACAATTGCCTCAAGAAGAAAATTCACATGAAAATTAAAAATGACAAAACAATAAGATTTATTCACTGCAAAGTTATAACAGGGTAGGATCTGGACCAATTACATTTTGAATTCCTTTAAATAATTATTCTAAAATCTACATTTAAAATTTATTTGATATGATCCTATATAGGCTTTTCTTTTGGAATGGTTTAGTTATTTCTGAATTGGTATGTCCCATTATAATGAAGCTAAGATCTTAACACTAATGTCACATATACACAAAAAATCTACCTTTGGCCGAGAAAGATCCTCAATTAAATTAGAAAAGAAATTAAAATCTCTAAGTTGACCAAAATTAAAAGAGGTAATAAAAGATGAGAGATGTTTTAATGGGGATTCATGGCTTATGTTATGGGGGGAAACCTGTCCTGTAATTCAAAGGCCTGAGTTCAAGCTCCAGTTCCCAATTTAACTATGTAACTGGAGCATGTGTTTGGCCCCTTTGAGTCAACTTACTATCATCACAGTGATTTAAAGGAAACTTCTGATAAAACGACTTGTACATAGTATATGATCTATACTTTTCACTTTTTCTTAAAGTTCTCACAATTCTGGTAAGCTAACTTGTGAAACGGAATGATGGGAAAAATTGCCCAGGGGTTCACCACATATTCTCACCTACGTATTCAGACCAAATTTTGTCTATTTCCACTAAATATAAGGTGATTTTTCAAACTCCAGCTGAGATGAACATAAAATTGCATTTTTTTCTGTTAATTTAGCAGTGACTGCAATATTGCTACTTTTCTGAAAATAACTGTTCTTCAGGAAGAATTTTTTAAAATTACAGAATTTGAAAGTAATTAGGGACAGAAGAAGTAAAAAAAAAAGAGAGAGAGAGTAAAATGAAAAAGTCACTAATAACATTATACCAGATAGTGATTTGAAACTTCTTTGACCCTAATGAAGAAAGGGTCAGAGTAAATGAGAAGTAAAAGCTTATCTCTGCAACCTCCAGGGTGCTGAGAACTTGCACATAAATTCTCAATCAATATTCAATAGGAAAAAATAAAAGTAAATTATATTTTTCTTCCATCAAGAGATTTACACTGGTTCATTTCTGAACTTTTAATCATGGTTACATAACAAGAATCTTTTTTTTTTTTTTTTTTTGGAAGCTCAACTCATCAGCCATCTTAATAGTCTTTTTCTTTTTTTCTTTTTAATATTTTATAGTGGAGATGTAGGTAAATAGGAGAAAAAATGAGGCTGTCTTATCATTTTTTACTATCCAAATCATTCATCTCACTTATGGCCTAGATGACTTCCCTAACAATAATATCTCAGGATGCAATCCTACAAGCCTATCCAATCACTTTAATGAACTTCCACCAAGTCTGAAAAATAAAATGCCCTTTATGTCTAATTTAATGGTCAGAGATAAAGTTGTCTGGATTTCTCTCCTAAAGTGCCTGGCCTAGCAGCCACCATCAGCTTCAACCCCCCTCATATAATGAGAAAAAATTGAAATAAACTGGAGAGCCTTGAGCCATTATAATGGTTAAATCATATTTCTCTACTTTTTATGCCATGTATCTATATTTCTGCTATATAATAGCAAGGGAACTTAGGAAAGGGACAGCTAATAAATGAAGGAATATTGTAAGATAATAACTACAATTCTCTTTAAAGGTCATCTATAGATGAGAAAGTATAATTCTCTATTAATACTGTTTGTCATTTTATGACTGGGCATCATTTCCTTATAGAAATGTATCCCAGATGTTACTTTTTTCCTCTCCCACACACACAAACAGACTAACATCTGACAAAATATTAATCTTGAGAAATGCCCTGCCTTGTAATAAACTTTAAAAAGAAAAAAAATACTCTGAATGACAAAAAATGTTCTCTTGCAAGTTGCCAAGAATTATCTCATTTCTTTCCTCTGGTTTTCTCTTGTCATCTAATCTCTGAAAAATCTTTGTCAGATCTTTTCATTGAAAACAAGATCAAACAATATCCTGCCCTTGCCTTTAGTATAAATGTGAGTCAAATGGATATATTAATTTAATAATACATAGAGAATATTATTAAATATTCTCAAACAATATTTTTGTTGTCTGAATATCAATGTATTGTTATTTGTACAATATTCAACATAGCATATTAATACATTTATATTTATATACTAATTCATAAGTACTATTATATAATCTATTTCTAATGTTTTATCATTAAATATTATATTATTTATTATTTTCTTTTGTATTGGGCAGTTAATTATTTTTATTATGTAAAATAATGCTCCATGAACATTCTGGTAAGTAATATTTTATGGATATCAATAATTATGTCTTCTTAATGAATGTACTTTGAATATTGCAATCTGGCTCAGAGTAGTTACCCAATGAACACATATAGAGTCTTACTGAATTGTGGAAATAATATATATTCTTTTTTTTTTTTTAAGATTTTATTTTTTTATTTGACAGAGAGAGAGAAAGCACAAGCAAGGGGAGTGGGAGAGGGAGAAGCAGGCTCTCCGTGGAGCAGGGAGCCCGATGCGGGACTTGATCCCAGGACCCTGGGACCATGACCTGAGTCTAAGGCAGACGCTTAATCATCTGAGCCACCCAGGAGCCCGGAAATAATACATATTTTTGAGATAATAGTCAAAGAACTACCTTTGTTATATTTGATACAAAGACCATATCTGATACAAACACTTCAAAGAAATATAAATCCTCACTGAGAATGCTTAGGCCCACTTGAAATTTAATAATGAGTTGGTTTCTTTCATGTGTTTTATCTTCCATGTTCTGGTCATTTCTTAGTATATTCGGATTGTTTCTTGGTATCCATCTTTATGTGCCTCATGCATATCTGCCTTCTAAAGGATCACACCTCTCTTAAGAAACTTCTTTCCTCCCTTTACCCATTTTAATCTTTCTAATACAATTGTCTGTTTTCATCAGGGACTGGTTCTGTGCTTTATTAGCCAGAATACTTAAAATAAGTATTTAATTAAGATGTTACTATGTGACCAGCGCTGTGATGTACACTATGGGAAAATACTGAATTAGCATATTTCTGTGTCATTTGAAGATATGCTGATTTCTTTCATTAAGTAACCAACATTGTGTTAGGCAAACAGGAAGAGCCCTAAAAACAGCTCAGAGTTCAGGCTAAGAAACAGGATAACACAGTATAGGGCTAAAGTAATTGGGAAGGACTTGGACTTGAAAAAGCTCTGAAAAATTAGTGAAATCTGAAGGAAGAAAGAGAGGTCCATGTCTGGTCAAAGAGGAAAGGCATCACAAAACACCATCCTGACAGATTTAAGACATTCCGTTAGGGAGTAGTAATGAAGTGTTAGCTATGTAAAATTTGAGAAGTCAAAAGGAAAACTGAGGCAAGAGGAAAGGGTCATAAGATGAAATATATTTCAATGACTCTAATTTGCCAAGGTTGTGTTTCTCCAAAGTTTCCATTTCATGGAACACATAGAAAATGGCATTTATACAACACAGTGGGTAAAGTAATGAGGATACAAATGGTTGGATGTGATTATCCTGGGGGGTTGCAGCTACCCAGGTGCAGCCTGCCTGCCTTAAAGACAGAAGGAAGGAATGAATCATCCCCAAGACCTAATCCTCAGACCAGGGGAAGCCTGTGTGAAAGCGCTGCATATGCTAAACAACCTAAGGTTGCTACTAACTTGTCCTGTTCCTGTTCTCAGGGGACCAACCTTAATAAAACAGAGAACTGGGGAAATAAAACTGTAGTCTCAAAGGATATCTCTGATAGCTGATCAGAGGAGATTTTTTTTTTTTTGGTCAGCTGAGATTTTAGAAATATTCAAATCAAACACTGGTCTTGCTCATTTAGTATAGTCTTCCTTAAAGACCTGTATCTTGTCTATATAACATGTTATATAGTCAAATAGCTTTCTGTGTAAGTGGCCAATGATATAGGCATGGGTAAATTGAATGATTGGTTAAATAGGTTAAATAGTGATCTAAAAATTTGGAAGTAAAATATGTTTATGTCAGGGTCATGGCAAGGTCACCAAAAGCTTAATCAACAGAATAAAGTTCCATTAAAGCAAGTCTAGCAAATTTTTAAGTTGTCTGTGTCAACACCATGTGGAGCTCCATAAAAAAGTTAAATGGAAATATGCAGAATCTTACATCTTAGCCACTCATTTTAAATATATGTAAAGGAGAACTAGTGAAGAGAGGTAATCTATTTAAAGTACCTTAAGGAGATGCCTGGGTTGCTCAGTGGGTTAAGCATCTGCCTTCAGCTCAAGTCATGATCCCAGGGTCCTAGGATTGAGTCATGCATTGGGCTCTCAGCGGGGAGCCTGCTTCTCCCTCTGCCTGATGCTCTCCCTGCTCGTGCTCTCTCTCTCTGATAAATAAATAAATAAATAAATAAATAAATAAATAAATAAATAAATATCTTTAAAAAAAAAATAAGTACCTTAGGGAACTGAATATCCAAGACAGAGGTAGAAGCCAAGTTTCTTTATACCCAGTCCAAGGCTCTTGGTAGGATACCGTACTGAATCATTAGCAATTTTATGTGAATATTAGAATACAATCAAGTCAGGTCCCAATAGTGCCAAGTCATCACATTTGAAAGGTTCGGTTGGAACCAATGTCCTTCCATTCTTCTGTCTTTATCTGGTGCTATAGGAATGAAAGTAAAATGTATCAGCTATCACTGTGTAACAAATCAACCCAGTATTAATAGCTAAAACAACAGCTATGTACTTAGTTTGTTATTTTGTGTGTTAGTAACTTGGGTGGGGCTCAGATGAGTTGTTCTTCTGATCCTAGCTGGACTCATTCATGTGTCTATGACCAGGTACTGGGTCAGTTGGAGGCTGATTGGTCTAAGATGACTTCAGCTGGGATGGCTCATCTCTGTTCCATATGGTCTTTAATCCTTCACCAGGCTAAACAGAATTTGATAGCAGGATGACTAGGCACAATTCAAAGAGAGAGAGCAGAAGCATTCAAGGTCGCTTGTGGTCAATGCACACAAGTAGGATAAAATCACTTCTACCACATTTTATTGACCAAAGCGAGTCAAAAGGCTAGCCCATATTCAAAGGTGGAAAAATAGAATCCACATCTTGATGAGAGGAGGTGCAAGTCAGCTATTAAGAGCACAAACAGAGGGAGGAAAAAACTAGGGCCTATTTGCAATCAATCTATTGCAGAGAGGAGGGCCTTTCATCAATATTCTTGCTTATATTATACAATATAAGAAATAGCTGAATTGGATGGGGCACCTGGCTGGCTCAGACAGAAGAGCATGCAAATCTTGATCTTGGGAACATGAGTTCGAGCTTCATGTTGGGTGCAGAGATTATGTAAATAAATAAATACATAAACTTAAAAAAAAAATAACTGAATTGGAAAGTTGAAATTAGTGTTTTAAGTTTGTATTCACCTAAGTCTTGTGGCAAAAGAGTCAGTATCCTTAAAAATATACTTTTGGGAGGAACAGACTGCAGAAAACCATTTAAAAAAAATGATTTAAAAATTAGAAATATTAGTGATGGTGAATGGAAATCAAAACTAACAAATTGAGACTGTATTACTGCAAGTAAAAACATGTGAGACCTTTTCTTCCTACACTTGCATTGCCCTTCTCAGTCTGCTTTCCTGGTTTTTCTTCCTCCACCAAGCCTGCAAATAAACATTGGGTTGCCATAGAATTCTGTCTTTGGAATTTTTCTTTTTTCTCTCCATATTTTCAAATTAGACGTCATCAGTCCTGTCACCTTAAATATCACAAATATGCTGATGGCTGTCAGATTATCTTGCCAACTCAGAGCTTTCCTCTAAAATCAGATTTATAAACAACAGCCTACTGTCATGTCCATTAGTAATCCAAGCTTACCTTGCATTAATCTACAGAGTTGATCCTTTATGCATAAACAAATCAGGGGCGCCTGGGTGGCTCATTTGGTTAAGCGTCTGCCTTCAGCTCAGGTCATGATCCCAAGGTCCTGGGATCGAGCCCCACATCAGGCTCCCTGCTCAGTGGGAAGCCTGTTTCTCCCTCTCCCACTCCCCCTGCTTGTGTTCACTCTCTTGCTGTGTGTCTCTCTCTGTCAAATAAATAAATAAAAATTTTTAATAAAAAAAATAAATAAAATCTTTCCCAAGCTTTTTTTAATCAAGATTAATTACCCAATGTGCAGGTAAAAACTATTTATTTCCTAAATTCTTCATATTTATCCATTAAATTATTTTTTTAGTTTCTATTTACTTCTAAAATACAGCTCAAATCCGACTACAGTTTACTAACATACTGATTAGTTCAATGACCATTTCTTGTTACCTCCAACAAGTCTCTCACCATTCTCCCTGGTTCCTAAAGCCCATCCTCCAAGAGTAGCCAAAATAACCTTTTAAAAATTTACAGTAGACCATGTCATTTTCCTACCTAAACCTTACTAGTAGTACCCCATTTTATTTAGATTAAAACTTGAATTCTTTGCTTACTATAACCTAAATGGTTACATCTAACCTGGATGTTAGCTGTATATCTCCAACTTCATATTTACTATCCCTTATGATGCTGCATCCAAGCCTTTATACTTGCTCCTTCCACTTATGAATCTCTCTGTCCAAATTTCTGCATGACTACCTTCTCATTGTTTGGATCCCAACTCAAGTGGAACCTCTGAGAGGTCAACCCTAGATGCACTATGCAGAACCACCCCATCCCAATTACTCTACCATATTATGTTCTTTTATGTTTTTTTAGCAGTGAAAAGTAACTGAAATCCCTACTTATTTTCTTAATTTTTCATTGTCTATCTTCCTCCTTCAGAATATAACTTCATGATGACAAAGATTCTATTTTGTTTACTGCTGTTCTCATACGACATGCTTGACAAATACATACTAACCTCCAATATTTTACAAACATTTACTTACTCAAATATGTAGGGGAAACTCTCTTGCTCATCCCTACCGTCCCCTTTGCAACAATGACTCAGTGAGAACTCAATATATATTATCAAATCTCTCAATAAAAGAAGTAAATCTACACGTAGAGAAAATATTAGATTTAAAGGTAACTATCTTATATTGTAAAAATTATCTACTCTGCAGTTTATTGTTGTTTTTTCTAATCAAGGTAGAAATGAAATCTTTCACATTTCCTAGAATCACCATTCCTACCTCCTTCCTCACATTTCTTTTAAAATGAACATAGGGGTGCCTGAGTGGCGCAGTCAGTTAAGCATCTGGCTCTTGGTTTCGGCTCAGGTTGTGGTCTCAAGGCCATGAAACAGCCCCACCTAGGGCCCCATGTTCAGCGCATAGTCTGCTTTAGATTCTCTCTCCTTCTCCCTCTGCCCCTTCTGCTCATGCTCTCTCTCTCTCTCTAAAATAAATAAATAAATCTTTAAAAAAATAAAATAAAGTAAATGAAATAACCATAAATGTTATAAAGGCATAGATTAATTTATATGAATAAATATGCAGATATTTGACAATAATTAGCTTAAATGAACTAAATATTATTCTTTTTTTTTTTAAAGATTTTATTTATTTATTTGAGAGAGAGAGAGAATGAGAGAGAACGCATGAGAGGGGGGAGGGTCAGAGGGAGAAGCAGACTCCCTGCCGAGCAGGGAGCCCAATGCGGGACTCGATCCCGGGACTCCAGGATCATGACCTGAGCCGAAGGCAGTCGCTTAACCAACTGAGCCACCCAGGCGCCCCGAACTAAATATTATTCTAAACTCATGTTATTTTGGTATTATAAATATCTTGTCTAAAATAACATTAATGTTAATTTTTCTAGGACCATAGAAGCAAACCTGAATACCTAGGAAACCAAAAGGAAAGAATGAAAGTAAATAATCCAATGTAATGGCTTTTTTAAACTCAAAATTGCCAAAAACACATAGCAGCCTCATTCTGAACTGAATTTCACAGATTGTAAATTTTTCAGACGGCAGTTAACTTTAGCAAAATACTTTTATCTACTTTAAATGTCTTAAATGTCTAAATATAAGATAAAACACTACAGGTATTAGCTAATTGCTTCCTTATTCAGTGTGGCATGAAAAATTTAACATCCAAAATATTTTTTCCTCTATAAATTATTGAATGGAATAGCTCAGATAGTACTGTTATTTTTGTTCATTTGAAAATTGATACTGTATAGGTAGGGACAGGGTTTGTTTTTTCCTGTAAACAGCTAAAGAAAATAGTAGGTTTATGTTTGACACTGTCTGAATCTGAGTAAGTTTAAATACTTGTCAAGATAAGACATGGCAATGCTTTCTGTCTTGTGACTATTTTAACCTGTGAGATTTACTGCAAAATTTGTAAAGTAGTTTGTATTTCCTCAAGCTCTGCTTTCATTATCTGTGTGATATCATTACTTTTTTTTTGCTGTTTAGATACAAAATCATGCTACAATTCTCTGGCACAATGGAAAAAGAAATCCAGTAATATTGAACTTAGTGTCTCAGTTCCCAAGATTAGCACATTTCAGAGTTAACCAAATATATTTTGTCAGTAAGATGCCAAGGTCTGTACCATGGTGAGCATATTAAAGAGGGTGAATCCGCAGGAAATACAATGTAAAAATTTGGCATGACCTTAAAAAAATAATACCTAAACAATTCTGAAAGAGAAAACAGTAAAGAGGCAACCTGTTTAAACAAACAAACAAAAAAGATATTTCTTCTATAAAAGGAAAGGAAGGAATTCCATTAATAACATGATATAGTTACAAGAAATGAATTTAGCTTACAGCCTTAAACGACTAGAAAACTGGAGAGAATATATCAATCAAGTGTTCTCAGACATGGGACAATGGATATAAATGACTATGATACCTGAGAGAAGGGAAGTAAGATGAAATTTCTATAATTGTTTCAGGTTATTGTATGGCCTGAAGGCAGTTTCCAGACTACAGGGTAGAGATGGAACTCAACACAGAACCCAGCAGTCTCACTATGTGCAGGTGACAGAGATGAATGTTCAGGGAAGTGGAAGCAACCAGAATTAACAGAGCAGAAATACTAGAGAAAAGAGAACTTCCCAGAGAACTCTGTAGATAGATGGATGGGAGTCTCCCCAGGCCTTTAGCTGAATACTGATCTGTATACTTGTGAGAGGAAACTAGCTGAAAAAAACCACTGGAAAGAGGTAGGCAGAACGTTTCCAGAATATGTTGTGTGAATAATCTGCGCCTCTCCCAAGCTTCCTACTTTTAGGGTGCATCAGGTAGAGTCCTCAGAAGATAGTACCTTATTTTTGGAGTTCAGTTAGTCTTAGACTAAAACCTAGTCTGGACCCACCCTAAAAGAACTAAAAAACAAGTCTCAAAAGGATCAAGCTGAACCCAAATAACTATCTGCCAGGACAAAGTCAAATAGTAATGAAAACAAAAAACACAATCTAACATTCAGCAATAAAAAATTCACAATGTCCAGGGTCCAATGAAGAAACTGGGAGGCATTTGGAAAAGCAAGATATTATGACCCATACCAGGAAAATAGGAGTCAATCGACATAGAGACAGAAACAGTGGAGAAAATGGAATTATTAGATAAGGCTGTTAAAGCCACTGTTATAAATGTTATAAATGTACTCCATATGTTTTAGAAAGTAGAGGAAAATAAGTATGATGAGAGAAATAGAAGATATTCTTTAAAGACCCACCTACAACATTTAGAGATTTAAAAAATACAATATATGAAATGAAAATATACTAGATATGATTAACAACAGACCAGATTCTGCAAGAGAGAAAAATCAATGAAGTTGAAGACATGCAATAGAAACTATCCAAAATGAAGCATGGAGAGAAAATAAACTGGAAGAGCATCAGTGACCTAAGAGATAATTTTATGCATTCCAAAATACATGCAATTGGAATGTCTGAAAGAGAAGAGAGAGCCAAAAATATTTGAAGAAGCAATAACCAAATATTTCCAAGAGTATCAAAAAAACCTAAACAGAAAACATAAAGAAGACCACGCCAAAATCAGATTATTGAAAACCTGTGATAAAGAGAAAAACTTAAAAAATAAAATCCAGGGAAAATAAAACAATTTTTCTAAAAACTGTAAATCTTGACTGTTTATGAGATTTGGCATAAACCACATGTGTCTTTTGATTTATAAATAAATAAAAATTCTTGAAGCAAATGAAGGGTAGTAGATTATGTCACTACAAAATATGCCACTTTGGCATAAGGATTATTTTGAGTTGATGTAGCTGAGAAGCAGCAAAAGCAAGAAACACTTCTTGCTCTCCTCTATTTGCCTAAAAGGAGAACATAACTTTGCAAGGTATTCCTCTCCTCTCTCTATCAGGAAGGACAATTTTAATTCCTGCAGACAACTTTAGATCCTATCAGCCTGGAGAAATCACCAGAAAAATCTATTTAGCAAACTTCGCTAATTAGCCTTTCTCTCAGCCCTTGGAAACCTAAAACTGCTTTCTGTTGTTCTGTCATTTCTCCATAAATGTACTGTGTTTTGCTAAAGTTGCTCTATAAGCCAGAATTCTAAGCCACCACTTAGTGTTACTTATTTTTCCCTGGGTGTCTCCCATTTATACAGGAAGTATACATATGCCTAAATTTATGTTTGTTTTTCTCTTCTTACTCTGCCTTTTATTACCGGGATCTCAGCCAAAAACTCAGAACGGTAGAGGGAAAATTATTTTTCTTCCCTTACATATATTTGGCAAGGTGAGGGTGCTTATAGAGAAGAGAGAGGAAACATGTTCAGGGAGTGATAAGTGAAATGAGGAGGAAATAAAAACTGTAGCACATGGTTTTATTTTCTAGTTCCCTATATTGTAGCATAACTATAGGATTTTTAAAAAACTAACTTAACTTTTTTTTTTTTTTAAGTAATCTCTACACCCAATGTGGGGCCTGAACTTACAACCCTGAGATCAAGAGTCATATGCTTTACCGACTGAGCCAGCCAGGTGCCCTGCATAACTATAGGATTTTACAGGTCAAAAATTCCATAGAGATTATCTAGTCCTATGTCCTTGATTTACAGAAGAAGAAATGTGATAACAAAGGGAGTATCTAAAATCAGACAGTTAGACAATGACAGAGATAAAGTCAAAGCTCAGTTCTTTCTAAAAGAAAACAACTTTTATTTTCATGGTTTCCTACAAGAATTGCCTGAATGTTAATTGAGTATTTATACAAACAAATAAAAAACCTTGACCTCATCTCACACATACTCAAAAATTAGTTAGGATGAATCAGACACCAAAATATGAATAGTAAAACAATAACACTTTTAAGAAAACAAACAAACAAACATAGAAGAATATCATTATGGCCTTGGAATAGGCAAGGAATTTTTGAATAGGTCTTAGGAAGAACTAACAAAAAAAAAAAAAGTTGATAAACCGGTGTTAGTGAAAATAATTTCTGTTTATCAAAAGGCACTATTAACATGAAAAAAGCAAGCCACATACTTAAAGATATATTTGGAACACATACTTCTGATAATGGACCTATATTCAGAACATACCCTATAAACTAAAATGCAAAACAAAACAACCCTCAGAAAAAGACCGGGGGAAGACACTTCACAAAAAGATGGTACCCAAGTCACTAATAAATATATGAAAAAGGTGCCTGGTATCATTACTCATCAAGGAAAGACAAATTAAAGCCACTATGAGAAACATCTACACATCAACAGAATGTCTGAAATTGAGAGGACTCACGAGGATCTGGAACAACTGGATTCTTCTACCTTTCTTATGGGAGAATCCACTGGTAACAAAACTTTGGAAAACTGTTTGCACTGTTTCCTAAAGCTAGTTGTATGTACACCTTAGGACCTAGCAATTCTACCTCTGGTTATATAATCAAAAGAAATTAAAACATATATATAAGAATCTGTGCTATTTTAATCATAATAGCCCATCTGGCAACAACACAAAATGTGCCAACTCTAGGACAAGTAAATGAAGTGTGGTATTTTCAAATATTAGAATATGATATGTCAATGAAAAGGAACATATTCCTGCTACCCAAGACAATGAACAAATCTCACAGGCACAAGGTGGAACAACAAAAATCCAGAGTGTACTTTTCTGGGCGGCCATAGTGAAGAGCAATCCAGAATGACTTGGGCAAATTAAGTCTACGTGTACCATAGGACGCAGCCATTCTGCCCCTGATGATTTGTCCCACTAAAACTCTCACAGGTTCATAAGGGACCAAGTTGGAGGATATCATTGTGATATCACATGGTATGGCAAAGAATAAGAGGTTGCCTGGGTTTCCTGGAGGAGAGAGGTAGGTAAAATATTGTGGACAGACAGTGCAATCACAAAGTACAATAGATTAGGGTACATAGAGCAAAATGAAAAAATATTAAAAACATAATGCTGAATTTTAAAAAATGAGGAGAGGAATGAGGTCAGTAACACAGTTCCTCTTCTGTATATTATATGCACTAAAACAATAATGCATTTTGCTAGGGCACATACAAATAAAATATGCATTAAAAACATATAAAAGTGTTCGAGGGGAGGGAGAACAGGTTAAATATGAATAATTGGGAAAAGAAAATAAGAAATGGGTTTTACATGGACAAATGATGACACTGTGCCTTGAACTGAGGTGTGTGATTAATTCAATACCCTTCACCTGGTGTCCAAAAAAAGAAAGAAAAAGAAAGAAAAAAAAAAAAAACGATGCAGAGGGTAAGATGACAAAGGTGAGAAGTGTAACAGCTCTATGAACATCAAATGCACATGGCAGTGCATTTTCTTTCGTTTTTTAACATCCCTTTGCAAATAGGCTCGGGGATCCAGCAGTGAAAAATGAATGAGACACTGTGAAGAAAATGCTGTGTTATAAAAATAAAGCTCTGTTTTACTTCTACTTTGATTTCTGAGGCAGGGTCACAGAGTAAAGAGAAACATGATTCTGTTATTTGTCTGGAGCAAGCCTATATAAAATTTCCAAATTTAGAAGAGAAAAGGAACTCAGCGTTCGTTTAGCTCCATCATCTCAACTTAAGAATACAGAAATAGTGGGCCAGAGTTCTTAAGTGACTTGCCTGAGATACACAGTCCGTAGGTAGAACAACCGAAGCTAGAACTTCATTGTCTGTCCCTAGTCCATGAGGTTCCTTCGGTTTGCCCCACTGAGCTCACTGCCCATCTCAGAGAAAGGCAGTCTACAAACCATGGTGACAAAACACTCACAGACCCATATAAAATTACAACTCAACTAACCTGATACTATTTAGAATAAGTTTTTCCAGGTGACTGATTTTGAGTTTCGCTTATAGAAAACACGCTTTTATTTATTTTAAAGATTTTATTTATTGGTTTGAGAGAGAGAGAGCATGAGAGAGAGAGAGAGCCCGAGCAGGGGGAGGGGCAGAGGGAGAGGGAGAAGCAGGCCTCCCACTGAGCAGAGAGCTGGTTCTGGGACTCGATCTCAGGACGCCGGGATCATGACCTGAGCCGAAGGCAGACGCTTAATGACTGAGCCACCCAGGTGCCCTGGAAAACACACTTTTAGTTTCAATACTTACTAGTTAGGTTGTTTATTCAAAATATTATCACTCCGTTTTTGGCTTGGGTAAATAATTTGAAGAGAAATTTAATTTATGTTCATTTAAATGAAATATTTCATGGTCCTTATTTGGAACTCAAGTCATTACTTGTGACCATAGCTGAAAAAGGTATGGAAGATTCTGCCAGATCAGTTCCCATCCCAAAGCTATTACTTGGAAATTGTGTATTTTGATGGTTTTCTTGCTACAGACCACTTTGTCTTAGCGCTTCAGTACTACTACTACTAATAATTTTCGTCGTTGAGGGCTCCGTTAATTTAAGTTCTGTGAATTAGCTAGGTCTATCTAATAAAGATTTTATAGTTACCATATTGGGTATGTTTTTGAAGCTATAACTAATAGAATGTACATTTCATTTATAGAAAATGTGTATATGGAAAGAGATGTTGTGTTGCCTCCCACAGCTTTGGGCCCATCTCTTCCTCACTGGGTAGCAAGCCATTCTGAGGATTAGGCCTCCACTCAGAAGAGGAAGCAGACCTGGAAACCTCTAAGAGGTTGAGAACTGACCCCCTGAGGCAACTATGCCAGAAAGCCACTCTCCTCTGAGGTTTTCTATTTCATAAGGCAATACACACCTCTTTTTAAGCCAACATGAATGGTGGTACGTGCAACCAGAACTACTTAAAATGAGACAACCTGTAATTTTACTATTCAGATACAACCACTGCTAGCAATTTGGTTTAGAGACTCTCAGTCTTCTGTGTGTGTTTGTGTATGTTTAGGTTAAAATATGTTTCAAACAAAGTTGGCAATCAATAATACATACAGTTTTGTAGGCCGTTATTGTAACGAAGATGTCATGACTATATTTGCATGTCATTACATTTAAATCACATTATTTGTAACGACTTCACATTATCACATTATATGTTTGTGTCATAATTTATTAAATTTATGCTTTATATTTGAACACTTTGGTTGCTTCCAATTTCTTGCTGTCTAAACAACAATATAATGAACTTCACAGCTATATTTTCTGTTATATCCATGTTGATTACTTTTAAATAAATACTAAGGAATGTGACAATTGTACGGTCAATACTATGCATAAGCCTAAGGATTTTGATTTACATTGCCAACTTGCCCTCTAAAAACACATTCCACCCTCAAAAAAATGCATAACAGTGCTCATTTCAATACTGCCTCCATGATACAGTCCTTGGTGGAAAAATAATGATAAAAACTTCTTCCAAGGTATGAAAACTATAATTGACACATTACTGTTGATGTTAATAATATAGTATAAATATTAATAATATAATAGTTAATCAAAATATCTATCATTATTTGAGCAATTTCTTTTGTGCCAAGCTCTTTTAAGGTTTTCCTAATTTAATCCCTCATGATGTTCCAGACAGTCAGGTATTATTAACTTTTTTTTAAACAGGAAAATACAGATTTAGAGTGCAAATAAGTTTCCTGAGAGAGTATTGCTAATAAATTGCAAAACAACTCAATTTTACTATTGTTCAACCTAACAATCTCGGAGCTGTAGAACTGAAAAGATGCCCTGGAGAAATCCAAACTGGATAAGGAATATGATTTTTATAAAAATTACAATCAATCAGTAGATCACTTTGGTAGGATGGACATTTTTGCCATATTAAGTCTTCCAAACAATGAATACAGGACATCTTTCTTTTTCCTTTTTTTTTCTTTTCTTTTTTTTTTTTTTTTTTGAAAGAGAGAGAGAGAGCAAGAGAGAGAGCACATGCACATGCATGAGTGGAGGATGGGGCAGAGGGAATCTTAAAGCAGATTCCCCACTGAGGGTGGAGTCCAAAGTGGGGCTCCATCTCACAACCCTGAGATCATGACCTTGAGCTGAAACCAAGAGTCAGACGCTTAACTGACTGAGCCACCCAAGTGCCCCAGATTGTTTTCTTAATTTCTTTATTGGACAGTTCATTGTTAGTGTATAGAAGTGTAACTGATTTTTATACGTTGATTTTGTATCTTGCAACTTCACTGATTTATTAATTCTAAGAGTTTTTTTTGTTTTTTACTTTCTCCCTTCTGTTTTGGATGCCTGTTATTTCTTTTTATTGCCCAGTTGCTCTGGTTAGGACTTCTTTTTTTTTTTTTTTTTAAGATTTTATTTATTTTATTCATGAGAGACAGAGAGAGAGAGGCAGAGGGAGAAGCAGGCTCCCAAGGAGCAGGGAGCCCGATGTGGGACTCGATCCCAGGACCCTGAGATCATGACCTGAGCCGAAGGCAGACGCTTAACCATCTGAGCCACCCAGGTGCCCCTGGTTAGGACTTCTAGTACTATGTTGAAAAGAACTGGTGAGAGTGAGCTTCCTTACCTTGTTCCTGATCTTAGTGGAAAAGTTTTTAATTTTTCATTCTAAGTTAATGTTAACTATGAGCTTGTCATGCATGACCTATAATGTTGAGTTAAAAACCTTCTAACCTTGTTGTTTTTTTAGAGTTTTTATCATGAAAGGGTGTTGAATTTTGTCAAATGCTTTTTCTGCATCTATTGAGATGATCATGTGATTTTTATCCTTTCTCTTGTTAATGCAATCTATCATATTAATTGATTTGGATATGCACCTCAGGGATATATCCCACGTGGTCATGGTGTACAGTCCTTTAAAGAACTACTTTTGAAATTGGCCTAAATATCATATATGGGATGAAACTTTTATAAAAGAGCTCTTAAGTTTAGGTTGAAAATCATTTGTATATTTTTAATATTCAAAGTATTTAGAAGGTAACACATGCAGGACAGCTTTTGAAAATTTTAGCAAAATGTAAATATTAAAAATCAACATTTGCTTCCAAACAGGAAGGTATTGAAATTTATGCCAAAATGAAGTATGAATTTTAAGACTGGTAAGTTTAATAATAATGTACAAATTTAATTCTTAAATTCTATAATTAAACTTTGGAATATCTTAAATTTGAGCAAAAATATTTCTAGAAACTCTATTTTTGTTAAAAGCATTTATATTCTAAATCAGCTTGAAATTGAAATAGACAATTCTATATTTTACCTTAAAAATGTTATCTTGGGCACCTGGGTGGCTCAGTTGGTTAAGCGACTGCCTTCGGCTCAGGTCATGATCTTGGAGTCCTGGGATCGAGTCCCACATCAGGCTCCCAGCTCAGTGGGGAGCCTGCTTCTCCCTCTGACCCTCTCCCTTCTCATGCTGTTTCTCTCTCGCGCGCTCTCTAATACATAAATAAATAAAATCTTTAAAAAAATAAAATAAAATGAAATAAAAATGTTATCTTTAAAAATAATTTGTCAACCAAGATACTTGGAGTAAAGAAAGACAGCATCTATAAAAATTTTGTGTAGATTTCCACATTTCAAAACAAAGCAAAATTTAGTGAGAATATTCTCTATTTAGCAGAATTTGATCTTGTTTAACAAGGTATATTAGCACCTTTAGTGAAAACATTTTCTCAGCTAAAAAACATTATGACAAATCAATTAAAGATATCACTATCAAATATATTAATGATAAAATGCAACTGTGAAAATGATTGCAGTCATTTTAATTTTACAAAAGATGCTACTGTAAGAAATCCATTCTTTAGAAAAATACTGAAATATATGAGAAATAGACAATACAAAAATGTGATTAAAGTGCACAAGCACATTCCATAATTGTTTGTTATTTTAATGTTCAGATCATTAAGAAGAAAAACTTTTTATTTTTCTTCAATGTACATTGATATTACTTTAATTTTCATAGGAACTTTTGTTTCATAGAATAATTTTACCTAAGACTTTTTATATCTACAATATAATACAATCAACTTATTAGTCAATAAATATTCAAATATATATATAAGACAAAGGGGACACTAAATTTTTATATAGGTGTTGTAAATATATATATTCAAATACACACATATATGTGTGTGTGTATAAAATTGTAATAAGTTATATGGCTACCCTGATAAAGAGAGTCCATTTCCAATAGTTATTCAAAACTGAGCAGTGTGCTTTCACTTTAAGTCAGTCAAGGAGGTATAATTCTCATAAGGTGGGAAGCTTTGGGGGTCAAATCTATTTTTGAGTCGGTAAACACAGTTGAGAAAGTAAATGGCGCTATGGCAGTTCCCCAGCCTACAGACTGTGGGTCTGATCAGAAAGCTGACAGAGGAATTTGGTTTCTAAGTCACAGCACTGAGCAGGGTAGGGGGGGGGAGTGTTCCAGCGCTCAGTGGCAGATGCCCGCTAGAGTCGAGCTGTGAGTTGGTGAGTGCTCTTTCACACTCTTCTCTTCTTACCCTACCGACTTACCCATCTGCTTCTTACCCATGGGCTTCCAAACAGCACTACAAGTATTCTAGAAACTCAATTATGCTAGCAGAATCAGATGGCAGAAACTGGGTATACTCTGAAGTACGCCACACTGTTTTCAGCTGTGGTCAGCCCTACGAAATTTAGAAAGGACTTTCATTTTTCTTCTATAGGACAGCACCAAAGTAGGGGCCTTGTAATTTGCATTATGTTCATTGCTAACTTCCTCGTTTAGAACTTCACAAAGTCAGATGGCCTGTGGAGCAGGGAAACGGTAATGAGCTAGCGTCTGCCAGAGTTAGGGCAATAATGATTTTAAGGTCATGGACTGGCAGAATGCTGAAGGAGAAATGGCTGGCAGATATGAAAGATGCAGAAGAAGAAAGCGTATTCCAAGGATTTGTTGAAACTGTGCCACAGCTAGAAGTTGCTGAAGTAGGTATGAGAGAGTAACATGAGCAGGGGTAGTAATAAATGCTGCTTCATGAATGATTCTCATGGCTAAGTAAACCAGACTGATTCTACAGCTAATCTGAAATGGGAATCTGGAGCAAGAGGTTGGGAGACGAGGTGCAGGCGGTGGGGAGGAGAGGTGTGGAAAGAGAAAAGAGGAAATGTTTGTCTTTCCATGTTACTTCCTCAGTCAGAGTGACTGAAGAAATAGCCACATCTCACTGAGGAAAGGCCTCCTACCTTTCATCCACAGCCCAGAGGAGAACCGTAATTATAATATGTAATATTTTCATGTTTTCACATATTTCTGAGTGCCTAGTATGAGCCAAATGCAGTTTGCAGTGTGTAGCGATTCAGAAGAGAACAAAGCAAACAAACCTACTGTCGTAGGGGTTCACAGTATGGCAGACACCAGGGAAATTCCTCCCAGAAAGGGATCATCACAAAAAATATCTCAGCAAGAGACTGTAATAAGGTGAAGTAGCTAGGTGTGGGAATACCCGGGGAACGAGGGTCTCAGGGCAAAGCCTGCGGCCAGTGCAAAGGCCTCGTGTCACAGAACACTGAGGAACACAGAGACAGAAAGGAGTGCAGTCGGCCCTGGAGGGGACTGAAGGAAAGCCGCAGCGATAGGAATATCAGGAGAGATTTACCACATACCAGACCACCACAAAACACAAAAATCTAGTCATCTGGGAGGCTAGTATTTTCGAGTACATAAGTCACATGGCAAAATATTGCTAAACCCTCACTGCGGGGGCCAAATCACCATTTCAGAGATTGCACCCTTTCAGTTACTCGTACGGCACCTACGCCCTTCTCGGCTGTCTGCTACCACTGCCCTTTACACTGAGCTGCCTTCTCAGGGTCCCCAGGAGTCTGCCAGGGCTTTCTTCCACCTAGTAATCCAGTGTCTGCTTTCCTAGCTCCTGGCAGGACACCAGCTGGGGGTTCCTCTTCGAAGAACCCCCCTGGACCCTGCTGTGTAACTTTACAAAAACAAGCCTATGACTCCTTTGGTTCATCCCACCCAATCTCCTCTCATCTCAGTCCTGAAAATTTCTACACCTGCTGTTGCCTGTCTCTACCGTGTCTGCCCAACCCACCCTCCCCAAACACACACATACCCCACATGCGCCACGTTGCTCCAACAAAATGATGGCTATGACTGGTTATTTGAAAGATTCAAATAATTAATCTTGATGGCAACACTGTGGACAGAACCCTAAGGACATAAATTATTATGTATGTCTTTCTCGATGTCCCATAATAACATTTGAAAAGCTCAGTGAAATCTATGCATCACCAGGACAAGGTTATCCTGTGTTTGGTTCCATTTGGATGCTCACAGTTGAAAGAAGTTCTTCTATGATATTCTTATTTCCATTTTAGTTGTATCAACCTATTCCCCATGACAACAAAAGCATGTTAAAGGATTATGTGTGTACCTGGGGTTGTGTGCTAGACTAATGAAAAGAATCTCATACTTCATCCCTGCTCACCTTCCCCCCCTTCAAAATATTATTTGCTTACAGAGCTCTCGCAAAAACTCTACTACAGAAAAGTGGCCACTCAAAGTTCCTGCACCTGATAAAATATTTTTATCTGATGTTTAAGTCCCTGATACGTCAAAAAGGAGTGGAATGGCAATCCTCTAGAAGCAATAAATAATGTTGTAGCAATTAAAATTGAGGGAACCAGATAGGACTTAGGAACCTTCCTTTCCAAGCAGAGGAAAATATGAATGAGCTGGTATTTTTACACAGGAAATCATGGATTAGTTTTCCAAAAGCCCAGGTCTCAATTCTTTGCAGAGGCTATTAGAGTCCAGCATCTTCATATTTAGTTATTAATAAATACATCTAGTAGCACTGCTTCCTCTCTCAACCCCAGGGCATCTCCCCATTAACCTTCCTCCATTCAAACAGAACATACTCCTTTCCGAGGGTTTAACTGATTTTAACCCAAGTCAAGATGTTGCTTCGTCACTCACCAGTATTTCTTTCCAACATAACTCATTTATGGGAGAACTTATCAAGAGCCAAACAAAACAATAAGAAAGGAAAAAGAAAATTATATCCAAAAAATTATTACCCACGGTTTCATTAACCTTTCCCCCCACCCTGGAAATTACCAATAGGTTAGAAAAACCACAAACTTCAGGAACAACCATGTGGTTTAAACTTGTTAGATAATACTTACTCTGAGGATGATAGTGTTGGATTTTCAAATGATCACACTGATGTTTCTTAATTAAACCTCTCCATTTTTATTTATTTATTTATTTTTAAAGATTTTATTTATTTGTCAGAGAGAGAGAGAGCAGGGGGAGCATCAGAGGGAGAGGGGGAAGCTGACTCCTTGCCGAGCAAGGAGCCCGATGTGGGGCTTGATCCCAGGACCCTGGGATCATGACCTGAGCCAAAGGCAGACGCTTAACCAGTCGACTGAGCCACCCAGGCATCCCTCCTCATTATTTTTAAACAGCTTAAATGAACAGCCTTGGTCTGCAATGCCTGAAATTGGTTTTAAAAAGTTGTTTTTACATGGACAAGGCAATAAATAAATAAATGAATAACTCTCAAGCATTCCTGTATCAACATAATTTCTTTGCTAGTTCTGTAGTTTTGTTGCCCGGAGAAAATACCACTGAGTTTTATCAAGTTGACATGGCTGTCTTAAATTTTTCTTAGGCTTCTTGTAAACTGTATTTCTTATGAAGTATCACCTGATTCATTTTCATTCAAGATTCCTTTATTAAAATAAACATCATACAGAAAAAATTTAGATTATCAATGTCTGTTAAAAACAAACCAAAGCAAAGAAACAAAGAAACCTACTGGTGTTAGGCTAATAGTCATCTACCTACCTACCCCCTTCAAACAATAATCCTTTTATAAAAGTATGTTAATACTCTTCTACTCTTTTCCTTGCTTGCTTTATTGTTAAATGATTTTCACATTTAGTAACTACCTTTGGTTCTTATGGTGGGTACATATGTAGTAGTTTGAGATTTTGTGTTACAGAGAACGATATTAGTAAGAAAATTCACTTAATTCTCAGGAGAAGATGTAATATATGATAATTTCAACTATCCCTTAGAATGTGATACTTTAAAAAACTGGTTTAGGTTGTAAACCTTGATATAAAAAAAAAAATGTGATCTTCTCTAAGTCCTTAATCATTCCTAAGGGACTTCTGAACACATTTCACCTGAAAGATCAGATTAAAATGGCATCAATAAGTATCCACTAAAATTTAGCAAATGGTTCTGTATGTGAGCTGTCGGTTGACAGGTTGCCCCTTTACACGTACCAACCAAGAGAATCTAAGCAGACAATGCATCTGCTGAATTCTCCTCTGGATAGGCATTTCTATCTAAAATGAAATTATCCCTGAAGGGAGATGGAATTATTCCCAGGCCCAGCTTTTGATAGAATGACTATTTTTGAGGTGCATTAGCTACCCCCAAATTCACTGTACACACAGGAAATGGAAATACATAGAGGTTGGAGAAATACTAAATTTAATGTAAAATTGCAGATATTACCATACAGCTGTCAGGAAAAGCAAAATTACAGAGAATATTAGTCATGTATAGTGGACTCTCAAAAATTTAAAACACAACTAGCACTCTCAATTAACCAGTAGTTTTCAGAAGTTAATTGTTCAGAAGAACCAATTAAAATACCTGGAGAAGTGTGCATCAGAAATTTAGGTGGTAGTAAAGCTTTAATTGAGAACTGAGATCAATGCATATTCAGTCTCCTGTACCATATAAAACTATGAGACTAGATAACCAATTCAATGGCCCTTAATTTTAATCTCATCAGTCCCCTCCTCTCTCTCCCTCTCATTCACCCTCTCCTTGTCTTTCTCATTTGATCACACCCCTCTTGGAAATCTCTCCTCCCCAAATATCCATTAGATGTCACAGTACTAGTTCTCACCCTGACACTTGGGTCACTTCTCAGATGTTTACAAATGACTGCATGATATCTGAATGTTGATCTGAATGTTTCAATAGTATCTTAAAACTCAGTATTCCTCAAATGAACTCTTCTTTTGCCCACAGCCTGCTCCTACTTCTATGTTCTCAATTTCCACTGGTGGAGATGTCATGTTCTTTAATCACCAGGATTCAAATGTTGGCTGTATACTTAACTGATCAAATTCACACTTTGCCCCATCTGTAATCAACTGTCAAGGCACTTTCAGTGCTGTTTCTACAGTATCTTATGGATTCATTTTCTTCTATTTCATCCCATTCCTTCCATCATTTCTTAGACCCTTTTTAGCATTCCCTAAAATATCAGAATAGCTTTCTCCTAAGCATCTTCTATCTTCATCTTTTGTCCATGTCACACACTGGAGAATTGCTAATTATTCTAGGCTCTTTAACAGACTTCCAGTTTTCTTAAGGACAAAGTCCTAGCTTTACTCAATGTCTTCCCTACTCTGTGAAACAAGCTGATGGAGGCCTCATTGTTGTAAACACTGCTGTGACATGGGAGAGGAAAGAAAACAAGACCCAGGTGAACTGTGCAAATCTCATGGCCACACCTAACCTCAAGGCAGTGGGAAGCCACAATCCAGCCATGTGCCTAACAGGAGGAGAATCAGACTATCTGGTGGACAGTACTGATGACTACCACAGAGCTGCTGTTCATGTACTTTAGTAACCAGAAATTCTCTCAAGAGCCACTACAGAAGAACTATAGTTTAACTTTACTGTAGCTCTTCACCACTATGGATAAGGGTTTTGCTCCTCCTGCAAAGGGAATCATCTTTTGTTATTCCAATGACATGGATTTATTATAAAAAATTAGGGGTAGTCTTATAAACAAGGGAATTTATAAGATCTGTAATCTGAAAGAATAACACCATCAACTAGCTAGGATTTGAATAGTTTGTAATTTTAGAAGATAGGAGACAGTATTTGCATATATTTATTTATTTAGTCCCAAAATAGACCCTAAAACAAGTATTCTTATTATCAACATTTTACAGAGAAGAAAATAAAGACACAGAGCAGTCAAATAATTCACTCAGGCTTACACAGCAAGTGTATGTCAGAGTAGAAATCAAACCCAAGAAGTCTGACTCCAGAACTAGCCCTTTTAACCATGGCAATGTACTGCTTTAGTTGAATATTTTTAATGATTTATTAAATTAATTATATGGTCTGCATCCAAGAAAGAAAAAAAAAGCACAGGTAAGAATCAAATGTTGAAATAAGAAGAGTTCATCAATCCTCTTCAAATGCAGAAATACTGAGTTCAAAGTACCTTTATCCAAGAAATTTAATCATTAATTCCTTGAGGCTATGATTTACAGCTATCATATCTTGGCATGGGCACCAGGATGAAGTCTTCATCAAAAGAAGATCACGTGTAGAGAATAAATGAGGTCCTAGTAGAGTCTTCAAAGCCAAGTGGCTAATAACTAACCTTAATAGTTTATTCAGGTCAAAAACTCTTCTTCCAAACAAATGAGATAGATATGTAGGATCTCAGAGTCCTCAGCCAAATTCTTGAACAAATTCAAAATCATTTTTTGGAAAAAAAATCTACCTACTTACACCTGGCAGCTTTTCTTCCAAATGGGAGTTGAATGACCCTCTGTCAACATCAGAGTATGAGCCAGATTTCTCAGTTTTCTGTTGAGAATGCCAGACTTTCTGCCTGCATGCCACACATATAAAGCATATGGATGGCACCTTAATTACAACACAGAATATATGCACTGTAGCACTCCTGAGAGGGTAAAGCCAAGGATTTACTACAGCCCAGCATTTGCAAAGAGCCCATTTGACATATTCTAAAGGGCATAATAGCTGCTCATTCTTCTAGGTGCTTCAAATTCCATCACTATAGTAGATTGGTTCATGAGATAGTAACTTCTGTTGCCTTTACTATCTTGAATGTTTACCCTTCAAAATTCTTAAAGCCTTTGTTGAGTTAAAGTCTAGGTTTATGAACTTAGTATTTATAGAAAGCTCTCAGAAAAATTCACTAAATCACATTTCTCTAGTTCTTATTACTATGTTGGCAAAGACCTCATGTTGTACAGGAATCCTTGTATAGAGATCTATAGGAAATGCTACTTTCAGAAAAAAATAATTTCACTTGTCTATTCATTATCTAGTGCTGTATAATAAATTATCATAAAATTATCAAATTAACACACATGTCTTATCTCTCAGTGTCTGAATCTAACTGCAACATACTGGAGTCCTCTGCTTTTGTCTCTCATGAAGCTGTAATCAAGGTGCTATCAAGGCTAAGGTCTTATCTGAAGGCTCAACTGGGAAAGGATTCCCCTTAAACTTTGCTTACGTGGTTGTTTGGTGGTATTTGTTTCCTAAGGATTGTTGGACTGAGGCCCTCACTTCCCGCCTAGATATTGTCTGGAAGCTGCCCTAAGGTTCTTGCCATGTGGATCTCTCCAGCAGGACAGTTTATCTCATCAACACCAGCAAGAGACAGCTGGCCAGCCAGTAAGACAGTAGTCACAATTTTATGTAGTCTAATTATGGAAGTAACATCCTTTCACATTTGCTGTATGCTATTGTTTAGAAGCCACGTACTGGTCCAGGCCACACTCAAGCAGAGCCAATCTTAGAGTCTGCCTGTCACACCTTGCTAGAGGAATTCTGATACATTTCATCATCATAGTCTCCTTTGAAGGCTGATAAATAAACTTTTAGGACTAAGTTACAGTAATTCATCCATGTTTTCTAATGTATTTTTCTCTTACTGCTAAATATTTCCTAATCTTCCTTTGAATTTTTCATTTGGATTTGCTTTACCTGTTTTATTACCTCACTGTTGTTAGGAAACTCAAATATCTTTTGGAGCAAGGTGTGGTATAGACAAAGAAATTAATAGATGGTTCCCTGGTGTCTTAGTCTGTTTGGATTGTTATAACAAAATACCACAAACCAGGTAACTTATCAGCAACAGAAATTTATATCTTACAATTCTGGAGCCTAGAAGTCCAAGGGTGTCAGCATGGTTGAGTGAGGGCCCTTTTCCAGACCACAGACTTCTCACTGCATCCTTACATAGCAGAAGAGGCTAGGGAGCTCTGCGAGGTCCGTTTCTAAAAGCACTCATCCCCTTCATGAGGGCTCTACCCTCATGACCTAATCACCTCCCAAAGACCCCACCTTCCAACACCATTAGGATTCCAATGTAAATTTGGGGAAGTATACAAACATTTAGACCATAGAACTCTGGCTACTTAGATCAATGTCCTCATACATAAAGTTGCTAATAGCTCAACTCAGCAATATATTCAAGAAAATATAAACAAGCAAGATTTTTGAAAAACGCATCCCCTTCTTACCCCCTCTACTCAGTCATCAATGACTAAATAATCTCTCAAGGCTGAATGTGGAAAAAAAAAAAGACTTTGAGTGCTGAATATCATGTTAAGGAAAATTATGGTAATGACATTTAGGAGAAAGGACAACCTAGTCAATAATATGTAATCACAGCTACAGTACAAATCTTTACCTAATGTTATTTATTACACAGGTTTTGAAATCATATGTGAATTTGACTTAATGATTTTGCCATTTCACTGTGCCTTTATTTACCTTATAACTGGAGTTGTAAAATAATTCACAATTTACATCTTAATGCCTTGTATTCTATGCTGAATTTTATGCATTAGTGAAAGAACCCTATTTAGTAATCAACACACCTAATTTAAAGCTTACCTCATTTCCTAATCATAAATAATTTTAATGATAACATCAGGAATGTGTGAAATATCTGAAGGGTCATGTGTCTTGCCTGAGCAATATCCAGAATTGGAAAAAAGAAATGATTTACATTTTAGTAGTTAGGTTTTTGAATTCCTTTCATTCTTTAGTCAAGCTATAACCTGATGAATTGAAAATATAAGATATAGGTGCCTTTCAATACAACAACAAATATTTTCTGGCATTTCTCTGGCTTGAACAAAACTTCGGTTTCCATGGATGCCAGTTATACAGCTTCCAGTTATTCAGCACCACAACAAGACAAAGAAAAAAAATCTACTTTTTTAGTGCTGGTCCTTTAATGTGAAACATACAGAGAAACCACTGAATGGAGTGTCAGTGAGTGATTGCTCTCCCCAGGAAGAACGTCCTTTCAAGACAATGCTACTGCCAGGTTCACGCAGGAAGGACAAGGAGGTTCAAATGGAACTAATGCTCTCATGCTTTCTATTTAAATGACTACAGCTTCAGCTGAGAGAAACTGGGCTCTGAGCTCATCCTCTGGTTAATTGCTGGATATCTGCATGAAATACTCAATAAGTTCACCATGGTCATTTCAACAGAAATGTAAAGACTTCCTGGGCTGGCCTGGAGTTGGCTATAAGCTTGGGAAAAAATCATTACATTGTTTTAACAGATCCCACAAAATAGATTGTTCCTGTTGGAACAATGTAGAATGCATGGAATTAATGAGCTCCTTGAGGGCTGAAATCAAGACTCCTTTTTTTACTCTTTGTATCTCCAGTATTCAACATAATGTCTGGCCCACTGTAGGTGATTTTTAGAAAAGATTTTAAAAGTCAACCTAAATTTTTTTGCTTCTACAAATTATGTAATCACTTCCACTTATTGCCATAAGTATATCGTTCTTGATATTTAAGTGATTGGTAATTAACAACTTACAAAATGGCAAGAGAAACTTAATGAAAGCAGAGGGAAATTGTGGAATGTAGAATGCTTCGGAGAATGAGTGGAAGTCAATAAACACCTTGCATAAGCCTATTGTATTCTGGAAAGATACTGGAGAATTCTATACAGAAGCCTACAGAAGGAGTGTGTAATCTCAGTTAAACACTAAAATTTATAATCGCATCAGATTAACTTTAAGATTTTATTTACTTATTTTATTTTTAGAGAGAGGGAGACAGGGAGGAAGGGAGGGAGAGAATTTCAAGCAGACTCCAGCTGAGCATGAGCCCAGCTCAGGACATGATCCCACAACCCTGAGATCATGACCTGAGCTGAAATCAAGAGTCAGATGCTTAACTGACTGAGCCACCCAGGCACCCCATCAGATTAACTTTATACTCAATGGTGAAAATCTCTTTACAGAGATACATCATAATGCAAATTATGTCCTATAATTATGTCCATTTGTGTGTGTGTGTGCAATGCCTTAAGGTAAGTTTTAAACCAGGGCTGTACCTAATTTATAGAAAAATACACATATCAGATCCATTTCTTCCCACACAAAGTGATTTTACTTTCAAACCTGAAGAATGGTGCTAGGCAGACATCTATCTGTATCTAAAAATCTGTTTAGGAAGGTAAGCAGCTTAGAATTCCAAATGATTGAGTTAATTTGGGGTTACATGAATTTTATTATCTGATATGGCAGACAATAATGGGTAGCTCTCAGCCTGGGCTTCAGCAAGTACAAAATGACTAGCTACTTAACTTAAAAAATAGGTAACTATCTAGTGAACTGAATTAACATTATCAGCAAATTGTTACTGATACATAGAAGCAACATTTGGAAACCCAGAAAGCAGATGAGGACTCGTCTAACAACAGGCAATATTATAAAAATGCCTGGTTCTCAGTTATTAAATCAGTAGCATTTGGTTAAAAATCATTAATGCAAAATATGTTCCCAAGAAAATGTGTAAATTTTCCTTGAATCACAAACTTGTATCTTTAAGGAAAATGGCAACTATTCCATCTTTTTAAAAAATTGGTCTGTTTTTAAATTAAGAGAGGCAGAGAGAGGTAATTAGAGCCCATATGAAAATAATCAAAAATATAAGGGAAAATTTGAATGTCCCCACCTCAGGCTTACTGGAAAGGTCACTATGATAAATTTAGAACAACATAACAAGAAGTTATAACAATTATTTTAGGTAAACCCCCTGCCTTTAAGGAGGACTTAATCTAAACTATTCTATAAGGAAAAATATCTATCATGGTCTTAACATTTTCCAGAGAGAATTATCAAAGTTCATTGGCAATATAATCTATAATTGTACAACTTTCTGCAAAATATCAAGTGAGGAAAAACAGCTCAGGAAAAAAAAATAATAATGAAATTATCCAGAGGAGTAGTCTGCAAAATTCTAGTTTAACTGAATTATGATTGTTAATGTATTTGTCAGGACAAGCAGAATTGTGTTCTTGATGTGTACCTTAAAACTGAAGGGTACCAGAATATGCCACTCCAAAATATGATACTTTGGCATAAGGATTATGTTGAGCTGAATGTAACTGAGAAATAACAAATACCAGAAAAAAAGCTCCCTGTCCTCTCCTATTTGCCCAAAACCAGGACATAAATTTCCAAAGGCTCCCACCTCCCCTTTCTATGAGGAAGAACAAAAGTTAACTTTAGAGACAACTATAGAAACAACTTTAAATCCTATCAACCTGGAAATGGTATTAGAGGAATCTATATAACAAACTTTACTAATGAACATTTATATCCACCTTTGGAAGCCCAAAACTGCTTTCATTTGTTCTATCATTTCTCCACAAGTGTATTGTTCTTTGTTAAAAATGTTCTATAAGCTGGAGTTTTAAGCTACCACTTTGAATTATTCACTTTCCCTGGATGTCTCCCATGTCCCATGTGTATATATGATGTTTACATGTTAATAATCTTCTGTTTTTCTCTTGTTAATCTGCCTTTTATTGCAAAGTTCTCAGACAAGAACTCAGAAGAACCGAGGGAAAATTATTTTTCCTCCCCTACAAAACAATAACTCACTAAACAAGACCTTAGGGACCCAGAAAAGTATTTATTAGCTAAGCAAACTTTCCTTTGGTAGGAGGTCACTAAAACACTTTGGACAAAAAATTAATTTCCGTATCAGAATAGCAGCATATCTGGGAGAATCCCATCAAAATGTGATAATAAGCTATTGGGGTATTGGAATGTAACTAAAATACAGTAGTAGTAAAAATAGTTCTAAAGTATCATTTATCCAGCACTCACTACATTGCCATTGTCAGGAATTGCCCTAAACTCTTACTTGATTAAAATACAACAACCTTGAGAGTGTCCCACATTTTAAGAGAAACTCAAGAGAGTATACAAATTCATATCCAGCTTTATCTGACTTGGAAACCTGTATTCTTAACCAGTGGCCACCATGGATCACAGGGCACTGAGTTAAAGCCGCATTTTAACATCTGGAACTGATTCAACTGCCATCTACATGTTGACCAGCAAGAGGGCTCAAGCTACCAGATGGTCATCAGGAGAGGAAAATATGCCCATCCTTATGGTTTGCTATGAAATCAATTTTCTAGCCTAAAAAGTATATACAATTAAGGACTTTAGAATTTTAATCTCTAAAAGGTGAATATGCCTCGAAAGAGGCCGATAAAAAACAAGCAGAAACAAAAAGTATCAGTAAGACTAAGTAAGTCTAATAATCATTAGTATTGACTTTGCCCTTTATATCCTGGCAGGCATCCTACACCTACACTCTAATCTCCATATCAGGAACTTTCAAATTAGATATCCCTTTAGGTAAAGCCTTAGCAGTATCTGTTATGGCATCTTACCCTTATTTTATAGAGGAGAGAGAAAACAGAAACTTAGTGTGCTCAGTAACTTTGACCAAACCCTAGGACCCTAAGTCAGATATGTTTGATGCCAAAACCTCAGCTTTTTTAACACTGTATTCTCATTCAGTTACAAGTGATCCTTAAACAACATGGGTTTGAACTGCAAGGGTCCACTTATATGTGGATTTTTTTTAATACAGTAGTTGAAATGTAATTTCTCTTCTTTATGATTTTAATAATATTTTTCCCTAGCTTATTTTATTGTAAAAAATAAGTATATAATACATATAACATACAGAATATGTGTTAATGATGGTTTAAGTTATTGCTAAGGCTTCTGGTCCACAGTAGGCTATTAGTAGTTAAGGTTTGGGGGAGTCAAAAGTTTTATGCAGATTTTTGACTGCACAGGTGGTTGGCACCCCAACCCTGTATTGTTCAAGGGTCAACTGTACTCTTTCACCTTAGCTGTTTGTCATTCCTGTTTTCTGTTCCTCAAGGATTCTCTGCTACTCTCTGTAAATAGCAGCAAGAGGTAGCAAACCACATGCTGATGGATTCCGCAAATCCCTCCTGATTAATTTTCTAGCTTTGCCTGTGCCAACCTTTGCTGAGATCAGCAGTTCCTGCCATCCAATGCTTTGGGAACGCAATGGTTACATTAACCAGAAGAGCCCAGAGGCTCCACTTGGTCCCGCAGAGTGTTGTATAATAGAATGTTCCATTATAGATCGTCTCAGGTTTAAAGAGCTTCGAAAGATTATACAGAAAAAAGTGTCATGGGGAGAAAAGAACAGTCTTAGAGATTGGGTGTGCAAGCTACAGAGCTGAATTTTGGAAATTACAAACCATTTGGGAAAATTATGGCAAAATATCTAGATAAACAGATTTTTTCCCCACTTTAAGCTTGAGTTTTGGTTCCACTCATACCAAGCCTAAAGCTGAACCTGATGATCAAAGTTGATTTTATTCTTTTATCCCCAGTGCTCAGTGGGAGTGGGCAGGCTTCTTTGTTTCTACATTTCCTATGGTTATGTCTCCATTTATATCTTTTTCTCCAGACAATTTGGGCACATCTCTGCTCATTTATTAATATCTTCATAAATGTAAAACCTAGGGCCCTATTTATCTAGTCATTGAAAGTCTATAAAACAGTAATGTAGAATGTAAAATATTCAGTGATTCTAACAGGAAGAAAATTCTATATTTGACCTTATTTCCATTGGTCCATTCATCAATGACTCAAAAATATTATCAGCTTGATCTTCATACATAAATAAGGACTGAATCTCTAATGAGGGATTAAACTAAAATTACTCTAAAAGCAAGCATATCCAAGTCAATGTTTTATAAAACCTTGACTTGGCTCATAATTTTGCTTGTCATCTTTTTCATAAAAGAAGATTTACACGTCCTATGATAGCACTAACCTTTTCAAGAAAGGCAAGTACACTTCATATATTTAAGTAATTATGAATTATGACCCCTAAATTATGATATCTAAAAAAATCAGAGAAAATGTGGGAAAATAGAACTCAAATGAAAGGAGAGAGTGACTTTATTCTGTTTTCAACCCTTTTGCATTTAACTCAGTAACATTACCATATCTGGTACTTTTGGTTAAGTGATTCTAATTTCCTTTTACTTTACAGATCATAAGTAGGTATATAAACACATTAATTAGATAACTCAAAGTTATTTATTGAGTACCTACTTCTTGCCAAGTGTAAACTCTTTCAGTACACTAATGTTTAGTTTATGAGGGAGAGCACAGGGTGTCCATAATAACACTTATTCGTTAAATCAGTCAACAAACATTTATCAAATATCATCTCCAAAACTGGGACAGAGACGTGATTTAAAACTACTGCCTTTTCTCAGGGAGCACAGGAAAGACAGGGAGAGAGGTGAACACCTAGAGCTGTGTACATCTGTAATATGGCGTAGGAAGCACTATGATGGGAGTGTACCTGAGGTACATTTGTGGCACAGAGGAGGAATGAATGCTAGTCAGGAATCCAAGAGCTGGGTCTTGAAGGACAGAGTGTGGCAGTGTGAAGGGTAGAGGTAGAATAGTTACTTTCATTTGAGACCGAGGGAAAAGCATGTGCAAAGATGTAGAAGTAAAAAATGTAACTGCAAGTGGTTTAGCGAGAGCCTAGTGTTGGACAAGAGGTCCAAGGGGACACAATCTGTCATGCTATAGAGTTTGAATGCCATCCTACAAGAAACTGGGAACCATTACAGGATTTCAAACAGCAAACTTATTATATAGTTTGATCTGCAATTTAAAAAAAATATTTTTCTGGAAGTATGATGGAGGATGGGTTTGGAAAGGGGAAGAGATTTTAAGTCACAGGGACTGGTTAAGAGCCAAAATACAATTAAAACTTAAACAAATATCTCCTGAGTACTTCCTATGTGTCAAACTCCACAGTAAGCATTTGAATGGATCCTCTCACCGAATTTTTTTCATCAACCACAATTCACTTCCCCTAATGTTCACAACTTCAACATGTACATTTTACAGATGAGGAAGTGTGACCTAAGGAGGTGAAGAAATCTGGCCGAAGTCACACAGCCAATAAGTGACACAGCCGAGAATTAAACCCAGGGAAACATTTAAGAGATTGTTATGAGGCATAAACAAAAGAGATGAACAACTTAGATGCAGGAGATAAGAAGGAGGAGCCATAGAAAGTACTTTACAACTATTCGCTCCTTTTCCCCTATTGTACCAAGAATACTGGCATGCCAGGAGAGGGTAGCCATTATACAAGTACAACCTACAACCTGACAGTAGTTAGGACTCCCCTCAGATAACCTATATGATTGGGAAAGAGTCACTGTTATACCCCAAATCCACAGAATCTGTGGAAAATCTGTACCTATTTTGGCAGTTATGGCTCCTATCTTGTTCATAGAAATATCCTCATTCTAGAAGATGCAGTAAGAGACCACATAAAAATTCTTCCACAGATTTTTGATCCGTAGGCCCAATGAGAGACTCCTACCATTATTTGAAAAACTGACAGACAAAAATTATTCTAGCAAATTGAGGATGCCATATAGCCATGATTGGAATGGATTATATTTCACATCCTCCATACAATTTATATCCCCACACTCTTTACAGAATTAAAAGCTAAATAAAGAAAGAAAAAAAACAAAAAACATGTGGTATAAATTAGAGAAAAGCAATGGTGCCATCACAGTGAATAAACTTAAACCCCCTAGCTGTACTGTGTATGTTCCATGTTTTATGTACATGTACATGTACTATGTTACTGTGGGGGCTCTTAGGTCTATATGGTTTTTAACAAATAATTTCTATAAGAGTTGAAAATATGAAATCAATTGGGAAATGTTATTGAGGTAAATTTAATTCACAGACTGAAAGAAAATTAAACTACTTGACAATTAGAATACTTTTCTCTGTAATCCTATGTCATCTACATAAAAACCATTTAAATTTCACTCATACACCTAGCCTTAATTCATAAACATGTTCTTCTAATCATCCAGTAAGAAATTAATTTTTCCACATAAAATGAATTTTAAAGCCATACTTCATCTAAACCATCACCTAACATGTTCCTTCAGGGCAATTACTTGTTACAGAGTAATAAACTATTAGAAGTATAAGGGGACCATAGCAAACATCCTGTATAGCATTGCCAAATTGATTAAAAAAAAGGGTTTAGCAAGATGGGTTTTTTCATGGATACAGGATACTTTTGTCAAATGTTTAGGAAATTGGATTATACCAAGTTCAACACTTTACCAAAACCACATTAAATCATACTTTAATATGCCAATAAGCAAGATAAATTCCCAAAAGAAATATCTAGAGATTTTTTAAAATTTGTTTTAACATGGAACTCTTTTATTCTAGGAATCATTATCCACATCAGTGTTCTTCAAAGCATGGTTCAGATAGCTCCTCTAATTTCATTTTCTCATTTTATACATAACACTGAGGTATAGAAAGGATAAGTGAAGTTTCTCAGGGTCATAAAATTTCATACTGACAAATTCAGGTCTAGAAACCTGTTTTCTAAATATTTCATCCAACTCTGATTTGTTTTTACTTTGCTCTCACCTTTGATATGTTTAACATTTGCAGTATTTTTTTCCTGGCATATTATACAGACATAAAAATGACAAGGACTGAGTTGTTAATCAGTAAGTAGTACAGTGAAAAACACTAACAATGGTTATTATTATTGAATGCCTACCATATGCCAGATACAATCCAAGGATTCTAGAACCTGGCTTTCTTTTTCACAATAACCCTGTAACATATTGAGATACATACCATTCTGCCCATTTTACAGTTGAAGAAGGTGCCTCAGAGGCATTTGTAACTGGTCACTTAGCTTAAAGGGATGGAGCACGTCTGGCTGACTCAAATTCCCTGCTCTTTGCACCTGACCACCTACCTTGCATGTTAGAAAAGGTAATGCTCTTCACAGCACTCACTCAGACTATTTCCCAGACTAAATTCTGCAGAAGTAAAAAGTGAATTAAATAGTCCTTCTGTCTTCCACTATAGCACCTTGTATTCCATCAAATATTGACTTTTCCACATTCTGGAAAACCCCTACTTTGAACCACTTTTGTCCTCTATTAGATTTCTGGTTTTGAAACCCAATGATCCAAGATATTTTGCAATTGAAAATGTTAAAAGTGGTCACTGAGGCATATTCTAATCATTAAATTCTATAAAAAAAAAAAAAATATGAGGGGGGGGGGCCGGAGCAAGATGGCGGAGGAGTAGGAGACCTGGATTTCGTCTCCTCTCAGGAATTCAGCTGGATAGGGATCAAACCATTCTGAACACCTACAAACTCAACAGGAGATCGAAGAAAGGAATAGCAACAACTCTCTCATCAGAAAAGCGACCACTTTCTGGAAGGTAGGACGTGTGGAGAAGTGAATCTGGGGCGATATATTCGGGAGGATAGACGGCGGGGGAGGGGCCTCCGTCGGCCGCTTCTGGCAACTGATAGAACCACGGAGCACAAAATCGGAACTTTTAAAAGTCGGCTCCGCTGAGGGACGTCACTCTGGTGGCTAAGCGGGGGGTGGAACCCTCCGGGACAGTGTGGTCTCAGGACCCTCGGGGTCACAGAAAGACCAGGGGTGCCTGAGTGTGGCAGAGCTCCCAGGGATCGGAGCGGGGAAGCCGGCTGCAGAGGCGGAGCCCAGGCGCGGGCTCTCAGCTCGGGGTGGCCATAAACTGTGATCCGCGGCACAGCCGGGCCACTGCTCCTCCAGCACGGACCCAACAAGCGGCAGATCCGGGGAGACTCCCCTTCCTCCCCCGGAGGAGCCGCGTGGGAGTGCACCGCAGGGATCTGCTGGGTTTGGAGACTCCACCCGGGGTCGGGGGCCAGAGATAGAAACGCGCGGTCACAGGCTGGGTGAGCACGGAGTGCGGCCGGAGACCGGGGAGACGGGAGTGACTGACGGCTTTTCTCTGGGGGCTCACTGAGAAGCGGGGCCCCGAGTTCTCGGCTCCTCCGGGGCGGAGATTGGGAGGCCGCCATTTTCACTCTCCGCCTCCAAAGCTGTACGGAAAGCTCGCAGGGAACAAAAGCCCCGGAGAGCAAACCCGAGCAGATTACTTAGCCGGGAGGGGCAAGGGCGGAGCAATTCTGCCTCCGGTAGAGACATTTGGGAACCACGGCAACAGGCCCCTCCCCAGAAGATCAGCGAGAACAGCCACCCAAGGCCAAGTTTACCGATCAATGAGAACGGCAGAACTCCAGCGCTAGGGGACTACTGCACATAGAATTCATGGCTTTTTTACCATGATTCTTTAGTCTTTCAAAGTTAATTTTTTTTTAACTGTCTTTTTTTCTATTTTTTTTAATTTTTCTTTTTCCTTTTTTCAACCAACATCTTATCAATCCCTTTTTTAAAAAAACATTTTTATTTTTCATTTTTAGAGTCATATTCTATCCCTTCATAGTAGTTACCTGTATTTTTGGCATATATATATAAGTTGTTCTCTCTTTAAAATTTTGAGATAGTTTCTTCTAACAGATTAAAATATACCCTAAATCTCTAGTATATGGTGTTTTCTATTCCCCTGCCTGATCACATCCTCTCCCTTTTTATTTTCTTTTTCTTTTTATTTTTTTAAATCCTCTTCTTTCTTTTTTCAAACAACTTCTTATCAATTCCTTTTATAAAATTTTTTATAATTTCCATCTTTACAGTCATATTCCATCCCTTCATCATATCAACCCTTATTTTTGTACATATATAACTTTTTCTTTCTTTAAAATTTTGGGAGGCACTTTCTTCTAAAAGACCAAAATACACCCCAAATCTAGTGTGTGGCACTGATCTATATACCAGCCTGATCATATTTCATCACATTCTGGTTTTTTGTTGTTGTTGTTGTTTTGTTTTGTTTGTTTTTGTTTTTATCTTTATCTTTTTCTTTTTTTTCTTTTTCTTTTTTCTCTCTTTCCCTTTCTTTTCCCACTTCTTCAGGTCTTTTCTGATTTGTTTAGAGTATATTTTCTGGGGACGTGGTTACTCTGCTAGCATTTTGTTCTCTCATTAATCTATTCTCCTCTGCACAAAATGACAAGACAGAAAAAATCACTCAACAAAAAGAACAAGAGGTAGTACCGACTGCCAGGGACCTACTCAATATGGACATTAGTACGATGTCAGATCTAGAGTTCAGAATCATCACTTTAAAGATACTAGCTGGGCTTGAAAAAAATATGGAATTTATTAGAGAAACCCTTTCTGGAGAAGTAAAAGAGCTAAAAGCCAAGCAAGTAGAAATCAAAAAGGCTATTAATGAGGTGCAATCAAAAATGGGGGCGCTAACTGCTAGAATAAATGAGGCAGAAGAGAGAATCAGTAATATAGAAGATGAAATGATGGAAAATAAAGAAGCTGAGAAAAAGAGAGATAAATAACTACTGGATCATGAGGGCAGAATTCGAGAGATAAGCGATACCATAAGACGAAACAACATTAGAATAATTGGGATCCCAGAAGAAGAAGAAAGAGAGAGAGGGGCAGAAGGTATAATGGAGCAAATTATAGCAGAGAACTTCCCTAATTTGGGGAAGGAAACAGGCATGAAAATCCAGGAAGCACAGAGAACCCTTCTCAAAATCAATAAAAATAGGTCAACACCCCGACATCTAAGAGTAAAACTTACGAGTCTCATAGACAAAGAGAAAATCCTGAAAGCAGCTCGGGAGAAGAGATATGTAACCTACAATGTTAGAAACATTAGATTGGCAACAGACCTATCCACAGAGACCTGGCAGGCCAGAAAGGACTGGCAGGATATATTCAGAGAACTAAATGAGAAAAATATGCAGCCAAGAATACTCTATCCAGCTAGGCTGTCATTGAAAATTGAAGGAGAGATCAAAAGCTTCCAGGACAAACAAACACTAAAGGAATTTGCAAACACAAAACCAGCCCTACAGGAAATCTTGAAAGGGGTCCTCTAAGCAAAGACAGAGCCTAAAAGCAACATAGACCAGAAAGGAACACAGACAATATATGGTAACAGTCACCTTACAGGCAATACAATGGCACTAAATTCCTATCTTTCAATTGTTACCCTGAATGTATATGGGCTCAATGCCTCAATCAAAAGACACAGGCTATCAGACTGGATTCAAAAACAAGACCCATCGATATGCTGTCTGCAAGAGACTCATTTTAGAACCAAACACACCCCCAGATTGAAAGTGAGGGGGTGGAAAACCATTTACCATGCTAATGGACATCAAAAGAAAGCTGGGGTGGCAATCCTTATATCAGATAAATTAGATTTTAAACCAAAGACTGTAATAAGAGATGAGGAAGGACATTATATCCTACTGAAAGGGTCTATCCAACAAGAAGATCTAACAATTGTAAATATCTATGCCCCTAACATGGGAGCAGCCAATTATATAAGGCAATTAATAACAAAAGCAAAGAAACACATCGACAACAATACAATAATAGTGGGGGACTTTAACACCCCCCCTCACTGAAATGGACAGATCGTCTAAGCAAAAGATCAACAAGGAAATAAAGACTTTAAATGATACACTGGACCAAATGGACTTCACAGACATATTCAGAACATTCCATCCCAAAGCAACGGAATACACATTCTTCTCTAGTGCCCATGGAACATTCTCCAGAATAGATCACATCCTAGGTCATAAATCAGGTCTCAACCGGTACCAAAAGATTGGGATCATTCCCTGCCTATTTTCAGACCACAATGCTTTGAAACTAGAACTCAATCACAAGAGGAAAATCAGAAAGAACTCAAATACATGGAGGCTAAAGAGCATCCTACTGAAGAATGAATGGGTCAACCAGGAACTTAAAGAAGAATTAAAAAAATACATGGAAACCAATGAAAATGAAAACCAACTATTCAAAATCTTTGGGATGCAGCAAAGGCAGTCCTAAGAGGAAAGTATATAGCAATACAAGCCTTTCTCAAGAAGCAAGAAAGGTCTCAAGTACACAACCTAACCCTACACCTAAAGGAGCTGGAGAAAGAACAGCAAATAAAGCCTAAACCCAGCAGGAGAAGAGAAATCATAAAGAGCAGAGCAGAAATCAATGAAATAGAAACTACAAGAACAGTAGAACAGATCAACAAAACTAGGAGCTGCTTCTTTGAAAGAATTAACAAGATTGATAAACCCCTGGCCAGACTTATCCAAAAGAGAAGAGAAATGACCCAAATCAACAAAATCATGAATGAAAGAGGAGAGATCACAACCAACACCAAAGAAATACAAACAATTATAAGAACATATTATGAGCAACTCTATGCCACCAAATTAGATAACCTGGAAGAGATGGATGCATTCCTAGAGATGTATCAACTACCAAAACTGAACCAGGATGAAATCGAAAACCTGAACAGACCTATAACCACTAAGGAAATTGAAGCAGTCATCAAAAACTCCCAAAAAACAAAAGCCCAGGGCCAGATGGCTTCCCAGGGGAATTCTACCAAACATTTCAAGAAGAATTAATACCTATTCTTCTGAAACTGTTCCAAAAAATAGAAATGGAAGGAAAACTTCCAAACTCATTTTATGAGGCCAGCATTACCTTGATCCCAAAACCAGACAAAGACCCCATCAAGAAGGAGAATTACAGACCAATATCCCTGATGACCATGGATGCAAAAATTCTCACCAAAATACTAGCCAATAGGATCCAACAGTACATTAAAAGGATTATTCACCACGACCAAGTGGGATTTATCCCTGGGCTGCAAGGTTGGTTCAACATCCGCAAATCAATCAATGTGATACAATACATTAACAAAAGAAAGAACAAGAATCATATGATCCTCTCAATAGATGCAGAAAAAACTTTTGACAAAGTACAGCATCCTTTCTTGATCAAAACTCTTCAGAGTATAGGCATAGAGGGTACATACCTCAATATCATAAAAGCCATCTATGAAAAACCTACAGCGAATATCATTCTCAATGGGGAAAAACTGAGAGCTTTCCCCCTAAGGTCAGGAACGCGGCAGGGATGTCCACTATCACCACTGCTATTCAACATAGTATTGGAAGTCCTAGCCACAGCAATCAGACAACAAAAAGAAATCAAAGGCATCCAAATTGGCAAAGAAGAAGTCAAACTCTCACTCTTTGCAGATATGATACTTTATGTGAAAAACCCCAAAGACTCCACCCCAAAACTGCTAGAACTCATACAGGAATTCAGTAAAGTGGCAGGATATAAAATCAATGCACGAAGTCACTGGCATTCCTATACACCAACAACAAGACAGAAGAAAGAGCAATTAAGGAGTCGATCCCATTTACAATTGCACCCAAAACCATAAGATACCTAGGAATAAATCTAACCAAAGAGACAAAGGATCTGTACTCAGAAAACTATAAAATACTCATGAAAGAAATTGAGGAAGACACAAAGAAATGGAAAAACGTTCCATGCTCATGGATTGGAAGAACAAATATTGTGAAGATGTCAATGCTACCTAGAGCAATCTACACATTCAATGCAATCCCCATCAAAATACCATCCACTTTTTTCAAAGAAATGGAACAAATAATCCTAAAATTTGTATGGAACCAGAAAAGACCCTGCATAGCCAGAGGAATGTTGAAAAAGAAAAGCAAGCCGGCGGCATCACAATTCCGGACTTCCAGCTCTATTACAAAGCTGTCATCATCAAGACAGCATGGTACTGGCACAAAAACAGACACATAGATCAATGGAACAGAATAGAGAGCCCAGAAATGGACCCTCAACTCTATGGTCAACTCATCTTTGACAAAGCAGGAAAGAATGTCCAATGGAACAAAGACAGTCTCTTCAACAAATGGTGTTGGGAAAATTGGATAGCCACATGCAGAAGAATGAAACCGGACCATTTCCTTACACCACACATAAAAATAGACTCCAAATGGTTGAAAGACCTCAATGTGAGACAGGAGTCCATCAACATCCTAAAGGATGAACTACTGGGACTTCTTCAAGATAAAAAGCTTTTGCAAAGCAAAGGAAACAGTCAACAAAACCAAAAGACAACCGACAGAATGGGAGAAGATATTTGCAAATGACATATCAGATAAAGGGCTAGTATCCAAAATCTATAAAGAACTCATCAAACTCAACACCCAAAGAACAAAGAATCCAATCAAGAAATGGGCAGAAGACATGAACAGACATTTTTCCAAAGAAGACATCCAAATGGCCAACAGACACATGAAAAAGTGCTCAATATCGCTCGGCAACAGGGAAATCCAAATCAAAACTTCAATGAGATACCACCTCACACCAGTCAGAATGGCTAAAATTAACAAGTCAGGAAACGACAGATGTTGGCGGGGATGCACAGAAAGGGGAACCCTCCTACACTGTTGGTGGGAATGCAAGCTGGTGCAGCCACTCTGGAAAACAGTATGGAGGTTCCTCAAAAAGTTGAAAATAGAGCTACCATATGATCCAGCAATTGCACTACTGGCTATTTACCCCAAAGATACAAAAGTAGGGATCCGAAGGGGTACGTGCACCCCGATGTTTATAGCAGCAATGTCCACAATAGCCAAACTGTGGAAAGAGCCAAGATGTCCATCGACAGATGACTGGATAAAGAAGAGGTGGTATATATATACAATGGAATATTATGCAGCCATCAAAAGAAATGAGATCTTGCCATTTGCAACGACGTGGATGGAACTGGAGGGTATTATATTGAGTGAAATAAGTCAAACAGAGAAAGACATGTATCATATGATCTCACTGATAGGAGGAATTCTTAATTGCAGGAAAGAAACTGAGGGTTGCTGGAGTAGGGGGTGGGGTGGGAGGGATGGGGTGACTGGGTGATAGACATTGGGGAGGGTATGTGCTCTGGTAAGCGCTGTGAATTGTGCAAGACTGTTGAATCTCAGATCTGTACCTCTGAAACAAATAATGCAATATATGTTAAGAAAAAAAGAAGAAGAAGAAGGTAGCGGGAGGGGAAGAATGAAGCAGGGGAAATCGGAGGGGTAGACGAACCATGAGAGACGATGGACTCTGAAAAACAAACTGAGGGTTCTAGAGGGGAGGGAGGTGGGAGGATGGGTTAGCCTGGTGGTGTGTATTGAGGAGGGCACATTCTGCATGGAGCACTGGGTGTTATGCACAAACAATGAATCATGGAACACTTCATCTAAAACTAATGATGTAATGTATGGGGATTAACTTAAGAATAAAAAAAAAAATTCTATAAAAAAATAGCCAAGATATTCTAGGTAAAATTTCGATTAAATCTGATAGTGACTTCAGCGAAAGTAACTAAAGCAACTGAAATATAGTCTAATCAACACAATAAAATATTAGGTTTAACAGAGAAAGCCAATATAATCTGGTTCTGCCTTATATGAAGAATCGACTGATTCAAGATTTTCTAAGAGAGTCAAATTAATTCACCATTGTTCCTCTAAATACCATATATACCTATTGTGAAACACAGCAGTAGAATTAAATCCATTATAATCCAGCTCAAAAGCCAACTCTCACTTATTTACCTACCTAATAAGAAAGTAACAAATTTAGATCACACAGTACAACCAATAAAATAATATTAATAATGGCTTTCAAAATTGACTAGTTAAGCATCAAAACATTAATATATTTATTCATCAGTCTGCTTTGAAATTGACAAAAATAACCAAAGAGAATAAAATGGCTCCTCTCTTACTTTCTTCACTGATGACCATTAAAGAGGAATACTAAAGTCTTGAAACATCCATTAGACAGTAAGTGCAAATAATTTGATGACTCTTGCTATTTTGTTTCCAAGTTGTAGCTTTATTAACAATAAACCTGATCCCACCAGGAAGGGCACAGACATGACAACCTGATCCTACCAGCAAGGGCACGGACATGACTGACACCAAGAGTGATAAAAACATTACCCACTGAGGCCTGTCAACTCTTCTTGCTAGTGGCAGCTTGAAGAGATCCCTTGACAATGATTCATGGCTTGAAACTCAGAACCATCTGCTCTCTTGGAGAGTTCCTCAGCCAAGGTGAAGAGGGGAGTTTTCACAGCTGTATTCTTTTTCCTTCTAAAGTCTATGGAAAAGCATCCAATAAACCACAAAAATCTGGCACTAATTTGAACATGGCAGACATTATCCTCCATATGTTCTTGTTTCAATGGACTCTTTTTACAGTAACTATCTCATTTGATGCCACTTCTTTTCTCTCTTCACCATGTCAATTTTGCTCACTCTGTAAACTTCCTAATATCCTCTCCATTCTAGGCAGTTCAATTATTTGTCCATCTCTTTTTTAATGGACAGTATTTTTTGCTATTGATAAAATTTCAGGGTTTAACTGAATCTCATCAAGTTACACCACTTATTTATATTTAAGGAAACCAAGGCAAAGAAAGGTTAGATTGTCACCCTAAAGTCACATAGTTTGACAGTAAAAGAATGAAGACTCAATCATTTGTCACCCAAAACACTTCGCCCAGCACTTGCTATCCTATTGAAGGGAAGCTTCAGTGTCTCTGCTTTTGTCACGTGTATAGCTTAATAAGGAATTAGTTTTGGTTCCTAACAAATTCGCAGGGAATTTGTCAGGAAAACCAAATAATTCTTATCAAACCAATATGTAAAGAAATATATGCAATTCTAAAAGGCTGTTTTTCTTTCTTATATGGAAAGAGAAAACTTAAAGCTAAAGGTAAAAATAGGTTTTACATAGACCCACCTCATATTCCAAAATATGATTCGAAATAAGTTCTAAGAAAATCCAGCATATGTAAATTAGATGATTATATGATAGAGATAAGTCTATTGCTATCTACAGATACCAAGTGAACTATCATACGATTCAAATCCCTGTGACTAGACAGTGGGGATGGTCAAACCTCAATGTATTAGGTATGAACAGGTATGGGATACTCCACTTTTGGGAGAGTGAATATGGAGTTACTGTAGCAGATATGGAAAAGATTAAGTACGCTCATAAGCCATTTATGTAAGGATCTACAGCTACCAAGAGTATTCCTTTCTTACAGTGCAGATAAGAAGCTCAAAAGGGTGAATGGAAACTTGCCTTGGCTCAAAAGTGGCAACTCTCTTCTCCCACATTCCACTGACCACAGTAGACCACCTAGCCAAGAACCAATGTCCATGGGATGTACTAAACCATGAAAAGAGAAGGGAAAGAAGAAAGAATCATGGGCAAATAACTCACCCTATCACTGTTACAGGGAGACCAGCAGTTTTAGTGGAATGGAATAGATAGAAGCCAAATTTGAATGTATTTTAGAAAGAATGGGAGGAGAGGGAATTGGAGAGAGTGAGAAGAAAATATTTTTCAAAAACTTTTTTTCAAAGGATAGCAAAGAGTAAGGGTAGGAGCAGAAAGGGGTGACGGTTTTATTTGAAGGAGTGTCTTACTGTTTTATATAGTGGAAAAGATATCAGCTACTCCTGTACTGATGGAAATGATCCTAAAAATAGTGAAAATTAATGATTCAGGAGAGATGATGTGGGAATTTCTTGTATGATATTCTTGACTAAGCAAGAAAGTAAAACTGCTATCATGAAAGAGGATGGGTTAGCCATAGAAGAAAGGATGGGAATTTTAACTGTGACAACAGGAAGAACAAAATATGTTCTAATACAGGCAGCTAGTTCAATGTGGTGATGAAAACTTATGAAAGTTGTCTTCCAATTGCTTCAATTTGCTCAGTGAAATACAGCAAATGTCATAGCTGAGAACAAGGACGTCATATGAAATGTTGAAGATTTGAGCAGTCAAGAAAAGATACAAAATTTTCATCCTAGAGAATAGGTGAGTGAAAGAATAGAGAAATAAAATAGGATTATCAATGTCTATTGATACTGAAAAATTATAAATAACCTAAGTATACATCCAGAAGCTATCGTTAGAATAAAAAATATGAGGGATTTCATTTCCAATGGGTAATGAATTTGGCAGTTGTCACTCCCATCTTTAAGATAAGAAATAATTGAACAAACTGAAATTCAAGAACCTTTCTTGGACTCATCAGAGAATTAAATTCGTGGGCAAACTGCCACCCCAATATCTGGAGAGACCAACAAATACAGACGATCACAGCATTTTATAAACTTTAAGTGCTTTTAAACTTTAAACCAGACCTATAAACTGGTAGTTCATGGTAATTTTGACAAATTGCTGGAGATGGAGTGTGCACTACGTTGAGAGTATGAACTCTTAGGGACCTACAGAATTCCTACACATTCAGAAGTTTTACCTCCAGGGACCCCACAATTTCTCACAGAAAAGGCTAAAGAAAAAAAAAATCCCTTGTGTTTATGACATAAGAAAGAGAAAAATAACCATTTTGAAATATGCCCAGAGCATTCATTGTAATGAAGGCCGCTCTGTAAGGGAAAAGATTTTACAAAATCCTTCTATGATATGGGGAAGGGCAATTGTCCAATTCTAGTCCCCTCTAGCCTTCCTGCCTCACCTAAGGAGAGAAAAAGTTAAGAAACACTTCTGAAGGTCACAGCCCAGGAACATAAGCCCACTAAAAGACTGATGTTTAATCATAAGTTTATAGAACTCTTGCCCTCCTCCACACTTTACTACAACACCAACAGATCTCCAGCATAAAACTGGATTACAGCTGAATGAGCTATAATACACAGATTCTACTTGAGAAGGAGCAATTAGGGAAACCCAAACACAACACGTGAAATAAAACAATGACTCTAGAGGAAACAGAATCCTTCAGCACCTACAGCTGGAGCAAACGTTAAATACAGTCCAACTCCCAGACATATTAACATAAAACTTCACACTGAAGGCCTATTTACCTGTCCCCTAATGCATCATGTCCAGCTTTCAACAAAAAAAATTAAAAGGCATGCTAAAAGAAAAAAACAGACAAACAAAAAAGCACAGTCTGAGGAAACAAAGTATGCATCAGAAATGGTCTCAGATATGATACAGATTTTGGAATCATCAGATAGAGAATTTTAAATCACAGTGATTCATATGTTAAGGGCTCTAGTGGAAAAAGTGGACAACGTGCAACACAGATAGGTAATATATACAAAGAGATGGAAAATCTAAGAAAGAATCAAAAGAAATACTCAAAATCAAAAACACTGCAACATAATAAAGAATGACCTTAATGGGTTCATCAGTAGACTATATGTAGCCAAAGAAATAGTTAGTGAGCTTGAAGGTATGTTAATAGAAGCTTCCCAAACTGAGATGCTAAGACAAAAAAATGAATGAAACAAAACAGTACGTCAAAGAGCCATAAAGAAAATTGTAAATGGAATAACATACTATTTGGACTACCAGACGGGGAAAAATTGATCTAATAGATAACTGTTTTTATCAAATAAATAACAATAACAATGGTGATTATAGAATATGGGTAAGTTAAATGAATGGCATGTATCTGTACTGTGTTTCCTTTTGATGGCTGAATAATATTCCATTATATGTATATACCACAATTTGTCTATCCATTTATTAATTGTTGGGCATTTGAGTTGTTTCTCTCTTTTGTCTATTATGAATAATGCTGCTATGAACATACATGTATATGTATTTGTTTGAGCACCTGTTTTCAATTCTTTGGAGTACATAACTATGTCATGAGGAAAAAATTTTAAATGCTCTGTTATACCTGTACTATGCTTAAAGCAGGGTAGTGTTATTTAAAATGAACTTAAGTTAATTGTGAATGTATGTTGCAGATCTAGTGCAAATACTACAACAAATTTTTTAAGAAGTGTAATTGTCATGATGGGGAAGGAAAGAAAATGGAATCCTATAAAATGCTCAGACCAAACTAGACATGACAGAAGAACAAATGATTATAAAAACAAAAAGAAGGGGGCAGGGAGGAGGAAAAAAAGAAGCAAAGAACACATGTAAATCATAGAAAACAATTACAAACACAGTACATGTTAATGCAACTCTATCAACAATCACTTTAAATGTGAGTGGTCTAAATATAGCTATTAAAAGACAGGGATTGTTAGAATGGGTTAAAAAAGGAAAAAGATTTGATTTTATGTTGTCTTTAAATATACAGTCACAGATTAATAGTAAAGCGATGAGTTGAGTATGACCTAGCAATTCTACTCTGTCTTGATCCATTAGGGTAGCTATAACAGAATACCATAAACTGGGTGGCTTATAAACAGAAATTTATCTCACACATTTCTGGAGGCTAGGAAGTCCTAGATCAAGGTACCAGCAGATTTAGTGTCTGGTGAGGGCCCACTTCCTGGTTTATAGATGGCCATCTTTTTCTGTGTCTTCACATGGTGCATGCAACAAGGAAGATCTCTGGGGCCTCTTTTATAAGGGCACAAATCCCATTCATGAGGGCTCTGCCCTCACGACCTAATTATCTCCCAAGGGTCTCACTTCCAAATACCATCACATTAGAGATTGGATTTCAACATATGAGTTTTGGGAGGATACAAACATTCACTCTATAGCACATTCCTGAGTATATACCCCAAAGAGTTGAAAACAGGTAGTCAAACAAGTACATGTACATGCATGCTCACAGCAGCACTATTCACAATAGCCAAAAGGTAGAAACAACCCAAATGTTCATGGATGAATGCATAAACTGTGGTCTAAACATACAATGGAATATTGTTCACCCCAGGACGGAATGAAGTATTGATATATATATGCCACAGAGTGGAAGAACCTCAAAAACTTTATGCAATGTGAAAGAAGACAAAGACAAAATGTCATAGATTGTATAATTCCATTCATCCAGAATAGGTAAATAGGTAAATCTACAAAGAGAGAAAACAGATTAGACATTGCCAGGGGATAGGGAGAAGGGATAGTGGTGGAATAACTGCTTAATTGATTTGGTGTTTCCTTTGAGGTGATGACATTTTGGAACTAGCTTGCACAACACTGTAGATGTACTAAATGCCACTGAACTGATCACTTTAAAATGGGTAAGTGTATGTTATATGAATGTCACCTAAACTTTTAAAAAGACACATTGAAAAAAAAGAAGAGATGGGGAAAGGTGTACCTTGCTAACACTAATCAAAAGAAAGTATGCATAGCTATGTTAATTGCAAAGTAGACATCAGACAAAAAAAAAAATTTCAGGGTTAAAGAGGGGCATTACATAATAATAAAGCTGTCTATTCTCCCAGAAGACTTTAAGGGAGAGTCTTAAACTCTCATGTATACATAATATTATACATTATGTATAATATTATTATAATATTACATTATACATTAATGTATACATAATAGTATACATTATTATTTGAGGCTCTGAAATACATGAGGCAAAACTAACAGAACTATGAGGAGAAATAGACAAATCCATTATTATAGTTCGACACTTCAACACCACTATTTTTTATTTTTTTAAAGATTTTATTTATTTATTTGACACAGAGAGAGACAGCAAGAGAGGGAACACAAGTAGAGGGAGTGGGAGAGGGAGAAGCAGGCTTCCCACTGAGCATGGAGCCCGATGCAGGGCTCGATCCCAGGACCCTGGGATCATGACCCGAGCTGAAGGCAGCCGCTTAACCGACTGAGCCACCCAGGTGCCCCAACACCACTAGTTTTTAAATTAATATATCCAGCAAACAGAAAATAAGTAAAGCCATTGTTGAACTGAATAGCATCATCAATTTGATCTAATTGACAGTTATAAAACATTTCATATTTGGTAAAATGAAAAAAATTTTATAATATGAATATAACAGTGGAAGGAAGGAAGGAGGAAGGGATCATTTCAAGGCTCATAATGCCATTTCTGGCATTTTGGGAGGAACACTTAAAGTGTCAAGTATACCATGATGTAGAACAGAAATAATAATACTTATAATAGAGAGAACTCTTTCTTTCCCTGTCTTGTTCCCAGAAGGAAACTGTTAATATAACACTTCCAGGCTTCCTTTCCATTCCTTGTTCTCCTCATCAAAGAGTGACTTACTCGTTTCTAAGCTTAGGGAAAATGAGCAGAGACCTTTTATAGTCTTAGCATCTCTTCCCTTCCCATTTGGTGAGTACTGCTCCTTGGATTTAAGGCTACGGAGCTGCTCTTTCCATGCCTGGTTTGGTAGATCTCATTATTTAACAAAAGTATTAGGAAACTCACTTGACCACAAGTCCATGTCACGAGGCCTGATTCAGTTCTACTGACAATATAACTTACATTTCAAGGTCCTTCAATCTGATAACTGTGTAGGTATAGATAGGGTCAGAACTCATATAGCAGAGTGGTTTGATTTATTGGCCCCTCACACCTCCAACAGCTATCCAATAGGGCTGCAAGGAGAATAAAATCAGATGACATTTATAAAACACCTGGCAAAGATTTGAACTGAAAATTGAGAGAATGATGTGTTGAAGTGAATTCTGTAGCTAATAAATGAGCCTAGCCTATTGGTCTGGCAATGATATCTCAGTTAGTAGTATTTTCAGCTACTTGGAGTCATCTTTTCAGAATGCTGAAAATGTACTCTTTCAACAAATGTTAAGTCTTAGATAGAGACTTCCTAAACCTGAAGTAAATACCAAGAAAAAGAAGTTTTGTTTTGTTTTGTTTTACTTACTGGTGCAGGGGAGGGTAAAAAATATCTCCATGCTGAGGTGCCTGGTTGGCTCAGTTGGTAGAACATGTGACTCTTGATCACATAGTTGTGAATTCAAGCCCCATGTTGGGTGTGGAGCCTAGTTTAAAAAAATAAAATATAAAAATGTAGACAAAACATATTTTTTAAAAATGTCCCCATGCTATTGTTTCTGTCATTTTCTAAACCATGGTCTCCTCTAAACTGGTACTTTTTGAATGAGATAAATTTTGTGTAAAAAAAAATAATAATTTATAGAAAAAAACCTTACTGTGTTCAAAGGCCTGAGAGAGAAAGGTACATTTGAGGATTAAGACAGTGCCCCCTACAGAAACTGTTCACAATAATAAATGAAAGATATCATTTTAAGAGTTCAATGTTGGTAGTATTCCTCAAAAGACCACCAGAGAAACCTGCTCATCAAGCAAAGTTCGTCAGACTTACTGTAAGAGAGAACAATAGACAGTCTTAAAAATGAGTCAAAATGAAGAAATTAGGAAATGGTATATATATGGTTTTAGGTCATGGGCCAGATGATTTTAGATGAGCTATTCAAGGAGGAAAACTCTGGGATTAAGTAGAGCTGATGGCATAGTAGCTTTGGTTGGATGAGCACATCCAGGTGAATTTCATGAGTGAGTCTTGTTAAGTAAATAATTCCACTTCATTAAAATTCTTACCTTTCAGGGGCAAGTATTTCCTGCAGGAAGCAACTAAGTTTTGTTTTGTTTTTTTTCCTGCCTGGTCCCAATGTTGTTTCACATAGGGAAAAAAAAGTGTCTGGACCCACGGTGGTTTAATACATAGCTTAATACAGGACATTATCTTGCTCTTCTCTGCAGACAGGATAGGTAGGCAGATGAGGTAGAAAGAAACCAAAGACAAAATTTTAAAGCAAGCTTGACTTTCCCAAATGGGCCAACTTCATGGATAATCACTACCCACCCCAATGTTCCCCAAGAGGGGCATCAAGCTCTTTGCTCATCCACTGAAAGGCTTGCAGTAGGCTGAGTATTGATCCCCAAAGTTATCTAGATCCTATTCCCTGCAAAGGTCACCTTATATGTGAAAAGAGGTTTTGTAGGTGTGATTAAGTTAGGAATCTTGAGATGGGGAGGTCATCCTCTATTATCTGGATGGGTTCTACTTGTAATCAGAAATGTCCTTATAAGGGGACACCTGGGTGGTTCAGTGGGTTAAGCATCTGCCTTCGGCTCAGGTCATGATCCCAGGGTCTTAGGGTCAAGTCCCGCATCTGGCTCCTTGCTCAGCGGGGAGCCTGCTTCTCCCTCTTCCTCTGTCACTCCTCCTGCTTGTACTTTCTCTCTCTCTCTCTGACAAATAAATTAATAAAATCTTAAAAAAAAAAAAAAGAGGGAGGCATTGGGAGATTGACTATAGAGAGAGAAGGCGATGTCATGACTGAAGCAAAGTGTTACTCTGATGGCTTTGAAGACAGAGGAAAGTCCCATGAGCCAAGGAATGCAGCTCTAGAAGCTGGAAAAGTCAAGAAAATGGATTATCCCCTAGAATCTCTGCAGGGAGCACAGACCTGAAGACACCTTTATTTTGCCCCAATGAAACTGATTTTGAACTGTGACTTCCAGAAATTTAGGAGAATAAATATTTGTTACTTTAGGAGAGCAAATGTTTGCTCCTTTAAAGTACCAAGTTTGTGGTAATCTCTCATGGCAGCAATAGGAAACTAATACAGAGCCTACTGCAGATAACAGGTGAGCTACAAATAGACTCTACTTAACCAATTCAAGTCAATCACCAGCTCTTTTCTCTACCAGCCCACCCTACCTCCTACCTCTTTCTATTTTCTTGGTTCAAAATAAATAAAAACTTCAGAAGAGAAATATTAAAAAATACTTCTGGTAATCCAGCAAGCTTAAAGGTTTTTTAAACCAAATAGTTTGTTAAAACAAAAGAAGTCAGTCAATTGACTGGACTTTCTCAAACCTACTTTTTCTAACTCTTATCAATAGGAATAGCCAGAGCTAATGCCAGAAAATCCCTGGCCTGTTACCTCCAGGAAAATGCAAACTAACTAATCCTATAAGGCTAATTCCCTCTGGCTAGTTTTTTTTCTTTTCTTTTCTTTTCTTTTAATTGAAGTATAATTGACATACAACGTTACATTAGTTTCAGTTATACAAGATAGTGATTCGACAGCTCTATATGTTATGCTATGCTCATCACAAGTGTAGCTGCCATCTGTCACCATACAATTGACTATATTCCCTATGCAGTACCTTTTGTCCCCATGACTTATTCATTCCATAACTGTACCTCCCATGCCTCTTCACCCATTTTGCCCTTCAGTTCCCCAGCAACCACCAGTTTGTTCTCTGTATTTGTGGGTCTGTTTCTGCTAGTCCCTCTGGCTAATTTTAAACTTCAGTACCTGAATAAGACATCTGCTTATACAGTAAACATCATGCAGGGATTCATTTTTAAGGACAAACAAAATATAAGATTTTTTTTCAGAACTTATCCCCTATTATGTCCTATTTCTGTTGTGTTTTTATTGTCCTGGAAGTAACCCCTTTCCTCCTAGAGATACATTTCAAAAACCATGAAAAATTTAAAAACAAACAAACATCTCCCTCTCCCTTGTGTTAAAAAAGTTGGGAGATACTCCTCTTTTACCTACTTTTGAAAATCAATCCACTTTAATTTATAACAAAATAATTTTTATGCCACATTTATGATGCCAACACCAAATCTGGTGATGTGTTGGAAATCTAGCTCTCTGGAAAAAAGGAGGAGGAAGAAAACCTCTGATTTACAGCAATTTCCAATTTCTATGGCAATGTAAATACTCTTCCCATGGCTAATTTCAAGTTATTAATAGTTTAACACCCAGCTCATGCAATTCCTGAATATTTATCAGTCAGCCCTTACTGGCCAGCCAGTTCTAGCACACTGCTGCAAAATGTTAAACTATATGTAATTATTAATGGTACCAAGACTGGTCTGTCTCAGTTGCTTTTGGGATATCAGAAGACAAAGAATAAAAATGAGAAAAAAATTAGTGAACTATGAAATGTATCCTTTTTTATTCTTGGTTAGATGTTTTCCAATACAAAGATAGAAGGAGAGGGCAGAGACAAGATATCAGATTAAGTTCCTGAATAAAACTTGAGAAAGAACAACTTTAATTATCCTAATTAGACTAATCTCTGTCTATGATCCAAGAACCTAATGCATCACCTATCCTAACGAGAAATTAAAGAACTAGAAGAGAGAATGAAACATAAATAATTGAGAAGAGCTGATGAAGTTGAATGCTAATTCATCACAGAGGGAAGAAAAAGTCCTCTTAGGGTGTATTGAGAAGGAACTCGGATGGCACAAACCAGTGTTTCATCTACTTCACTTTTTGTACTAAGAGTTTCTAATTCTCTCTGAAGTTATTACAAGAAACCTATAGCTGCCTTGGACAGAATCAAATCCCTGTCCTCCAAGGATGGCAATTAAGAGAAAATCTTCAGACTGCAAGGGGCAGCTAAATATTATAGTATTTACTCTTGTCTAGAGACAAGATTGTTGTCTCTAGCATTCATTTTTCTATGCATGAACTGATCTGACCCTTCCCTTAAATATCAATAGCATAGTTGGACAAGCTTTTGCATTTAAACCAGACTTTATGATTCAGGCTAAAGGAGGCAATTCCGGAAAGGCAAATATACTTAGTTCATCTGACAACAAGATGGCAGGCACTTCTCCCAGGAGTCCACTTAGCTCAGCCCACTGTCATAAGGTCCAGCTCACAACCACCACCACTTGGTAGAGATCATCTTTCCATTACCACCAGAGGTTATTCTTGAACATGTCATAAATCCTTAGAATCCAAGTCCAAGAAAGGATTGCTCTCTGAAAAGAAAGTACTCCTTCTCACCCCTGTTTGAGACTTAGCTTCCAAATCCTTATTTCCTATCTTAGGGCTTGCCTCTTCATAAGATGATGAACATGAGAAATATTTCCTTATTTCTGGCTAGACTTCCCCTTATCCAACATGGTATGGCTCAAACATGGTTTCTACCAGAACAACTACATCATCAGAAACCTGTAGGGTATCATTTTACTGTGTGTTCAGCGAGTGTATCAATGATTTTGAGATCCTCTTTGTTCCTTACTTCTTTTTGGAAATTCCTGCCCTAGTTCTGAATCATCTCAAAATGTTTTAAAACACGTTGTTTAGTGAGTTCTCTAAGAACATATCTTAAGTTGGGAAAAACAGAATACCATTTGGGAAAAACAGAACACCTTGATCACATTACTATGGGAATTGGGAATGTGCCAGTTGCACTTATGCCTTTACTTTAATTTAGAAAATTGAAACTCTACTAGTAGTATTGAAAGCCAGAAACAGAGTGGGCAGAGGGCTCCTGTAAAGATTCACAGAAGGCTCTTCATTCTGAACTTACGTTTCAAAGAGAAGATGACTTGGAATTTGGCTTAGGGTAGGGGAAGGGGATTATAGAATCAGTTTGGGTTTAAAAAATTACAAGCTCTTTGGGAATGTTCTTCTGCTAAAATAATACTAAGTAAGTGAGTTTGATCCTTTTTTTCTCTGATTCCTTATAAAAAATAAAATATCAATTCTGACTTCAACTGAAGGAACAACACTGGAATCATACGGTGGAGAAATTCATAGAAAGACCATAAGAAAAAATTAAATCTCTTCAAAGCTAAGGGAGAAAAGTAGTGCTAGGGCCAAGGATGATAACTAATACACAAGTTCAGGAACTCCAATAGCAAATTAAGGGGTAAAACATGACTATCCCAACATAGACATCATTTCTTCGGTTTGCCTTGTAGGACAGACTGGATAAATAGCTCACCTTCTCAATATGAAACTGCTTGGAATCTCAAGAGCCACAGCCAAAAGTAATATTTGTATGTAATATAAAAGTCCTCACTGCCTACCATATAAAAGCTACAACAGCACTTGGCTTTACCAACTGCCAATTTGCTTGGAAATCTACTCCTCTGCTGTTGCAAAAGAAGCTCTGTTCATTCTGTATCTGTATCTGGGCTATCTCCTTGAAGTCAGTCAGATCAAGATAAGGACACAATCCAAAACAGAACACACTACTTTTAAATGTTACTGCAATATGGTGACATGCAATACTCCATAAGCTCCTAGTGAGCGCATTCCCAAGGAACTTTGTTGGAAGATCTAGATGGTCTCACTATTATTTAAAACCAACATCCACTTTTCTGCAGATACCTAAAACCTGTCTTTTTATCATTAAAACTTCCTTCAGACATTAAATGCATTAATCTATGTAATACATCTAGTGTTATACTGATCCCATTGTAAGTGTTGATTAAATGTCAGCACCTCTTATGGAAACGTTGGGAGCAGACACTGGATGTCTTGGGATAAAGGATGTGCAGAGGAAGGAATCCTAAACTTCTCAAATAAAGTTCATTTTACTCTGTTCCTACAGGGAAGTTGCAAGGGAAAATATCTTGGCAGAATTGAGAAGTGACACACTTGCATTTCCTAATGGCAGTTCTAGAACATTAGGTACGTAGTCTCATCCTCATTATTAGTAACCTCGTATAATCTTTCATCTGCCTAAGAAACCCATATTAGCATGATGGCTGAATAATGTAACAGTAAATCCTTTTGTCCAGTGAAACTCATTCTCACTGCTTTCAAATACTCATTTCACACTCTATAGTTGAAAACCAAAAGTAAGGTTTGGTTTGAATGTTTTTTAACAGAAAGCTCTGTTGAGTGTGTGTGCATGTATTTTAGATGGATATACAAAGAGAGATGTTTAGATATAAGATAGATGATAGATAGATAGATAAGCAATTATTTATCAGAGCAACCTCACAAGGTTATTTGGTTTACAATCATGCCTTTGAATAGGTTAGATATTCAGATATTATTATCACCTGTTTTTATAGTGAAACAGCTAAAATTTACAGAATTTAACTGCCCAAAGTAAAAATGAGAGTAGAAAGTAGTAGAATAGCAATAGAAACCCAGATCTTCTTCTTCTTAATACAATTTGTTTTCATTATTAATATGTTTCATTTGTTGTATTTTAAAACATGTTTAATCTTAAATATTTTATATGTACAGAAAAGTTGCCAAAAGAATAGAAACCTCCCATATACCCTTTATTCCCAGCTTCCCCAATGCTAGCATCTTGCATAGCCATCATACAATGATCAAAACCAAGAAATTAATATTAGAACAATTCTCTGAAGTAAATTACATATATCACCAGCTTTCTACTAATGTCTTTTTCTGCTCCAGGATCCAACCCAAGATTCCACATTGCATTTGGTTTTCATGTTTCCTGGGTCTTTCCAATCTAAGTGAAAAAGCCAGAACTACTTAGTAAAGGAAATATGATCTTTTGAAAGGAATAATTATCCAACACAGAGCCCCAAAATGAGCTAAGTATTAATTATGACAATACTGTAGAGCCTTCATATTCATTTTCATTTTATACCTCATAATGGCCATTACATCTTTTCTCTTTCTATATTCTAAAAGTGGAAATATCTGAAATTTATGTATGCCTTTCCTTCCATAATTTTCCTGTTTTTACAACTGCAGATGTACGATTCCGTAGTTCTGTCTCTATGTCAAAAAAAAAAAAAAAAAAAAAGAAGGGATCAGAATGGGCAAAATGGTAAAGAAGGAAAAGGTGATCATTTGCTATCTGTATAACACAGGGAAATTCCTTAAGCTCTCCGGATTTCCATTTCTTTGTAAAACTGAAGGCAATAATGCCTTCTTCTTGGGGTTATTGCAAAAACTGAATGTAAAGCTCCAAGCCCAGTGTTTGGAATATGATCATGTCCCTCAGTGGGACATTTGGCAGTGTCTGGAAACACTTTTGGCTGTCACAGTTGTGAGGATATGCTGCCATCACCTAGTGGATAACGAGAAGAGATGATGGTAGGCATCTTACAATGCATAGGTCAGTCACCCAGAACAAAGAATCATCTGGCCCCAAATTTCAATAGTGCTAAGGTTGAAAAACTGTGTTTTACATGATGGCATCAGTTATTCTGCATCCTGCCCTGGGACATGGTTAAAGCAAAGTTAATGGAGAAGCAAAAAATATTTCACAAATCCAACCGTTTCAAACATCAACTAACCAAAGGTTTATCTTTACACTTAAAAGTGAAGTAAAGAATGGAAACCCAAACTAAAACTTGGACACTCTGGAAACGAAGATCTTAATCAATCTTGCTCTACTTTATTGTCTTCTTCCCCTGGTTTGTCTGATCTTAGACCATTACCAAAAGAGGGAGTGTAAAACTATGCATGCCAACCTTTCCTTAAATTAAGGGCAGGGAAAGTAAAAGTTTTGCTTATGATCTCAATGAACTGTCAGAGAGCTGAGGATAGAGGTTGGCCAAACCTTTTTACTTCCATCATACATTTCATTTAAGAAATCTCAATACTATTATTATTTTTCTCAGCTACCTTCCTTTCTTTAGGAACATGACATATTTGGCGCCCAATTAAGTTTTCTGCTTGTTAGAAAGTCACATCCTTTCAACTCTCTAGAAAAGAAATGAACAAACAGGAGATATCGGCAATCGGAAAGAAAAGGCAGTTTCCTTGGATTTAACAAAAGTGAAAGAGAAATATTTTCTATTATTATTTTTGAGCATAAAAGAACATCATAGGAGATGTGATCATAAAAAAAGGCCATTCACCTTAGTCTTACTGCGGAATCATGCAGCAGCCCAAACACCGCAGTGAATATTAAGCCTGAAAAGCTGGGTTGTAACCAGGATTCTGGGTACCTTAAAATAACTTAAATATTTAAGGTATAAGGAGAGGGGCTTGAATATAAGTCAGAGCCTTTGATATTAACACTAATAACAACTGCAATAGCAACTAATAAAAATAATAACAATACTAAGAAATTCTGAGATTTCAATTACACATGAGGCACTAGACTCATTAGGCTCATGACCTCATTTCATTCAAATAGTAAACTGACTTGGTTACTTAGGAACTATCATTTATCTGCAATTTAACAATGAGGAAACTGAGGCACACTGTCACAAAACTAGTAAGTGGTAGATTCAGGACTTGAAACCATACCTACGAGTCAGCACACCACACTGTATGCTTATGTTTAAAGCTTCTGTGCAATCAAACCACATTTATCTTTATTTTATTAGTCTGAACAAAGAAAGAAAAGGTTTGAGTTAAGGTGATTTGTGCTTACCAAACCTCATATAGAGTGCAAGGTAATTTGCTCACTCTTTTGACAAATATTTTTGAGTTTTTATTATGTGCAAGATGCTCTCTTGGAAACTGTTAGAGGTACAAAGATAAGTCAAATAACAGATTAAAGTCTCAAGGAACTTGCACTATGAGATATTGAAAAGAGAGAGAGAGTGAGATGTTTCCAGGCAGCTGAAGGAAGGGATGCTCCCTCCCTATGAGCCATATCCAGGCTGTGCATGGATCATAATAAGCAATGAATGAATGAGCACATGCATAAATGAATGTGAATGATCAAATGTAGCACGTGAACTGGGCCTCAACACATAACTAAAATTCACATGCAAAAAAAAGAGATGAAAACATTCAGAGCTGGGACACCTGGGTGGTTCAGTCGGTTAAGCGTCTGCCTTCGGCTCAGGTCGTGATCTCAGGGTCTTGGGATCGAGTCCCGCATCGGCCTCCCTGCTCACCAGGGAGTCTGTTTCTCCCTCTCCCTCTGTCTCTTCCCCCTGCTCGTGCTCTCTCTCAAATAAATAAATAAAATCTTTAAAAAAATTAAAAAAAAATTAAAAAAAAAAGAAAACATTCAGAGCTAATGAAGAGAATTAATAGTATAAAAAATACTTAGTTTAATTATTGTGTATAAATGAAAGAAAACAATTTTCCTTCATACAAAGACAACAGACATGCTTCTGTAGAAAATTCAAACATAGAGAAAGATATACAGAAGAAATATAAAAAGCCAGGGGGACATCCGTAAGTAGTAAGCGGACCAATAAATCTGAGCTAATCAATTTTCCTCATCCTATGTCCATTTATTAAAATATTAGGCACATTTTACTGCTCTTTTATCACCATGTTTTGTTTTGTTTTCACAGAGATACTCATGTTTATTAGACAGGTGAGAACAAAGATATTTATTGGATTTCAGACCATACAATAAACTACTAAAACAAACAAAAAAATGAAAAAGCAAATGTTTGGGAAAATGTCATGTGAAACCTTGGATGAAAAAAAATAATTAAGTTTAATTTTTCATCATTTGCTTAGAGACGTCCTCAAAATCTAGACCTCTGGCTGTGGTTGACCTGGGCTCTGCTGTTTCCATTTTATAAGGGTTTTTTTTTTTTTTGAAAGATTTTATTTATTTATTTGACAGAGAGAG
>NW_023270418.1:15824725-15850856 GCF_011800145.1 Mirounga leonina | reverse complement strand
TAGCGAGAGCAGGAACACAAGCAGGGGGAGTGGGAGAGGGAGAAGCATGTTTCCATTTTAAACAAAGGTCAAATGGGGGGGGCGGCGGCAATAAATCTACCTCCCTCGTGTAGAAATAGGAATGCTGAAAAAAGTCATTCTTAAACTCTTCCTAATGTATTACCTGTTCCAAAATATATGGTCTGTTTCTCATCCTGCTCACCCACAGTCAATTTCAAGTTCAGCAGGCTTTGATAGACGCAGAGATTTGTGGTGCTTTAATAATCATGTTACGCTTTTTAAGCCTTCCTTACTCTCAAAATTAAGCTCTCACTTCTGTGAATTTTTAAAATAAAAAGTTACGCCTAAATATTTTTAAAAGAAACTGAAAAGGAGATATAATACAGAGAATTCAGTCATGGTTGTCCAACACACCAGCTGGTTGATCCATTTGCAAGTAGCAGATTTAATATCTTGACAACAACTGTTGAATTTGTTTGAAGGACTGGTTCCAGGATAAATATCCACAATGGATGATGGGGACTGCTTACTGCTGTAAGTTTTCTCAATGAATACATGAAAAGTAATATCTTTTATTGTTCTCCTGGGGGGTTCCAAAGGATTGACCATCACTTTTAGTATTTATAACACGTCACCATAGTCAAGAAACCAGGGTGACCCATGAAATTTAAATATGGCGAGATTCCCGCAGGCCCACACTGCCCACGGTTCTCACATGCCACTTGTGAGACTTGCTGACAATCAGATGGAGAACAGAGCTGCCTGCACACCTTACAGTCAACGCATCTAAACCTGAATCCAGTAAGGACATCCACTTGGAGCATTACTTGAACTTCACATCCCCTCACTGCCCCAATTTCCTAAGGTCCCGAAGGCCTAAGAACAAACGCTGAAGTTATATATAAGTCAGTTGGTTGCTGTAGTATAAATTGTTATTAAAATAAATAGAATCTGTGGCTAAAATTAAACAGCCGTGGCAAGGCTCTTGTGTAAATAAAACCATTGTTCCTTTGTATATTAAAATTGTATTTATCAAACACAAAAGAAGAATGAACACAAATTGCATGAAAAAGGCAACTCATTTAGGACAAAACGATGGTGTGTAATAAAAAGATTTATTGTGTGACTAAAATGAAAATTAAATTCCTGTTCAAATATTTATGTGGATGTGGCTGAAACAGTCTGCTGAGAGATAAATCAGAGCGGCCTTTGGCATTTCACAGACATAATTCCTCTATTCTTCTGCTGCAAATTTAGAGCCTACAAGATGCTAATGGCATCACGGTTTGCAGGCCGGTCTCTGCAGACTACTTTTGCTCAGCAGGTGGTAAGAATTTGCATCCATATTTCAAATATACTTCTATCTCATTACTGGCTTCTTATTTCTTTGTGATTTATATCTCTATAAAATTCCAGCTAGTGCAATGGGGAATGGGATTTCAAAAAGCAAATTCTGCATAAAATGGACATTTATCACTTTCTTCCTTATTTTTTTTTTTCCTTCCTCTCCAGGGAGAAGGGGAAAATGGCACATAGCACTTAAAGCGGGGGGTGTACTTTTCTTAAAATAATGCCATTTGAAAGCTTTCCAAATTAGGGATATTGCTCTAAATGACCCTTTCTAGTAAGTGGCAATATTATTTGAGTCGTTCCCCACATCTAACAGCATTGTGATCTTGAAATAATATACGTACATTAGAAAGTAAACTCACTCGGCAGCTATTAATTTGTAGAGTCTTAATCATTTACAATTCAGAAAGTGCTTTTTGTAATAAGTCTGAACATAACGAATCTATTTGGTATTCATGGAGGTGTCACAAGAGATTTCAGAGTTGTTACACTGTAATTCTGGGCTACTTAATAAGATATTAGGGTGGTAGTGGTTGTGTCACTGTAGATAAGACTCTTTCACAGTTCCCATGTCTAATTCACCTCTTAGCAGTGTTTAGAATTTAGCTAAAGTAAAATTACATGCTTGTGAAACCTGACAGGTTCAGGGATTTAGAGGCATTTTCTGGGGGCGAGAAAGAGCAGGTTGTAGTGAAATAAAAGGCAGCAGGGAGGTGTGTAGTCAAGGGAGTTGAATATTACTAAGATTAAACTTAGATATGTAAATTTTTGATTTGTATGGTAAATTAAAGAATGGAAAACCATGTATTTCCTTCTAGGTCTTCTCTTTTGAGTATTCCATTCCAGAAGAGAAATTAAAACAGTGAGTGAAATTTTATAGGCCATATGCTAGAATACCACGCACCAGGATGTCTCTCCTATTTAAAAATTTCATTGATATTTTAAGGAATTTTCTCAGTTAAGTTCAACACATTTTGCCATATGACTCAAAATATAATTTTTACATTTAATGAACAGTTATTATGTATTTAGGTACTCAGACATTTTTTTTATGGGATCAACAGGCGTAAACAATTAAGAGAAGGTATTTGGTCACACAATGAACATATTCAGAGAAGAGGTATGCTCCCATAACTTAATAATGTCCCCAAAGATTGAATTGTTCTCTTTCTCTCCCTCTGTTTCTCAGGACATCAGCTTCCTTGCATGACGGCAGCCACCAGTGACTACGTTTCCACATTTGCACTCAGCAGGGATAAGGGGTATCTCTTTGGGGAGTTCATGCAGAAGAGCAAGAAATCTTCATTCCCGAAGCCCACAGTGTCCCCTTAAGTCTCATTGCCCCAAACTGAGTTATGTGCCATCTTGAAATCAATATTTGTGTCCAGAAAATGGGATGCACCAAGTAGATTAAACTAACCAGGGCCAAACTCTGACCCTGGCCATGGGTATCAAATCTACCAGAACACAGTGGCTGGGAAATCCACGGGGGCTTTGTTGGGAATGGGAATGCGGAACTGGATGCTGGGGAGGCTCTACACAACGTGTGCTCTGGGTACCATGCATTTTAAAGCCATGACTTCACTTATTCCTCAGAGCAATCCTATGTCCTGGATATTGAAGATTCCAAATTTCTAAGGCATGAAGAAGTTGAAAAACATTTTGAAACTCACTCCGATGTAAAAAGTAGACAAAGACTTGAAACCCAGGCTATTTAAAATCTGGATACTGTGAACATCTTGTTCGTTGTGAGCTTTTGTGGCCGGATCATATTCCTTTCTGCCGGGAACTTTATCATTGAAATAAAGAATATAAAAGACACCAGAATCATTTATTTTTCTGTTTAGAAACTAATTATCTTGTTTTAGGTGTGTAGCCGGAAGTAGCCCCCTCCCCCTTTCTTTCTTTGTTTCTAACAAGAGAAACTTTTCTCATAGACTTAGAAGGTAAGCTTTAATGCTGCCTTCTGTACTCCTAAGATGTGGTGGGGAATAACACAAAGGGCGCCTTACTACATTATGAGCTCCACTGAGGCAGGAATATTTGCCTAACTTTTTCTCTCATTATGTACGCCTAGTTCTAGGAACAATGCCTGAGACAAAGTAGGAACTTGACAGATACATATTGCATGAATAAATGAATGAGAGAATGAATGACTGTAAAGAGAACAGTTCGAAGTCATAGTCTCTCATGATTCTAGGCAAGGCTTGATGGTTGGTAGTGGTGGAGAAAGGAGGTCATGGGACTAAAATGTTTCAATAGACTGCAAGGTCTTTCTTTGTCCAACCTGATAGGAACAAGACTTCAGTCAGTGAGTCTCAGCAGGTACAAACAAAGAAGCACAGGCCAGGTGTGTGTTCTGTAGCCTTGAGCTGTTCAAGAGAGTCAGCCATCTGTCCCCCGACCATACGCCAGCATGAGAGTCCTAACTCCTATCAGGGAAAGCCACATTTAAAGCTGGACTTCCTGGGGACATTTAAGGACAGCCACACACTAGGGGGCAGGGTCACCTAGGCAGAAGTGCTTCCTAAAATACTCTTAGTTAAAAGCCAATCATAAACCAATGTTTTCAAAAAAACATTTCCACTTAGATTTGATTGCATGAACCAGCTTTATATTTAAGGCTTGAGGCTTTATTTGTTTAAAAGACAGCCTAGTTATGGGCTATTAAAAAAAAATTAGTTTCGGGCACCTGGGTGGCTCAGTTGGTTAGGTGACTGCCTTCGGCTCGGGTCATGATCCTGGAGTCCCTGGGTCGAGTCCCGCATCGGGCTCCCTGCTGAGCAGGGAGTCTGCTTCTCCTTCTGACCCTCCCCCCTCTCATGTGCTCTCTCTCATTCTCTCTCTCTCAAATAAATAAATAAAATCTTAAAAAAAAAAAATTAGTTTCAGGATGGTTTATGCTTGGGGAGTTCTCAAGATCTGTTGATTTTCCCAAGGATACACTCACCAAAATAAATGGGTTCCAGAGGGGTGCCTGGGTGGCTCAGTTGGTTAAGCGACTGCCTTTGGCTCAGGTCATGATCTCAGGGTCCTGGGATCGAGCCCCGCATCAGGGTCCCTGCTCGGCAGGAAGTCTGCTTCTCCCTCTCCCACTCCCCCTGCTTGTGTTCCCTCTCTCGCTGTCTCTCTCTGTCAAATAAATAAATAAAATCTTTAAAAAAATAAATAAATAAATGGGTTCCAGAAAATCTTTTAAGGGTATGCAACCCAGTTAAATCTGGGTCCCATAGTGCTTCACGAGACAGAGACACATTTTAAATGTGTAGTCTGATAGTCAAAGATTGTCTATCAGATTGTCAAAAGCAAACATCTATGTTAATATCACTCAGTATAGGAATAGAAATATTCCACTCTCCAGAAGTCCCCTGTGTGTTCTCAGTTGATTATAACCCCTCTCCTCTAAAATTAACCACTATCCTGAAATTTATGCTAATCCCTTTTCTTTATAGTTTTTTTTTTTTAATTTACATATGATTCATCCATGGTATGGTATACAACTATAGTTCATTCATTTAATTTTCATTAGTGTATATATTTGTTTGGTTTTACCATGAATTAATCTACTCTTCTACTGATGGATATTTAAATTTATTTAGATTTTTCCAGTATGGGGATCTTACAAATCACACTGCTATGAACATTCTCCCACATGCATCTGGATACAAATATATACAATTTCTGTAAAGAATATAATTGGTATTAGAATTGCTGAACCATGAATATACCTCTCTCCAACTTTAGTAGATGTTGCACATCCATTTCCCCATTTTACAACTGAGATTTCTGCACAAGAAGCTGACAGGCAAGTGCTCATGAGAGATGAGAAAGAAGCAAGGCTGAGCAAAATAAGGCTACAGTCAATTCCACAGAGATCCCTGAAGCTATGACAGTGCCTCAGTTACTATAAGTTGAGGCAGCGGGATGAGGCCATTGCATACACCCACTGACCTATTATTAGATCCAGGCTTCCCTCAAGAAAGAGACCTTGTGTGAAGTCTCTGTACCGATGGCAATTCCTGGAACCGAGGGCTGCCCACTAGCACTCCTCCCAGGAGCTGAAAAAATAGGTCCTTCAGTCTAGATGAAGGATCTGAGCCTGCAGTAGAGTGTCCACTATGGTAGATAATACCAACCAGCTTTCCAAAGTGGCCATCAGTTCATATCTTTACTAAATCTCATGAAGAATATCAAAGGGAGGGAAACACTTTCTTAAAGTCAAACATCCCAAATTTCCTCTTTGCCTTGCCAGGGTCACCAGAGCCACAAGGAGTGAAGATAATTCTCATCCCCCAAAACTCTCTCTCTTCTCCACTTTTCAATCGCAAGGAAGTCTTTTGTAAAAGAACCAGAGAGACACAGAGTTTCAGATGAGTAATGGAGAACCTCTGACACATAGAGAGATGGGTAGGCATTTTCTCCACTAACAGGGAGCTTTGGGAGTTTAGCAGGAGAAGGACCCAAGAGGTAGAAAATCCACTGAAAGGACCCAGAGAGAGACCACTGTGAGCAGCATTATTTTAGTATTTCTTATGCTCAGTCACTGTCTACACCAAGCCCCTACCCCCACCTCCACTCAAGGGCAAACCCAGCCACGTGGGTCTAGAGCCCTGTTAAAGTCAGCTCTCCATCAGCTTTCAGCACCTAGCCTCTTGATACTCCTGCAGGAGCGAGGTCTGTTTGCAACACATTTTGTTCTCACTTCCCCTTCACACTTGTCATCCCAAGAAAATAATTTGGGACCTATAGACTTTGTAGAATAATAGCAGGGAAGCCCTAGCATTTGGGAAGAGAGAACTGATCTTAAGTAAAAAAAAAAAAAAAAAAAATCCTTGAGCTATGAAAATAATGGATGACACTTGCCTTTATGTCATTATTTTATACTTTGGTCCCTTCCGAATTTTGGTTTCATGCCTTACCCTAAACATTACTTTGATGTCAAATGTAAACCTTAATTACCCCTTGCAAGGACAAAGAAAGAGAATTAGGCAATTGTACCTTTGTTGCCATGCTTCAAAAGCAGGTAGCTCTCACTTGCAAGTTTGATATTTTTTAAATGAATGCATCAAAGTGCCTCTTCCCAAATAATCTGTTAAGGGATTATTGTACCTCTGACATTCCCATAATTTGTCTGTGAGCGTGCAGGAAACTGATAATCATCCATTTTCTTTCCCAATTAAGAAAGAGCAAGTGAGTTCAGATGACTTGTCTAGGGTCATAGAGCAAGTCAGTGGGAAGAACCTGAGTCTATTAATTCCAGGCAGACAGGACAGACACATTGAGCATTGCTAGTAAGCTCAGCTCACTCAGTGACCACAGAGAAGACAGAAGTCAAATATTTGTTACTGAGATTTTCTCAGGGTGAGACCCACTGAACTGCACAGGATTGATTGAACCTTCAACACTGCCAAACCCGATGAGGGTAGCTCACTAGCAAATTAAATCTTGGCTTATGGTTTATCCTCCAATTCTTAGTAACATCTTGGGATGAATCAGAGAAGCATCATATTTTCAAATATAATAAGTGACTAACAGAAATATTTTATTACCTCATATTTTGTTCAATTCGCACAACCAAGAAGTGGGCTGAAATTTGTGTTCATAACGTATTTCATTAATCACGAAATATCCTAGTTTCTAAGTCTAAATGGTATATGTTCCCAGATATTTTTTTTTTTAAGATTTTATTTGCTTATTTGAGAGAGAGAGAGAATGAGAGAGAGCACAAGAGAGGGGTTATGGTCAGAGGGAGAAGCAGACTCCCTGCTGAACAGGGAGCCCGATGCAGGACTCGATCCAGGGACTCCAGGATCATGACCTGAGCCGAAGGCAGTTGCTTAACCAACTGAGCCACCCAGGCACCCATGTTCCCAGATTATTAACTCCACCTGCACTCAGATCTTGGTTTCCAGTTGTCCCTGAGACCCTGGCACATAATACACTCTTTTGTGAATGTTAAGGGTTTCTATGGCATCTATTGTCAACTGATAGAACTCAGTTTACATACACAGTAGATAAAGCTTCATCCAAAATAAGGGTTCTCAGCAGGTATAAGTAATTTCGGAAGAAGTTTCTTTATCCATAACAGCAAAAATGTAAGTGAGGATGTGACTATTAACATTACAGAAGGCGGGCACCTGGGTGGCTTAGTCAGTTAAACATTCAACTCTTGATTTTGACTCACTTCATGATCTTGGGATTGTGAGATCAAGCCCTGAGTCAGGCTCCATGCATGGCGTGAAGCCTGTTTAAGATTTTTCCTCTCCCACTACCCCTCCCCTACTTCTCTCTCTCTTAAAAACAAAACAAACAAACAACAACAACAACAAACATTACGAAAGCAAACCCCACAGAGCACAGAGTAAAATCCAGTCTTGGGAGGTCAAACTGCTAGATTAGACTATAAGTCTTGTCAACTCTGGTCAGAGATGTTTTTACTCCCACAGTGACTTCCATATGGGAAGTTATTAGTAGTACTATTTTTATGCCTCATACTGGAGGTAAGGCCTCCTAGGAGAAAGAGAAAAACCCACTGGAAGATACTCAGGGGACACTTGAGTCCCAAGGTCATACAGCTCTACTGAATTCTTAAATACACATTTAGGGAAAAGATTTCTTTACCTGCTTGACATCCCCAACTGTAAAGAAAATTTCAGAGAAAAATAATTCACATAAATGTTTTAAGGGTCACAAATTGTTTTTGTAGAAACATTAACCCCATAGACAATGCCTAGAGAACAATGAGGAGGTGGAAGGCCTTTGGCTTTGGCTGCATTATTTTGCATTTTACAGTTTGGCATCTATCTCAATGCCAAGCTCTAAAATAGTGTTTCCCAACCTTTTTTCATTATCACCCCCTTAAGAAATATTTTTCTACTTTTTATTCCCTGAATGCCTCCCTTCCTCTGAAATGTTAACATGACAGATATACTGCATAAATAATCAATCTGTATCTGTGCTGTTTAAAAAAATAGTAACTTTTTTCTCCCCTTCTTCAAGAACAAATTGTTGTCCCCTTATGAGAGACAGCACCCCCATTTTGAGCTTAAGAGAGCTCAAAATATTGACTCACATATTTAAACCAAATCAAGTAATAATGGTGATCCAGTCTGGAAGATATACTTTATATTATTCTAGAATTCATTAAGATTCTGAGTCTTTATGTCCATTTATTTATAGAATAACAAACTATAAGTTTTCCATAATTTACTAATGACAATTTTGGTGGACTGTAAGTAAAAGAACTAAAATCTCCTTATCTCTAAAATAAGGTCAATGATTGTGGAACCATGATTAGTGATATTTATTTATTTAGCATAATTCAGTAATTTCCCAGAATGATCAAAGATGGGTGATACTGAATGACTTCATCAATTAGATACTTTTATCCATCTTGATAAAAATGTCATATTAACCCTCAAGATCTAGGGACATGTGTGAATCTGAGAGGTACCAAAAATTCATTCATCTTCCTAATAACACCAAAATTTCCCTATGAGAAACTCTCTCTGCCCCACTGTGCAGAGTAAGTAGAATAGTAAATGCAGGTGCCTAACATAGGTGCTTGCTTTTCTTGCAGAAGTGAAAAAAACCTGGTATTTGTCCTCACGTCAAAGGAAAGGAACATGTGTGTAGCCAAGGATGCATGTTCTCCTGCAGCTTTAAACTTCAAGCAAATAAAGCAATAAAAAGAGCAATACGACAATTTTTCACCCCTATGAGTCATCCAAAACAGATTGGTGCAGCTATGAAGCATGGTTGAGGAAACTACTCTCTTGCTTTCTGAAACTATTCTGGTCTTTTGCCATTTTACAAGCCATGAACTACCTCTTTTTAATTTCATCAGTCTACTGTTTCTTTCCAACACATTGTTTTGTTGTTTAAATTCACTGTTGGTTTCTACTTCTCCCAAAATTCTAAAAGCACCAGAAATTTGATAAAAGATGAATTGATCAGTTACTTTGGTAAGTCTCCAGGGAATATTCTAAAACCATGTGTCCAATACAGTAGTCACCAACCACATGCAGTTCTTATTTAAATTTAAATTTATTGCTTTGGGTAATAGGGACACTTTACAATATTAATTCTTCTAATTCATGAATATGGGATATCTTTCCATTTTATTTGTATTTTCTTCAATTTTTGTCATTAATATTTTATAATTTTCAGTATAGAGGTCTTTTGCTGCCTTGGTTAAATTTTTTCATAATGGTATTACTGATGCTATTATAAATGGGATTGTTTTCTTAATTTCTTTTTCAGATAGCTCATGGTTAGCACATAGAAATGCTACTGATTTTGGTATGTTAATTTTGTATCCTTCAACTTTACAGAATTCACTTATTAATTCTAACAGGTTTTTTGACTACATATATATATATCATGTCATCTTCAGAGACAAATTTACTTCTTCCTTTCCAGTTTGGATGCCTTTAATTATTTTTCTTCCCTAATTACTCTGGCTGGAATTTCCAGTGTTATGTTGAATAGAAGGGGCATCCTTCTCTTGTTCCTGATATTAGAGAAAAAGCTTTATACAGATTCAATGCAATCTCTATCAAATCCCAATGGAATTTTTCACAGAAATAGAAAAACAATCCTAAAATTCATAAAGGACCACCCAAGACACCTAATGGCCAAAGGAATCTTGGGAGAAAAAAAAGCAAAAAATTATAGACAGCACACTGCCTGCTTTCAAAATACACTACAGAGATGTAGTAATCAAAATAGTATGTGACCAACATAAAAACAGACATATAGATCAGTGAAGCAGAAGAGAGCCCAGAAATAAATCCATGCATACAAGGTCAACTGATTTTCAACAAAGATGCCAAGAACACAGAATATGGTGGGCAAAATGGGCGAAGATGATCAAAAGGTACAGACTTCCATTTATGAGACAAAAAAACCCTGGGGATGTAGTGTGTAGGATGGTGACAATAGTTAATAATACTATGTCATAGATTTGAAAATTGCTAAGAGAGTACATCTTAAAGTTCGTATCACATGAGAAGAAAATTTGCAACAATGTGTGGTGCTAGATGTTAACTAAACTTATTCTGGTAATCATTTGTATATATATTTATATAAATATTTATATATATAATCTGTATAAATTATGTTGTACACCTAATACACTGTTATATATCAATTATATCTCAGTAAAAAAAATCAACTCAAAAAGTACTACAGACTTTAATATATGACCTAAACTGTGAACTACTAGAAGAAAACAGGGAAAAAGCTTCTGGACATTGGTCTGGGCAATGATTTTTGGGGGGATATGACCCCCCAAATCACAAGCAACTAAAGTAAAAATAGACAAATGGGAAAATGAATCAAACAAACAAAACTTCTGCACAGCAAAGGAAACAATTAACAGAGTGAAGAGACAACCTATGGAATGGGACAAAACATTTGCAAAACACACATCTGAAAAGGGGTTAACCAGAGGGGAGCAAGATGGCAGAGGAGTAGGAGACCTAAATTTCATCTGGTCTCAGGAATTCAGTTAGGTAGGTATCCAAACCATTATGAACACCTATGAACTCAACAGGAGATTGAAGAAAAGAATAGCAGCAACTCTGAACACAAAAGCGACCACTTTCTGGAAGGTAGGACGGGCGGAGAAGTGAATCTGAGGTGATATTCGGGAAGATAGATGGTGGAAGGAGGGAGCCTCCGTCAACCGATCCTGGCAAGTGATAGAGCCGTGGAGCACAAAATCGGAACTTTTAGAAGTCAGCTCCGCTGAAGGACACTGCTCCAGTGGCTAAGCAGAGGGTGGAACCCTTGCGGGACAGTGTGGTCTCAGGACCATCGGGGTCACAGAAAGACTGGGGGTGCCTGAGTGTGGCAGAGCTCCCAGGTGTCAGAGTGGGGAAGCTAGCTGCAGGGACGGAGCTGAGGAGTGGGCTCTCAGCTCGGGATTGCTGTAAACTGTGATCCACGGCACAGTCGGGCCCCTGCTCCTCCAGCAGGGACCCAACAAGAGGCAGATCCGGGGAGACTCCCCTTCCTCCCCTGGGAGGAGCAGCAGGGGAGCGCACGGCAGGGACCTGCTGGGTTTGGAGACTCCAAACGGGGTCGTGTGCCAGAGGTAGGTGAGCATGGAGTGTGGCTGGAGACCGGGGAGACAGGAGTGATTGACTGCTTTTCTCAGGGGGTGCACTGAGGAGTGGGGCCCCCAGTTCTCAGCTCCTCCAGGGCGGAGATTGGGAGGCTGCCATTTTCACTCTGGTCCTCCAAAGCTGTGTGGAAAGCTTGCAGGGAAAAAAAGCTCCTGAGAGCAAACCCGAGCAGATTACTTAGCCCTGACCGGCAAAGGCAAGGCAATTCCACCTCTGGCAAAGAGACTGGAGAACCACAGCAACAGGCCCCTCCCCAGAAGATCAGCAAGAACAGCCAGCCAAGACCCAAGTTTACTGATCAATGAGAACAGCAGAATGCCAGCACTAGGGGAATACAGCACAGAGAATTCATGCCTTTTTTCCCATGATTCTTTAGTCTTTCAAAGTTTATTTTTTTAATTTTCTTTTTTTTCTTTTTCTATTTCTTTTTTAATTTTTCTTTTTCCCTTTTTCAACCAACATCTTATCAATCCCTTTTTTAAAAATCCTTTTTATTTTTCATTTTTAGAGTCATATTCTATCCCTTCCTTGTAGTTAACCTTATATTTGGTATATATATAAGTTGTTCTCTCCTTAAAATTCTGGGATACGGTTTCTTCTAACAGACCAAAATATACCCTAAATCTCTAGTGTATGGTTTTGTTCTAGTCTCCTGCCTGATCACATTCTCTCCGTTTTTTTTTTTAATTTCTCTACTTTCTTTTTTCAACCAACTTCTTATCTTATCAATTCTTTATGTTTTTTATAATTTTCATCTTTACATTCATATTCCATCCCTTCATCGTATTTACCCTTATTTTTATACATATATAAGTTTTTCTTTCTTTAAAATTTTGGGAGGCAGTTTCTTCTAACAGACCAAAGTACGTGCCAAATCTAGTGTGTGGCACTGATCTATGCACCAGCCTGATCATAGTTGATTATATTCTTTCTTTTTTTCTTTTTTCTTTCTTTCTCATTCTTTTCCCCCAGTTTCGGGTCTCTTCTGATTTGTTTAGTGTACATTTTTCTGGGGTCGTTGTTACCCTGTTAGCATTTTGTTCTCTCATTCATCCATTCTCCTCTGGACAAAATGACAAGACAGAAAAACTCACCTCAAAAAAAAAGAACAAGAGGCAGTACTGACTGCCAGGGACCTAATCAATATGGACTTTAGAAAGATGTAGGAACTAGAGTTCAGAATGACGATTATAAAGATACTAGCTGGGCTTGAAAAAAGCATGGAAGATATTAGAGAAACCCTTTTTAGAGAAATGAAAGAACTAAAATCCAACAAAGTCGAAATCAAAAAGGCTATTAATGAGGTGCAATCAAAAATGGAGGCTCTAACTGCTAGAATAAATGAGGCAGAAGAGTTAATTAGTGGTATAGAAGACCAAATGATGGAGAATAGAGAAACTGAGAAAAAGAGAGATAAACAACTACTGGATCATGAGGGCAGAATTCGAGAGATAAGTGATACCATAAGACGAAACAATATTAGGATAATTGGGATCCCAGAAGAAGAAGAAAGAGAGAGAGGGGCAGAAGGTATATTGGAGCAAATTATAGCAGAGAACTTCCCTAATTTGGGGAAGGAAACAGGCATCAAAATCCAGGAGGCACAATGAACCCCCCTCAAAATCAAAAATAGGTCAACACCCTGACATCTAATAGTAAAATTTAAGTCTCAGAGACAAAGAGAAAATCCTGAAAGCAGCTTGAGACAAGAGGTCTGTAACCTACAATGGTAGAAACATTAGATTGGCAACAGATCTATCCACAGAGACCCGGCAGGCCAGAAAGGACTGGCAGGATATATTCAGAGAACTAAATGAGAAAAATATGCAGCCAAGAATACTATATCCAGCTAGGCTGTCATTGAAAATAAAAGAAGAGATAAAAAGCTTCCAGGACAAACAAAAACTAAAGGAATTTGCAAACACAAAACCAGCCCTACAGGAAATCTTGAAAGGGGTCCTCTAAGCAAAGACAGAGCCTAAAAGCAACATAGACCAGAAAGGAACACAGACAATATACAGTAACAGTCGCCTTACAGGCAATACAATGGCACTAAATTCAGATCTTTCAATAGTTACCTTGAATGTAAATGGGCCAAATGCCTCAATCAAAAGACACAGGCTATCAGATTGGATAAAAACACAAGACCCATCGATATGCTGTCTGCAAGAGACTCATTTTAGACCCAAAGACACGCCCAGATTGAAAGTGAGGGGGTGGAAAACCATTTAGCATGCTAATGGACACCAAAATAAGGCTGGGGTGGCAATCCTTATATCAGACAAATTAGAATTTAAACCAAAGACTGTAATAAGAGATGAGGAAGGACATTATATCCTACTTAAAGGGCCTATCCAACAAGAAGATCTAACAATTGTAAATACCTATACCCCTAACATGGGAGCAACAAATTATATAAGGCAATTAATAACAAAAGCAAAGAAACACATTGACAACAATACAATAATAGTGGGGGACTTTAACACCCCCCTCACTGAAATGGACAGATCATCTAAGCAAAAGATCAACAAGGAAATAAAGACTTTGAATTACACACTGGACCAAATGGACTTCACAGACATATTCAGAACATTCCATCCCAAAGCAACGGAATACACATTCTTCTCTAGTGCCCATGGAACATTCTCCAGAATAGATCACATCCTAGGTCATAAATCAGGTCTCAACTAGTACCAAAAGACTGGGATCATTCCCTGCATATTTTCGGACCACAATGCTTTGAAACTAGAGCTCAGTCACAAGAGGAAAGTTGGAAAGAGCTTAAATCCATGGAGGCTAAAGAACATCCTACTAAAGAATGAATGGGTCAACCAGGAAATTAAAGAAGAATTTAAAAAGTTCATGGAAACAAATGAAAATGAAAACACAACTGTTCAAAATCTTTGAGATGCAGCAAAGGCAGTCCTAAGAGGAAAGTATACAGCAATACAAGCCTTTCTCAAGAAACAAGAAAGGTCTCAAATACACAACCTAACCCTACACCTAAAGGAGCTGGAGAAAGAACAGCAAATAAAGCCTAAACCCAGCAGGAGAAGAGAAATAATCAAGATCAGAGCAGAAATCAATGAAATAGAAACCAAAAGAACAGTAGAACAGATCAACGAAACTAGGAGCTGCTTCTTTGAAAGAATTAATAAGATGATAAACCCCTGGCCAGACTTATCAAAAAGAAAAGAGAAATGACCCAAATAAATAAAATCATGAATGAAAGAGGAGAGATCACAACAAACACCAAAGAAATACAAACCATTATAAGAACAAATTATGAGCAACTATATGCCAGCAAATTAGATAATCTGGAAGAAATGGATGCATTCCTAGAGATGTATAAACTACCAAAACTGAACCAGGAAGAAATAGAAAATCTGAACAGACGCATAACCACTAAGGAAATTGAAGCAGATTTTTGATCTGCCAAACAAACAAGTAGCTCCCAGCAAACAAGAGCCCAGGGCCAGATGGCTTCCCAGGGGAATTCTACCAAACATTTAAAGAAGAATTAATACCTATTCTTCTGAAACTGTTCCAAAATATAGAAATGGAAGGAAAACTTCCAAACTCATTTTATGAGGCCAACATTACCTTGATCCCAAAATCAAAGACCCCATCAAAAAGGAGAATTACAGACCAATATCCCTGATGAACATGGATGCAAAAATTCTCACCAAAATACTAGCCAATAGGATAGCCAGAGGAAAAGCAAAGCTGGTAGCATGATAATTCCAGACTTCCAGCTCTATTACTAAGCTGTAATCATCAAGACAGTATGGTACTGGCACAAAAACAGACAAATAGATCAATGGAACAGAATAGAGAACCCAGAAATGGACCCTCAACTCTATGGTCAACTCATCTTCAACAAAGCAGGAAAGAATGTCCAGTGGAAAAAAGACAGTCTCTTCAACAACTGGTGTTAGGAAAATTGGACAGCCACATGCAGAATGAAAGTGGACCATTTCCTTATACCACACACAAAAATAGACTCAAAATGGATGAAAGACCTAAATGTGAGACAGGAGTCCATTAAAATCCTAGAGGAGAGCACAGGTAGCAACCTCTTTGACCTCAGCCGAAGCAATTTCTTCCTACACACATCGCCAAAGGCAAGGGAAGCAAGGGCAAAAATGAACTATTGGGACTTCATCAAGATAAAAAGCTTTTGCACAGCAAAGGAAACAGTCAACAAAACCAAAAGACTACCGACAGAATGGGAGAAGATATTTGCAATTGACATATCAGATAAAGGGCTAGTATCCAAAATCTATAAGGAACTTATCAAACTCAACACTCAAAGAACAAATACTCCAATCAAGAAATGGGCAGAAGACACGAACAGACATTTTTCCCAAAGAAGACATCCAAATGGCCAACAGACACAAGAAAAAGTCCTCAACGTCGCTCGGCATCAAGGAAATCCAAATCAAAACCTCAATGAGATACAACCTCACACCAGCCAAAATGGCTAAAATTAATAAGTCAGGACACAACAGATGCTGGTGGGGATGCAGAGAAAGGGGAACCCTCCTACACTGTTGGTGGGAATGCAAGCTGATGCAGCCACTCTGGAAAACAGTATGGAGGTTCCTCAAAAAGTTGAAAATAGACCTACCATACGACCCAGGAATAGCACTACTGGGTATTTACCCCAAAGATACAAATGTAGGGATCCAAAGGGGTATGTGCACCCCAATTTTTATAGCAGCAATGTCCATAATAGCCAAACTGTGGAAAGAGCCAAGATGTTCATCAACAGATGAATGGATAAAGAAGATGTGGTGTGTATATATATATATACACAATGGAATATTATGCAGCCATCAGAAAAAGAAATCTTGCCTTTTGCAACAACGTGGATGGAACTAGAGGGTAATTATGCTAAGCGAAATAAGTCAATCAGAGGAAGACATGTATCATATGACCTTACTGATATGAGGAATTCTATATCAGGAAACAAACTGAGAGTTGCTGGAGTGGTGGGGGGTGGGAGGGATGGAGTGACAGGGTGATAGACATTGGGGTGGGTATGTTCTATGGTGAGCTCTGTGAATTGTGTAAGACTGATGAATCACAGACCTGTACCTCTAAAGCAAATAATACATTATATGTTAAAAGAAAAAAAAAGAAGATAGTAAGAAGGGTAAAATGAAGGGGGGGAAATCGGAGGGAGAGACGAACCATGAGAGACTATGGACTCTGAAAAAGAAACTGAGGGTTCTAGAGGGGAGGGGGCTGGGGGGATGGGTTAGCCTGGTGATGGGTATTAAAGAGGGCATATATTGAATGGAGCACTGGGTGTTACACGCAAACAATGAATCATGGAACACTACATCAAAAACTAATGATGTAATGTATGATGATTAACATAACATAATAAAATAAAATTTTTTTAAAAGGGGGTTAATATCCCAAATATATAAGGAATGCAAGGAATTCAATAGCAGGAAAACAATCTGATTTAAATGGGCAAAGAATCTGAAGACATTTCTCAAAAACAGTCATAGAAATGGCCAATAGGTATACGAAAGGGTGTTCCACATTACTAACCATCAGGAAAATGCAAATCAAAACCTCAACGAGATATCACCTCACATCTCTTGGGATGGCTATTATTAAAAAGATAAGAGATGAGAAGTGTTGGTGAGGGTAGGGAGAAAAGGAATGCTATAGAGAGAGCGGGAATGTAAATTGGTACTGACATTAATAGAAAACAGAATGGAGGTTCCTCAAAAAATTGAAAATAGAACCACCATATGATCCTGCAATCCCACTTCTGGGCACAGAATCAGAGGAAATGAAATCAGTATCTCCAAGAGATATCTGCATGCCCATGTTTACTGCAGCCTTATTCACAATAGCAAGGATATGGAAACAACCTAAGTCTATCAATGGATGAATGGATAAAGAAAATATGGTAGAAAACACATATGTAAAATACGGTGTTCCATTCCACATAATGGAATATTATTCAACCTTAAAAAAGAAAATCTTGATACATTGTTGAACTTGGAGGACATTCAACCAAGTGAAATAAGCCAGTCATAGAAAGACAAATAACTGCATGATGTCACTTCAATGTGGAATCTAAAATAGTAAAATTCATAGAAGCAGAAAATTGAGTGATGGTTGCCAGGGATGGGGGCATGGAAAACAGAAATATTGATCAAAGTGTACCAAGTTTCAGTTATGCAGGATGAATAAGTTCTGGACACCAAATGTATAGCATGGGTTAATAATGAATAATACTGAAATTAATAATAATAATTATTAATAATACTGAAATAGTATTGAAATAATACTGAATAGTACTGAAATCTGTTCAAAGAGTAGATCTTAACTGATCCATCACATACACACACACACACACACACAAATGGTAACTACGTGAGGTGATGGATATGTTATTTAGCTTGATTATCGTCATCATTTCACAATGTACATGTATATCAAAACAACACATCATACACTTTAAATAGATACAATTTTATGTTTCAATTATACCTCAATAAAGGTAGAAAAAATTAAATTTAATTCAATTAAAATGAAATAAAAACAAAAATTCAGGCCCTCGGTTGCACTGGATACATTTCAAGTGTTCAATAGCCAAATGTAACTAGCGGCTAACATATTGGAGAGCCCAGGTATAGAACATTTCCATCATCATAGAAACTTAAATTAGATAGCACAATTCTAAGATGCTTACGATCCATGATGGAATATGAGAAGTGGTATCAAGAAATCCTCCGAGAAGAATAAAAATTGGCTTCTGAGAACAGGATCTATCATTTCCAAGATTTACTAACTGTGATGGAATCTGGTATGAATGGATATACGTCTACCACAGTACTGGATACATGGTAATAATCAAAACATATTGAATGAATTAATAGCCATTTTGTCAAAGCTTCCTAAGCTACAATGATTAAAAAAAACCCTCCAATTTTTGCTGCTTCTGCACTTTTTGTTACTTACCTTCCCCATGTCACTTGGAAGAAATTAAGGACATAGGTGACGACTCTTAGGTTTCTGTCACAGAAAAAAACCTGAAACGAGATTATAAATACGAGTGCTTTGAAAAGTATGATGCTCGAAGGTAGCACTGTATATAATGTGTTCTGCAGACATTTAAAGGTAATTGTTTATTTTTAATAGGTTTGGAGGATCCTAGTAATAAGTTAGGGAAACAAAGTCTATAATAAACAAATGTAGGAGGATAATATTGAGATAGGAACCAATATCTTTTGCTCCAGACAGCTGGCTTTCTTCTTCCCACTCCTGCCTTGCTCCAGTTAAAGCCACTGTTCTTTTCCCTATGCAGTGCCTTTGTTGGGGGGTGGGGGCAGGGATGTGGAAAGCAAAGAAAATAGTTGCCATCCTACAGTTGGTTTCCAAAAGTCTAACTCCTTAGGGGAAAAACAGGATGGGAGGCAGAGACAAATAATTTGGGAGAAATATTAGTAGCGAAAACAGCACGTACAGTCTTCCCACCCACTCCAAAAAGATGGTTTTCTGGACTAGGAGAAGAAGAGGGTAGAAAAGAAAAGAAAAGAAAAGAAAAGAAAAGAAAAGAAAAGAAAGAGAAGAGGAGAGGAGAGGAGAGGAGAGGAGAGGAGAGGAGAAGAGAAGAGAAGAGAAGAGAAGAGAAGAGAAGAGAAGAGAAAAGAAAAGAAAAGAAAAGAAAAGAAAAGAAAAGAAAAGAAAATTGGTGAGAGTATAGACATTGGTGGTTTCTGTAAAGAGAGACTCTGAGCCTCCCTCTGGAAGGTGTGATCCCTGTAATTGAAATGTCTGTGTTGTTTGCATCATTAGTGTGTCTCTGCAGAGGTCCACTTAGGTAACAGCACTCTCTGTCTGAGCCCAGCTAAACTGCAATCAGCCACACTTGGCTTAGAGGGGGAAGTAGGAGCATGGAACCCAAAAGAGTCAAGCAGATTGGAACGATTGCTTTGACTGAATATTCAGGGCCGGCAGGAGGAAGGACATGTCAGAGGACACTTTGCATGGACAGATTTCTAAAAGAGCAGATAGCCTTACCGTGGGGGCAAAAGAACTCTCAAGCAAAGCAGAGCCCCATGCTGGCTGTCACTATCTAGCGGAGGGCTTGGAAAAACATCACTTGCTGCAAATGGGAACTAACATATTTTGCAGCTGCAGGAGACAGGCGGTTTCCCCACTTTCTCAGCATGGCATGGAGAATCGTGTTTGAGCAGGCACAGCTGGACACATCTCGGATCGTATCTGGGAGAGGGATCTGCTCGTGCTGGGGAGGCTTTATGTGAGACGTTCATGTGAGCAGCCTTGCAGTTTGGGTGCTGGCTGCTTAGGGAAGAATCATGACGGTGCAGGGAGCCCTGTTTCTTTGGAGCATCCTGGAACACACGAAAATGCTTGTTTGCTCAAATGGCTTTCTCCTGTCCACTAGCTTAAATCAAGTTATCAGAGAGATACATTTTTAAGTGGACTGGAAGCAAAAAATAGAAAGGAATGATTTTGGAACATGGGTCTTTGAAACATATGGTATGGGCCATATAAAGCCAGGATATCAGTGCCGCACTAAGCAATCAGAGTGGGGGTTCATGCTTCCTGGATCTCGTGCATGTGGGAGTAAATCAGCCTAGAATGAGGGTGGAACACAAGAATAGAACACAAAGGGAAAAAAGGTGGTAAAAGGAGACTCCAGGGAATGAGGTCCTGAAGCAGTTTAGAGCCATAAGATTTTTGACATATATCTGTGCTCCGATTAATAAGTTGGAAAGTAAGGCTAAACTATAATTTTTTAAAGAATTACATACTTAATATAAACAGGGAAGCGACTGGTGCCCAAAGAAGTCATTCTATAATAGAATGTTATTAAAATAAAAGCCATCATTTAACATGATGTTTAAGAAAAATCTTATAACATGGAAATTGTTTATGTTATATTTAAAAACTTAAATTCAATGTATTATACACATAGTATAAATTATACAAAATTACCAAATATATTGAAAATTAATAATAGTTACCTCTGGATAGAGCTAGTGTTTTGATTGTTCTACTCTTCTAAATGCTTCTAATGTTCTATAATAATTAGACATTATTTTTATAATGCAAAAGTGAACTTTACTTGAAATACTATCTGCACCCTTCTCGGTTTTCGAAATGAAGACATGAATTAAACAAAATGTAGCTAGGTCTGACATGATTAAAGTTGAATTTTTGAATAATGATCCATTTACTATCCAGGTTTTTAATACTAATTACATTCAATTCATTCACTTTTTCAATTTAGCCAACCGTTTCTCACTTATTATTTCATTCAGCTATTTATCTTTAAAGAATTTTTCATGACAGAGGTCAGCAAATTATAGTCCATTGACCAAACCCAACCCACCCTCTGGTTTTATATGGCTTGCTAGCCCAGAATGGTTTTTAAATTTTTATAGTTAAAAAGAAATCAAAAGAAAAATAACATTTGGTGATACATGAAAATTCTGTGAAATTCAAATTGCCTCTCTAGGTCACAATTCCTCATCTCTAAAGGAAGTGACTGGATCAAAATATGTTTTAAATTTCTCTCGGTCTCAGTTTCAGAGAGCAAGAGGGCAGTACTTGAGTGCTGCCTAAAATAGTGGTGGCTCCCATTGACCTCTCAAAGGCAATAAAACATTCTATCATTCATTCTAAACTCCACCCCTGAAATCATTTACCTAACGATCTGATACAATTGAAACATCCCTGGTTTGCTGTACCAAATGAATCAAAGCAAGAGTATAACTGCAAATGCATGTTTTCAAACATGGTACCCCAAACCTGAATAAGCCCACCTGGAACTGTTCTCTACCATAACTACATATGCATCCATTTCAGAGCTTCAAATATCTAGAACAGACCAGGCCAATGATCTTTCAGATAAACCCTCAACTCTCATTTAGAAAAGTGAATGAGAATTTCCTAATGCCTCCAGATGCCTACTGGAGTTTCTTTCTAATTGTAATATCTGTAAGAGCATGTCGGGGTAATGATAAAAGGAAATCTTAGGGCGCCTGGGTGGCTCAGTCGGTTAAGCGTCTGCCTTCAGCTCAGGTCATGATCCCAGAGTCCTGGGATCGAGTCCCTAATGGAGCTCCCTGCTCAACGGGAAATCTGCTTCTCCCTCTGCTTAAGCTAAAAGAATGTGATAGGCGGGTGGTGGACTCAAGCTAACACAATTAACATTTATCAGAGATACGTGTGAAAAATATGCATTTAGGTCTAAATAATCTACCATACAGGTCAGGGGGAGAACACTTACTTTAACAGTGGTCCTTAGTGAAAAAAGACATAGGTTTCACGGACAGCTAGCCGAATACGTATCAACTTTTTAAGTCCTAGCACCATACTAGAACGGAGAATATGATGTGGTCTCCAGGAGGAAAGGCCCCACACTTGTTTTTGTTCTGCTGCTGCCCTCTTGAAATTCTTAACAGCTGTTTGTCAAGGGGCCTTGTATTTTAATTCTGCACCGGGTCCTGCTAATCATCTAGCTGGTCGTGGCCCTCACCCTCATAAAACATATGAACTAAGACTGTATCCACAGGAGCTTAGTATCTTAGTATCTTAGCAATCTCATGCTTACCCACCCTGACCTGTGCCCTAGCAGGTTTATTTATACTCAGGGGAGAAAATACTGAATGCACAGTTTGGTATTTCTCACTCAGCATTATATTCTATATTTCTACCCATTTTTAAGTGTTCTTGGAGAAAATGATTCTTTAGTTTATAAAATTTTAAATGATGGAAGTATAATTTATTTCTCCATAGCCTTATAGTTGGATACTTCAGATGTTTTCAATAGTTTCCTATTAAAAATATGAATATACTTTTACATCTCTTCCTGTTTTATTTAAAATTCCTAGAAGTGAAATTCCAGGGTCAAATAGTATGAAATTTTTAAGACAATCAATAGACATTGCCAAATCCAGAAAAGCTACAACCATTGTACTCCCATCAGGTGGGGGGTCAACTTCCTCAACAATGTTTATAAATTATTATCAACTGATACATGAAAATGGGATTTCTTAAATTGAATGTATCTGAATATTATTAAAGTGAACCATTTTTATATGTATATTGGTCATATGGATTTCATTCTCTTTGAAATATCTACTCATGTAATTTACCTACTTTTCTATGAGGACATTAGCATTTTCTTTTGTTTTGTACAAGCTTTCATATATGAATGATTTATCCATACTATTTGCCTCAGGGTACCACTTTTAGGTAATCACATTAGGTAATATTATGTGGCATAGAATCCAAAATATAGTGACTTATTTACAAGGGAAATAAAATTCTCTGAATAAGCGGAATAGGATGGATTTGTTTTTCAACTACTCTTTTTTTAAACCTTCTTCCCTTGTTCAATATCCTATTGACATTTTGAAGAAAGCAGCATAAAGAAAACATTAAATATTATGAACATCACCCAGGAAGCCAAGACATACTCATTCGAATAAAATGTGTTGTTTAAGAAAAGTGTAGGTGGTGTTCTCTGTTCCTGAAGGACCACTTCGCTACTGGTACATCCATTGCCCCCAGCAGAGCACACTGATCTCAGTACTACCTTTCTCTTAACCTTGCATTTTGCCTGCCAGTAACGTACAAAAACTATTACATAAATTCAAAATACTTAACTCTGCTTAAAAATCAAGGTCATGGAAATTGTATTTAAATCGGTACAATTTCCTACACCCTCTAACCCCAGCTGCAATTTTTTTAAAGTGAGAGCTTCACAGGGTTGGCAGGGAGGGCTGGTGCTAAGCTAAGTCAGTGAAAGAAAGAATGAAGGATGGGTTTCCATCCTCCTATCACCCAGCTTCTTAATGTACAGACTCATGGGAAATATTCGGAAGGTAACATTAAAAAAAAAAAAGATTAGTCCCATAGGACAGTTAATCGAATGAATGACATGGCCTACTGATCCAGGCTAAATGATAGGAAGATCAAATAAGCATATGAGAAAAGCATACTGAGAAAAGCAACTTTCTTTTTTTGGACACTTAAAGAAAAATGATGATCTAATGCAGTACAATTGACTACAAAAAAGGACTTCTAGTTGACATAGCCTCTTTATCACAAATAAAACCAAGTCCGTGGGGTTGGTGGGGCAAAGGGGGCAGGAGTGCATAGACAAAGACGGCAGGGTTTTACTTTTCCTAAATACAAACACATTGGTTTGTCAAATAGGATCAGTCAATAGTTTAGCAATATATTTAACATTTGGCAGAAAATGGTGAGGTCAAAATCACTTCAAATACATCTATGTCTCGCCCATCTTTTCAGGGATAATTTATGTGTGGAATCGATTGCACATTACACTAAAAGCAAAAAGAAAATTATTATATTAATGAGAAACCTTTTAATTCTCAGAATTAAGATTCTTTAAGTTGAATACATAAACTGATATTCTGCAGTTACTGTAAAATTCCCTGTTTTTTCAGTTTCTGGTGGAGAATACAAGAGTTCATAAGCAATAATGCTTTTCTTCTAATTAATATTGATGGGTAATTGATTATGAGTTAGAAGATGGAGCCATAGTACTATGCAGAGTGATAACAGAAAGCTAATAGCTTTCTAATACCAGTTCATTCAAACACCCCTGTAGTCCAATAGAATATGGGGAAATCATAGAATAATAGTATTTAGCAGCTGGTTGTGACCTCAGCAATCATCTGGTGCAATTACCACAAGGAACAAATGAGAAAAAATTATGACCCAAATATGTTAAGTGACGAGATCATGGTCATGAAGCTAATTAGCACCAAAGACTGAAATTGCACTTGGTTCTCCTAATAACACATCAAGTTTCCTCTCCATTGTACCTGCTGGCAATCCTCTAGAGATCAGAATATATCCGAATTTATCTATACATTCAACATCTATTTTGATAGAATCAGAAAGCCATTCTAATGTTAAGCAAAGAAAGAATGGAACAAAATTATGAATATATAGTATAATTTCAACAAAAAAGAAACACATAAATTAATAGTCATTATAGATGGGGGACTTGAGATTTTTTTACTATCTTCTTTATAATTTTCTGTAATTTATAATTATAACATAATAACATTAATTACACATATAAACAATGTTTAACTATTATTATATACATAAACAATGTCTAATTATTATTACATGCCAGAAGAGAGGATTATACTATTATATATCATAGAAAGGATACCACACAATATACAATTGTATATTATAAAGTGTTATTATAAGATATATATTACATATAATTTATTATAATATACTTTTATACTCTTATAGGACATTGGTATCAGTGTTTCTCAAAATATTATTTGTTTAACACAAGTTTGTTAAGATGACCCTCACAACAAGAGCTTGGTGGAGAAGAAATCAGCTTTGGAAATACTGCAGCTTTGTAAATGGAAACACTCCACCTCCAATGAATGAGTCACAGTTCACACTGATATCTGAATAGTTCTGAGACCTGCTACAGCAACCAAACAACTTACGTTTATCTAAGATAGCACTTCCCTAAGTTATTTGAACACAGCACTGTTAGGAGGCACACGGTACACTTACACTAAATAAGGTTTCACAGAACACACTTGGGAAAACCTCGTATCTCTTTGCAATTCCAGATCAACCACTCACAGGAAGGTCAATCATTTCAGGCTCTTAAGTGAGCACTGCTTACACATATTTTTATGGTACATTTATAAAATGAACTGTAGGTTTGAAATGTACAAATAATTGGACCTATATCCAAAAGGTTCCTGTTTTTAAACTGTGACTCTAATGAAACAGGCAATGAGAAGGTGATTTCTGTGAGTTATTACTGCAAGTTTTCACATGTTTTGCTCATTGATTTTAATGTTCAAGGTGATTAATTTTAATTTTGCTTCTGCCCCAGGGCTTTCTTACAAACGATCAATAATATTACAATTAAGAACATCGGTTGAAGGAAGGCCAGAGCCATGTCACTTTCTTTATCTTGGTCTGGACTCTAAGGCTTAAAATGGGATTAGTTCTATGACTAAATTTTCATATCTGGGGCATCAAACAAGCATACTGACTTAAGAAATCAAATAACTTAAGACATACTTGAATATGTATATACTTTCCATTTCTCTTCCTTCTAAAAACCTCATCCTATATTTAAACTACATCCACTCGAATATTTCCATTTCCTCAACTGCATGTGCCTCTCAGCTTCTTTGTGCCTCAGCTTTTCCATCTTTTCATCTGTAAAATGGGAAGGAGAATGGCACCTGCCATCAGACTTATGTACAAATTAAATAGGTTACTACAGGATGTGTGCTTAGAACAGTGCCCGACACACAACACCTTCTCAGTGTTAGGTATTAATCTGAAATGGGATATAAATTTTTCTCTACTACTTTTCCTATTATCGGAAACACTGTCTTCTCTCAGACAACAAGAAAACCATAGTGTCATCTTTGCTTTCTCTTTTACTTTTATCTTCTCAACTCTACAAATTATACATACATATACAAAATTTACTTTTTCATACACACACTCACACTACAAAACACACATATTATGCAATCCATTTAGCAGTCTTTTTGGTTCCTCCTCTGAAACCACTGTTAAATCTATTCCTTTTATTCCATCTTGTATTTTCA